>NW_022437019.1:2997137-3116919 GCF_009761245.1 Sapajus apella
GTGTGTGTGTGTGTGTGTGTGTGTGTGTGTGTGTGTGTGTGTGTGTGCTGTTTCTTAAACAGATAATGATAGTTTTTGACACAGGTAGCTGACTGTATGCATTCATATCTTAGATTTTTTTCAGAAATGACCTCTATTATCCCAATTTTAAATTTACCTGCTTATCTATTTAGTCATTTTTAATATATGGATCTTGCAGTAGAGGTCTCTTTGCCGTTCAAGAAGGCACTAGACGCTGCTATGCAAATATTGGGTACCGTTTATATTTTATTCTTGTTTTTATGAATATATAAATGAATATATTTCTTCCTTTTTTAGGCAGGTCTTTCTTCTTTTGTTAAGTGGATTGGCCATTTACAAGGAGACCCATTTCTGAATATGCATAAATAATAAAGACATTTGCTATGCAGTTTTATGTCCTGATAATTGGGAGATAATAAATGAAGATATGTTGAAGTATATAATAATGTTAATAACAATATTAGTAATAAAGATAATACAAGCTATATTTTTCTAATAGTGTCAACCAAATCACATAACAAATGAAGATAGTCATTAGGAACTTGAGCAGGTTTCACTACATACTTCTCTATTTTCCCCTCATACTTCTCAAACACAGTTATAACCTGCTAGAAATTTCAAATCTAAGGTGATTCCTACAGTAGAGTTCCTGATCTGAGAATATAAAATGATCTCATCTTAAAAATAAATACCTGGTAGGAAATCGCCACAGGGATACATAGAAATGGAAGAAAGATTAGAATTGGTCCCCTAGGTCCCAGGTCAATGGGACTTCAGCAACACCCAGATTGTCTTCTATAAAGAGAAGTCAACCATGTTGAAATTTCCATATTATTGGCATCTCATTTTCCTTAATCTTTGTTAAGGAATTACCAGCATACTCATGCATTCTTTTTTGATAACAAATCTCAGTAGAGCTGAGCCATATGTTGCTCCTTGTCTCTTGGAATAGAGTGCTTAGGTTGGTACTTTGAGCCTCAAGACCTATAAATAACTTCTCTAGGAAACACCATTATATAAAGAGAATCTGACCTTTAAAAAAGACTGACATTTGGATATTGGTCAAAATATTACTCCTTAACATTAAAATATGTCATCACAGTGTCATAATATTGTGACACATGATGGTGTCACATCAGGCCAACCCCACAAAGTATCAGTCTAAGCAATCGGCTTACACAGATTTGTGCATTCAAAGGAAATCCTTTCTGATGTTCTGCAGGGTGGGGAGCAGCTTGGAGCGAGGGCAGTGTGTAATTTATGCACTTGATTTGGCAACTGGCCAACACAGTTTGGGAAGATCGACACAGAAACTGCTCATCAAGCTGATTAACAAATACAAACAAGGGATGATTCTTGTTAACAGCACCAGGTTGGGAAATACCAAAATATTGTGTTTCCCATAAGAAGCTTGCAAGACTAACTGTGGGCACCACTTCAGATGCGTTACAGTCTATGCTGCTAACTTCTTCCAGGTGGGATGAGGGTTTAATTTGTAATAGAGAGCACTGGCATTTCTTTTTACTCCATTATTTGTGAGTGTGTAAAAATTCTTATGTAGTAAGAGAGGGGTTTAATTCTGGCTGCATGTTAGATTTTCTTGGGGAACTGCTTCAAAAATAGCAATGACCTGGGTTTCCGTCATCAGTGACTTTGATTTAATAGGTCTGGAGGAGGAGGGTACATTTATGCATCTGGTACTTTTTGAAAGCTTTTCAGATGATTATGACGTGCATCCAGTTAATCTTCACATAGGTAACACCAGCCTTACTTGGGAGCTTGTTAAAAAGCAGGATTAGGGTTCACCCAGGTCTAAGGAATCAGAATCTACATTTTAACATGATTCTTAGGTGAATGGTACACATATTACATTTTGAAAAACACTGCCATAGAGAAAGGAGATAGAATAATTAGGATATTTACCAATGTTTGGTAATAATAAAGATAATATTGATGAAAATAATTGTCATAGCTAATGCTTATTAGGTGTTCGCTGTGTGCCAGGCACTCTTCTGAACACTTCACATGCATTAACCCCCTTAACTCTCAAAACAATATAGGGAAGTAGGTATTGTTATTGTCCCTATTTTTCAGATGAGAAAATTGGTGTTTATGAACTTGTACAAAGTCTCGCAGCTATTGATGGCAGATTGGGCACCTGCAACAATTTTCTCCCTTTGTATTAAAGAAACATGCAGTTTATCAGCCAATAATGAATGAAATCGAAGGACTTGGCATTCTAATACACTGGCCTAATTCAGAGACTCTGACTCAATAGGGATTATGGTCTATATGGAATGGGAATGGCCTTGCTTTCTTTACCTATAAAAGAATCATAGGATAACTGAGACGAGTAACCTGTAAGTATGAGATATTGGACAACCTGGGGTATCATTATCTCCAAGGCACTCAAGGATCAGAACACATTTACAACTTTGAATTTGGATCTTAACTTTATTCCAGGATCACGAAACTCAGTCGATCTCAATAAAGGGCACAGAAACATAGAAAACATTTTCAGAAGGGAAATATTGGACTAATTAATGTGCTCTTTTCTTCTTAAGAAAAACCATGAGAGTTGCATTTGGGGAGATATTTTCTGAAAGCAGCAAGGTTCCCCCTGGTCAATCTAAAATAAATATTATTCTATTAGGTGCTAAAGAAATATTTGTTGAGTTAATGAATATGGATACAAAGTGCTCTCTCAAAGGTAATTTTATTCTGTTTTTCGGAGACTGTGAATGCGGTGCATAGATGAGTTTTATTTGTCATGAGTATTTTTTTTCAATGAGTGAACATCAACTATCAAGGGATTTTACATATAAACATGTAGACAAAAAATCCAGATTGTGTCTACACGTTTATGTGTAAAATCCCCTGATATTTGATGTTGGCTCACTGAAATCTAGCTTGTTCAATTGAATTGAATAAAATCTAGTTTCTTCTTTAAAATGGAAAGGTCTGGCAATACAGAGCCCACATTCAATGTGTAACCATCAGCCAACATTTCATGGTGCTGCCCACAGGAATGAGGCACATGCTCACTAGTTACCTGCTGTCCCACCTGTAGTGGGCTAACTGGTGGCCTCCAGAAATAGAAACCTAGTTCTTAATCCCTGGAATCTGCAAATCTTACCTCCTGTGGCAGCAGTGGCTATTACATTAAATGGCAAAGGATGTGACCAGGGATGATCTTGAGGGGAAGAATTTACCTTGGATTACCTGGTTGGGCCATAAATGCTATCACATGTATCCTTATATGAGAGAGGCAGAGGGAGACTGAGACAGACACACAGAGGAGAATGGAGCAGAGGGAGATGTGGCCACAAGCCAAGGAATGCCAACAGCCTTCAGAAGCTGGAAGAGGTCACAGCCTCTTCTTCCCAGGTTTTTGCTTTTGGCCTCCAGAACAGTGAACAAATGAATTTTTGTTGTTTTAAGCCACCCCGTTTATGATAATTCATTATGGCAGCCCTAGGATAGTCACATAATACTAACACACATAGATGCCTAGGTGAAATCACTTGCTTTTCTATAGGGCAGAGGCATATTTGCTGGGTAAGGTATACAAAGTAGGACATAGTAGTAATAGCTCTCGTCTCCCTGGGCTGCCACTCTCTAAATCCAGGCATTATCCCTTAGAATGAATCTAGTTGAGATTCACTCATCTTTGCTCTATACCAGGATACTGCTACCTTACTATAAAAGCATGCCTTTTAGGTAGATTTATATTTTTATATTATAACTCTATAAAATGCCATAAAGAATGTATTTCCCATCAGATATAAAATAAATAATATAGGCAAAAGATCCTAAAGGATTGAATACTCCATAACCCTCATTTCACAAATGGGAAAACAAGACCCAGAGAAAGAAAATGAAGTGCCCAAGATCACACAGATAATTAAGGCAGAACAAGGAACAGACCTCCTCACTATTGGTTCATTACTCATTCACATCCCATCCAACCCCTTTTTCATAATCATCAGAGTATTACTTTGAGTTCTTTGATGACTGAAATAAGTCTGACTGTGAGGTCCATTTAATAAAGGGCCATTTTTGTTCAAGGGTAGTATTGTCATGCCCTGAATCTATCAAAGGAAATGCTTTAAGTCCATCTCTAAATAGGACTTTTTCTAAGCAAGCTAATTTATCCAGAACATTTAAGTCACTTCATGTTTAACTATAAAAAAGTCTTGTCATGATATAAGTAGTGTTTAATGTACTAAAGAGTAGGGGTATTTTTTTAAAAAATTGGGCAGGAACAACTCAACTGATCATTTTTTAAAGAGAAGGGAGAAATGAAAGAGAATATGTCTTAAACCATTTATTAGAAACATTTGAAAGGTCTTAAGAAAACCTGAAAAATATAATTGTGCTTTACAAATTGAGGATTAATATACAGTTAAGCACTCAAAGGATACCATAAATTAATATTGTGCATCAATGTTCTTCTTGGTAAGAGAAAGAGAGAGAATCTTTTAATTAAATTTTATTTCTAAAGGTAATTTTTCTATGGTAATCATAGATTCTCCAGTAAGGGAAGAACTCGCTAACACAGTGCTGCATTAGCTGAGTTTTACACCTTTCTAAGCCTTAGGTGGTCGAGTCACATTTGGACTCCATTCTGCATAAATTTCACACTCGAACACAACAGCAATATTTTCCTTAATGCTTATCCCAGAACTCCCTAAAAACACATGGAGTCTGAATTTCTGGAACGCATTCATGAAGTAATAAGGATTTCTGTAACCAGTCAGAAGGCATATTAAAATGCCATGGCCATGTGTTTGGCTATGCCAAGATACCACCAGACACAGTGACAAGCTTGATTCACCAATCCCCAAAATAAACCTGTATATGATGAATGTTTCTGCAGAGTTCCTGGGTAAATTTAGTGGTTTTCACCATGACTAATTCTAGCCACGCCACAACCTATTTGTTCAAAGTCAATGGATACATCCTAATTCCAAATTTGAGTCTCGTTTTATATCTTTCTCTTCTGGTATGCGGAAGGGCTAAAATTAAACTAACCAATCTTGCCTTAAGGAAGAAAATGTGAATATTTGAGTAGTGATATACTTGCCTTTTATTGGTTCAGGCAATGGATCTGGGATAATCCACTTGATCTAAGACACTGAAAGTTAATTTTTGGCAACCTTTGTCTCTGGCTATGAATATCCTGAATGTTGTTTATTTATTTCTGAGACCTATGTATCATGGCATATGGTTGCCTGTAACACCCTCTGCAATAAAAACTCCAACCTCAGTCTCTCCAGAAAGGTCAGTTTCATATGACCATGTTATTGTCTGTGTGACCCATCTCTTACCTCTATCTCACCAAGTTTTGGCTAATTAACTAGGAGTGAGCCCTGATTTACAGGCAGTTTGTGGTAGACATGACCTGGCATCAAAAAAAAAGGAAAGAAAAGAAAAAGAAAAAATGGAAAAAGCTGAGCTGAGCCAATATGTTGGGATTCTGAACTGGTGCTAGGAAAGAATTAAGTAGTTAAAAATTGCAGCCGAAAATGAAAGGCCCAATTGAAAGATAAGTCAGAGAAGTACCAGAGACCATGTGGAAGTTAAGTTACGAGGAGCCAGGAGTAGGGAGTGAGCAGCGCCATGATGTAGAGAAAAGATGAAGAGTAGAGAGAAGAACACACACGAAGAAGCCAAGCCACATACATTACAGACAAAGCACTGGAACGACGAATCATAAACTCTGCTCTGCAGAGGTCTCTTCAACCTTTTTGTACCTGGAATAATCTATTTCTGGAATAGTCTACCCATATCCAAATCAGCCCTGTCTTTCATCTTTTCTGAACATGATGGACCAAATCACTGGTTTCTATGCATTATTATCCTCATACAAAAGCCTTACCCTTCCATCTCATACTGAAAGAACATGAATGAGCCTGTTTCTGGCAAGCAAGAGGAAGATTAAAAATATTACATAGGCCTAGTCATTCATCCGAAGATGTTACATCGTTTGTCAGGTTTGATTAGGTACTCCTTGAGATATCTCTTTGCTTCCTGCAGAGATCCTGCTGTTTCATAACCACTTTGTTTGCTGTTCTACAGCCATCTACAGTTCAGGCCTCTTGATGTGCACTGCTCAACGAGACCTAGTCAAATGCAGACATATACTGGTTACAGAGAATACCAAAATACTTTAAAACTCAACTGCACACTTCCTCAACTGCTTCTTGCTGGGCTGTTGAAGGCATTAAGGCATTGGGCGATTAAATATCTGTTATTATTAACTCTAATTTTAATCTCAATTAAATGTTTAGGCCCCATTTAGCCTATGCTTACAAAGTGTTGAATCAGGAGTCTAATTTCTAACATTTTGTGACATGATTCTTCAATTTTAGAATGTTTTCTGTGTTTTCAAATACATCTTAAAGTACTCCTTTGCTACATCTGAAATAATTTGTCTTGTAAACATTGTATCAGAGTTACAACTAACATTCACTTAAAATTTAGTTTAACACCAGTTCTTGGAGTCCCTAGATAAATCTGAACTGATTGTGTGTGTATAGATGTTTGTGTATGTTTTAAAAGCAATTGCGATTTGATTGTGAAATTGTAGGTCAAAAATCATTTCTAAGAAATAAGGAATTCAATTTTGACATCTAGCCATATTGGTTACATTTTTCAGAATATCCATAGCCTTCTCTTAGTGAACTGTAATTTCATGCTTTAGTTAGAGGTATATAAGATGAAATACTGATCTTTGAGCAACTTGATTTTCTCCTTTCTTTTGAAAGTAATAGAGGTGTAACAATTTCAGCTGTTGAGTTATTGGCTCCAACATATAATAAATGTATACTACAAATCTAGAATCCTTATTTTTCAAAGTGTATGGTTTTGGCATAAGCACCAATACCCTTAGTTTAATGATTCACTGTCTTGAGAAAGAACTTCTGTTTTGTGCTTAGTGCCCTTAATATTCCTACTACATAGAAGGATCAATGGTAGATGTGGAAGTAAAATTTAGAACTAAAGACCTTAATTGATCAACCAGTCAACACACATTTAGTGACCTGTTATGCGCTCAGTGTTGGGATAAATCCCGCGGAAAATGTGAAATAAAGACAAGATATTGATGATTTCTGTCTTGGAAGAAGTTCTAGCCTGGATAAGAAGGTAATATTGAAGCATATGACACCATGAGACAATCATACAGGATAAAATATAATGAAATGTTTGATTGGGTGTTACAGAGTGTTAGATGCCAGAACAGGGAAATTACTATGGTCTGTAGTAAACGGGGAAACATTATGGATTTAAGCCTTATGGACTGAAGGAGGAAAGGCTATGGACTAGGTAAGGCTTTGTTTACTCCACACTCTCTCTATAGAAACATTGCTGCATAAAACTTACAAGAAATAAGTCACCATAGTAGGTTATATGACTTCTCTTCTCCAAGACTGAATCTAAAGACAGACATTATGGATGTTGCCTACATAGATTGCCTACATAAGATTCTCAAGGCTCAAGAAGCCTCTCTACTCCCATCCTCCCAAAAGATCCTGCCATTGCCCACTCTGAATCAAGCACACCAGTCAACATTTGGGCCTTTTTGGAGAGAAAGAAGAAAATGATCTTTAAAGTCATAAAAATTCTAGCCTAGTACTGATCAAGTCCTTTCACTGTCATGATGTGACTCTGAACTGATAACTCGGTCTCAGTTTTCATGTTGGCAGTAGGGCTGATGACCAAATGATACTGCCAGGCATATGCATGGCATATTGAGAAACAAGCATAAACAGTCATGTGATCATCAGATGTTAGCTACTCCAGCTGCTCTCATTAAAACATCAGTTAACCTGTACACATTAACTGGACATTTCAGATTGAGCCATATAAAATTACAAACATTCAATTGTTTTGACTTTCAAAAATGACAATTTTGTATGATTCAATCTAATGATAGTACATTAGTCTACTTTCAGTCGTTAACATAATTTCTCTAACATTATGGTCAAATCAAAGAATGAAGGATCTCTTGGATTGTAGAGGAAGGATATGAGACAGGCAAGTTTTGATTTGGGGATGAAATAGAGGGAAATCCAGGTTTGGGAAGTTAGCTCTATCGTCACCTGTCATGGCGTCATTGGAAAGTGAATGTCACTGCTGAGTACCTGGATTTGAACAAGGTATAGGAGATGACACATGAACTTAAATTACTGAATACTTTTTTTTTTTGAGACAGAGTTCATGCTCTATTGCCTAGGCTGGACTGCAATGGTGCCATCTCAGCTCACTACAACCTCCGCCTCCCAGGTTCGAGTGATTCTCCTGCCTCAGCCTCCCGAGTAGCTGGGGTTACAGGCACACACCACAACACCCAGCTAATTTTTGTATTTTTAGTAGGAGTGGTGTTTCACCATGATGGCCAGGCTGGTCTTGAACTCCTGACCTCAAGTGATCTGCCTGCCACAGCTTCCCAAGTGCTGAGATTACAAGCATGAGCCACTGGCACCCAGCGCCCAGCACTCAGTACCCAGCCCCCGGCTCCTACTGAATACTTTTGAACAGGGAAGACCTGACTGACTCTCAACTCCACCAACCCCTCATCACCAGGTGCATATAATTCTCTATTTGGGGGGCACAGCAGAAGTCAGTTGACTGCTAGGTTGAATGGTATCAGCCTTGGCAAGATACCACAAATCTGGTAAAGGATCCAAGCAAGGCAAGAAACTATAGGTTTGTTTACTGTTTATGCTTTTAAATGTTCCCAGATAAAAACCTCCATTTGTCAATGACCCAGCAGGGGGTAAATGAAAATGCTTATTCAGACCCCTCAGCTGAGAGAGCTCCCTTAATCCGCTCACTGATGAGATAACACTGTAGGATTACAATAATCAACGTGCAGTATGTCCTCTATTAGTGCTGAAAACTATAGCAGTTCATAAGCACTAGGAGACGTTTCTTCATTTACATAATATAGTGACAGAATTTTACCCTTCCGAGACCATCCATTATCTCCCTATCCCTTCCTTGAAGAATTTCAAATAGATACAATTATATTGAGGGCCATTTACAATCACATTTGTAAATGCCCAAACTTTAAAGCAAGAAATGTATATATATATGCATGCAGTGCCCATCACTGACTTAAGTCACTAAATTATAAACATATCTAGATATTAACAGTGACATTAAGATTCTCAGCTTCCTCTCAGAGTGAGAATTACAATGAAGTGTCTGTGAGACGGGTATGTAAATAGGGAAAGTAATAATGCACAGACTCTTCTGAAAATACTTTCGATACCACTATTAGTTTATGCAGTGACATTTTAAAGTTATTTCCCTCTACAGCCTTTCCTGGTTAGCCAAGGTAAGGCCCACTGACAAAGAGAGAAGGCACTTTCTGGTACACATTTTTTTAAAAGTTGGTTAAAATTCACATTATGAAATTGCAAAAGTTTAGATAATTCATTCAAACTTGGCTTTTTTCCATGCACTTTTCTAAAGAAAATTTAAAGTGTCAAAAATACATATCTTGTGCTCATTATTAAATGCTAAATACCACAGTGTTTTGAGCTGCCTCGTGGCCATTGTAAAGAAAACAGGTGTTCTGATAGATTATAAAGTGTGAGTCAGATGATGTGTAGGACAGACTTTTAATGAAGCTGCAAGTACAGAACTCTGACTGGCCTCTTGAATATGATGCAAAAACCCCGAAAGTAGTCTTAAAGACAAAATAGCAGGAACACAACTCAGGAAGCATTCATTAATAATCAACAAGTAAATGGGATGTAGAAAATCATTATATCGAGATGCTTTTGCATTTCAATGCAATTTAATATAGCATTAGCCTAGGGAGAAGGTGGGTATAATTTAAAAGGACATCCATGTCTTTGTATATATGCAAATATTTGAAGAATGTGTCTTAATCACCACATTAAGTTACTAGTCAAGACCACATGCAAAAGCCACATAATTCTTCTAGGTGCAGAGATTCCATTAGAGATGGAAAAAGGCACACGAGCATGGCATCAAAGAATGATTATTAATTTCTTTAATTAGGTTTCTATTTAGAAACCTTCTGTGAAACCTAACTTTTCTGCTTTGTTTTCCATTGAAATGTCTAGAGTGGTTATGCAAGTGAAAATACAGTTGGAATTTTAGGTATGTGATGAAATCTATGCTACAATCCAGAAGCATTTACAATGTCTGGAAGTAAAGACTACATTTCAAATTAGATGATATCTTTCATTAACAAGTGTGAATTTGGTAGCTAGTGTCTTTTACAGAAATCTAGATTATATTCAATTGTCCTAAATTTTTCAGTTTACATTTTTCCTGAGTATTATATATTCACAAATTTTGATATAAAAATTAGCATTTTGCTATGTTTTCTGGCACTCATATGTAATCATTATCAAAAGAAATTTCTAAAAAAAACCTGTGTCCTCAGGCTGATATTTTAGCTACTTCACAGCAAAGACTTCCAGAGAGTTCATCAAATAGACAGAACTTTCACATGAATAAAATTTCCTTTGGCTAAATGAGTATAATTAACAAGAAAACTGGAAGTGAATTTATTTTCATTTGCCCCAAATATTTATAGATTAAACTAAATACTGTGATTCCTTATCTCCACTACTCACCTTCTTCAATTGACATTAAGCTCTTTGAGGACAAGGCTCTGAAGACTTCCACCTTGGTATACCCAGGACTTGGCATAGGGCCTGGGCATTGGAATCCATTGGCAATCCACTGAGATTTGTTTATATGAATTAAAGAACGAAATGCCCACACATCATATAGAGTTCTGAAAAAATACTAAGATTACATGAAAGGGCAATCTACAAATAATTTCTTTCTTTTTTTTTCTTTTTTTTTTTTTAACTTTGCTTTTGTATTTCATTTGAGTCAGACACATTATAAATAAGAAATTTAGCCACTTTGACAATTTTCTGTTCTCTTTTAAAAATCAGTGGTATAAACTGTATATCTCTTCATTTTAAAATTATACAAACTCGGGGTGAAACAACATTGTATTTAACCTATGTGATTCTTTGTGATATAAACACTACTGTCTTATTATTTGCCTTTCAAAGTCACTTACATATATACTCTACTTGTAGTCTACATCCTTAGACAGTAGAATTATTGTCAATTTTCTAATTATTTTTATGTCCACGTAGTCTGAAACATATATGGTTGTTAAGTTTCATGCTTAAATGTCACTGGCAAAGTGCATTCGCCAATGACATTACCTATCAGATTAAAAAGGAACTATGTATCATGCAGACAGGAACAAAAATACCTTCACAACTCTCACTTTCAGTATTTACCTTCAAGAACTTGATGGCACAGTTTTCCTTTACATATGTGCAGTTTACATTTCAACCTCTGCAAACACTGTTCCTTTTGAAGGCAATGCCATTCCTCTGGTTTGCTACCTGGGTAGGTTTGACCTATCAGTCATTCAGGCCCTAAACCTCTTCCAAGAAGCACTTGGGAAACTTCTGGTGAGATCTCTCCTTCCTCTGGAATCTCTAGAACTTATTTTCTAACAATCGCTTGCAAATTCTTACTTAATGGCTATGGCCATCACTTATTTTTATGGGGAGCCTGGTATTTCTAACCAAGTTTCAAACCATGAAAGACATTCTTGTGTGTTCTTCTGGGATAAGCACAGTTACTGGGCAGAGCCCTGTTAGTAATATGACTGCCTCAGCTACGTCCTGAAATTCATTTGGCAGCAGAGAGTTTAGGAAGTGCTGACCCATTTATGGTCTCATTTACCTGACAATTCTAGGAAGATGATGGGGCCGTGGTCATGACTGGCTGTTCACTTCCCTGTTTCCTCTGTAGTATGGTTGGCTCCTTAAGGACAAGATAAGGATGGCATGTTTGTATTTCCAGTATTTTGAAAACCAGGTGCTTAACATGGATGCTCAATGATAGCTTTTGAAATGAATAAAAGGGAATATTGAGAATCTGGAAGTTAAAATGTCCTATGCAAAGTCCTGGGGCCACTGAGTTGAAAAGAGCAGGAAGAACTCTGTACTGCCTGCTTTGTAGTGAAACACTCTATCCATTCAGCACTGCATTCTAACTCGTTGGCAATCTGGGCATTTAAAGAAACAGCTAAGAGAAAAGAAGACTAAAGGGGAGACGCTACATAGATGCCTTATCATTCTTCCTTCCTAGAGATTATAGCATTGATCTGACCACGGTGAGACCCAGGAGAATGGGGTCTTAGTCAGCAGGACGATGACTGCCCGACAACTCAATAGCACAGCTAACAATCGGATGTCAGTGGAGGATAAACTGCTTTTCCTTCCACAGAAGTGGCTCCTCGATGTCTAGGGTGAGGTATTTTGAGAAACAGGAAAGCTTCTGCCGAATGTATATAGAGAAATCACAGAGCCTCACTGACTATGCCCCAGGCTAAGAATAAGTGTACTTCATTAGAGCAGATAATATGTGTGTTCAGTTCATCCTGTCAAGCACACCTGCTCTAAAGTGGCTATTCCAGCAGATCCTGCAAATGGCATGTATACCAAAGACAGCACCACATGCCAAAACAAACATTTAGAAACATAAGTAATGAGGCTTCACAGAGGATCTACATATTCAAGTGTTTCCTACCAAACAGGCTCATAAGGCATTTATATGCCCACCATAAAACCAAGCACTTTAACTTCTGGGAAGCAGGCTTTACTTCATTACTCTAGTTTTGCCTGCATTTACTGTTTACTTTACTTTCCTTTTACTAAATTTTACTCTATTATTAAAATGATAGTCTATATTTTATTGCCTCTGAACATCTCCAAATAAAACATTTTAGCACCCAAATAAATGCAAGCAGACTTTAAAGAGGCCTTTTCAAAAACCCTCACAGAGTCCCTGGGTCAGGTAAGTGACATGTTACTAAAGAAGATAAAAGAGAGCTCAAAGTAAACCATTATTCCTTGCTTTCTATCCAATTAAATTAAAGCCAACAAATGGCCTAAACCCCAGTGGAATGAGAGTTACAGATTTTATCTCATGGCTATGAAAAATGAGACTTTAGGGAAACCTTTGTGTTTCAACTCTTCCACAATAAAATCATATCTTCAAACCAGTTACACCTAGTCCCACTTTCTTTCAAAATCCAATCCCCTATCACTTCTTTATTCGTGTACTAATCAATTATAATTTAAGGGCATTGACAACTAGAAGTAGGCTGCAATTGCTCTTATCATCCCTGCTTCAAGGAAAGATATGATACTGCAACTTATCCATTTAAAAATTATAAAAGGAGGAAAAAAAAAAAACACAAGCAAACTACTTTATAAAAATAGACACCACAAAGGCTCAGACACAGGAAAAATTAAATTGTTTTTCAAGGAGTTCCATAGGTAATTCTGACATTTGTGTCACTTGAGGGCAATGGATAAGCCATATTTTAAAAGTAATTTTGTAATAAATCTGAGTTCTCTTCCAAATCTAACAGGTGTAGTTAGGAGGCTAAATATAGTGCCAAAGAAACGTCAGTAAAAGAAAAATAAACATACAAAAGATGCTATTCCTTTTTCCTATTCGGAGGAACTGAGAGCACCCGTGCTATAAATTCATTGCAGCCAAAGATTCCACTATATCCCTCGGAGTGTAGGGATTATAACCTGTATAATGTAAAATGAAAATTATGTTTTATTATGCACTGTCATGCACCTTAGCATCAGTATTACGGTATGGGTTTTAATGAACGATTTGAAATAGTGCTGACGAAACTCGATTTTAAAAAGCAAGAATCAGAGTTACCCATTAACAGCTGTGTGCGCCATGCCAAATTCTTTTAGTGACTAAGGCATGTTACTCAATTTATACCCAAGATCTGTTATGGGTTATATCCAAGCATCTAAACATGCAATTTATAGGCTGTTCTCAAATACTTTTCATGGACCTGTGTATCATATTCCTTACATTACCTAGGCAATCTTATAATCAATTCAAGGTGTCTTTTGAGTTTTTTATAGTCAAACCTTACTGATATTCAACTGCTTTCAAATCTAGAGCTTTGCAGTCCAATTCTGAGGTTGCCTATATGTTCAAACGATCCTTAAAACAGAACATCACACAACTCGCATGCTCAGTATTTCTGCTTTGCTTTAAAATCCATGTGTTCTGCCTATAAAAGGCTGACAATGACTTTCTAAGACTGCTTCCACAAATAACTTAAACTAAGAAATTCTACTTCAAATTTCATTTCTCTTGGGGAAAGAAAGGTATTTCTTGTTATTTAGTGGTCCAAAATGTGGAATCTCACCTTAGTTGAACTGACTAAATGTGTGGTTGTAAATACATGGGAAGTGTACCATCACTCCTATTTTTATGACCATGACAGACATATTTAATTGATCACCAGTCTCTTTCAACTTAGTTCAGACTTGTCCTGCAGTGCTCATAGCACAGCCTACCAGGTGTATCAAGCAGTCATGACCATTGATTGGCGCTTGCAATCACAATTCTTTTCCCTTTATCTTATTCATGGAGAAGGAAAGTCAGATTGAAAAAGAAGTAAATTCCTCTCTGCCACAAACCTAGTTAATTGCAGAGCCCTTAAGATTGTATTTAGGTCAAGTCATTGTATGACAAAAGAATGCAAATTTCTTCTCTCCCATAGCAATTGGTAGCAAAGAAGCATTAAGGTTGATCAGTGCTTGGTAATGGTTACAATGAGACTGGCTCTGTCCTAGAGAGGAGGATGCATTTTCTGTGTTCCTGGCATCTCCATTTCAGAAGCAGCTGAACTCTACTCCTTCCTGAAGACCTAACTCACGTTTTCCTTTCTCACTGAGTGTTTTTCTTACTCTATGAGTCTCTCCAAAATAAAAGCCCGTTTCTTTTCCTCTGATTTCCCAGTCTTTTATCTGTCCTCCTTGGAAGACAATCAACATTTTCTTTGTGTGTGTTTTATCTCTTCTCTACTAGATTGCAATGAGTTAAGGACATGGAACTATTCTTATTTATCTTTGAATTTATGCTAATCCCTTGTTGCAGTGCTTTATGTATAGAAGGTATGTGATACATGTGGAATAAATGGCATAGGATAAAATGTAGAAGAAAGGGATGGTGTTAAGAGGGAATTGATGCTGTGTTCAAACAGGACTTCACTTAGTTCCTTCTCCAAATCCATCTCTCTCTCTTTATTTTATTATCTCACAATGTACTTCATTTGGAATCCATCTCATCACAAAATGAGAAAAAGCTACGATTTAATGTCTGTATTTGGAAACATAATGAGATTGAAGATTTTACACATCATATGCAACAAAACATCAGAAGTATTGCAATTGCAACTTAAGTGATGTAGATATAATCATAGGTGGAGTTCCCCAGTCCATACAAACAACAACAAAAAACTAAACTAAAATGTCAACTAACTCTTTCTTTGTTTCTCTCTCTCTTTCTTTCTTTTTTCTTAAAAAGCATTGATTTTTTTCTATAATAATACTTCAGGAAAATAATTACTGAGAAATATTTATGGTGTAAAACAAACTGCTGATCCTCTGCACTTATTTCCCTTTTCATTCAAAGTGTTCTTCCCAGAGCAATGGCACTTTCAAAGGGAATAAGGTGAACTCTACAAATTGGTGTTAGCTTGCTTCAACATAACTTGGAAATTCACTAGTAGCCACAAATGCCACAAAATGCCACAAAAAACAAATGCCACAAAATGCCACAAAATAGCCACAAATGCCAAAAAATATCACAAAATGCCACAACATGGCCACAGACATTATTTCAGGAACATTCATGTTATGAGAGCATGGCAAATTGCTTTAGAGATGTTACAAGAACGGTGTTGCATTTGGAAGACATAAGAGAAAGAAAGTCACTAACTTGAAAACTTCAGAGGTTAAATTACATGCATTAAGATAGCCACATTTTAAACTGAACAAATACGTTTTATATGTCAATACATTTAAAATAAGCATCAGTCAAATTCAATTGAACAAATATTTATTGAGAGCCTGTCTGTGCCAAGCGCTGTGCTAGGCTCCAGATGCAAAGCTATAAGACAGATGTACATTTGCTCTTAAGAATTTAGTGAATAAAACATTGATAGTGAAAAGACAGCCAGTTATGATGACAGCTACATTTCATTCTGTAGTTATCCTCATTTGTAATTTCGGTTTAACTGTGATATATTGTTCTATCATTGAATTTATCCCTACCATAGGGACTTGAGAGTCAAAAGAATTTAGGCCTAAAACCTGGCTACACCACTTAATTGCTTTTAAACTTCCTTGGATTACTCAGCTTCCCTAAGCCTAGCATGGGATAATGAATAATGAGAATATCTCCACTTAACAGCATTATTGTTAAAATTATGTGAGGCAATGCCTCTGAAATGCTTAGCATGAGTCCTGGCACACGCTAAGTGCTCAATAAATGTTCAATGTTATTAATATTACCACTAATAATAATGACCTCCGCTAGAGAAGTCAAGTAGCTTTAATTACCCATTAAATCTCAAATTATTAGATTCTTCAGTTTGTCATTTGTACAAATCAAAATATCACAGTTGGGTTCAAAAATATAATTCCAATAAATCATCGAACAAAAGTAAATGTATTAATTAAGTATCGATTAATGGCACCTACTTTAAAATTTGTACTTGAGATAAATCTGTAGAGCAAATCAAACTTTTCAAGTTAATTCAATAACTTTGGCATTTTGAATGTCCTCAATTATTTCAAGTGAAGCAAAACTATCTCTAAATAAATCTCCCATGTGAGGAAACTGATTCAACAGTGACTCAAGGGGAAATGCAGCATTGCTTCTCACCACAATTAGAAATTTTAATATATTTAATTTAAGGACAATTAGTCTACAGTCAACAGAGGTTATACAATCTGACAGGTATGGATAATCCCTTGAGGTAGCAAAAATATAGACAAGAAGAATGACCTTTATTTGTCACCACGAGAAATAGCACATGCTAAAATATTAAAAGATCGCCGGGTGCGGTGGCTCACGTCTGTAATCCCAACACTTTGGGAGGCCGAGATGGGCAGATAACCTGACTTCTGAGTTCGAGACCAGTCTGGCCAACATGGCGAAACACTGTCTCTACTAAAAATACAAAATTATCTGGGTGTGGTGGCAGGTGCCTGTAATCCCAGCTACTTGGGAGGTTGAGGCCAGAGAATCACTTGAACCTGGGAGGGAGAGGCTGCAGTGAGCCAAGATTGTGCCATTGCATTCCAGTCAGTGCAACAGAATGAGACTCTGTCTAAAAAAAAAAAAAAAACAACTATATCTACATCTACCTGTATATATATATATGTATATAAAGACATGTCAGATATTAGAGAAATATTGAGTTTGAGGTTCAAATTCATACACAATTTTGAGGGAGAGGGTTATGAGACCACTATTCTGTAAAACAGACAAAATTTTAAAAAACCTTCTACTATAGCTTTGTCTTGTCTTTAAATTTGTGACAAATAACTGTTAACATTAGCATATTTCTGTTGCATAGTGACAGGCCACAATGCAGTATACACCACCTTGCATGCATGCCTCACAGTGGCATTTGGGGGATGATAACATACATAGAAAAGACAGCTGAGATCCTCTTTTGTCCTGTCTGTATTCTTTTTGTTTTTCTTTCAAAGACTGAATATGCGGAGCCATCAGGACCTGGTTTATAATTTAATTGAGCTGAGGTTTACGCTCATAACTAAACAATAAAGTTAAAGTAATGAGTTTCAATCACAGGACTGTGGCACATAGTTTAATTTACATAGATAATTAAAATCACCACCCCTACTGTCCTTTCTTTGTGCTTGGTGCTGTACTAGCAAGATAGCTGGATATTACCAGGATCCCTTTTCCATTAAAGGGAGATGGAGGATAAAAAGGGGGTGTGTGGAGCCTTTTTAATGTAATTCACCAACCCCCTTTCAAAGCTGAAAATGCTTATAGTGAAATATGTGTGAGCCAATTGGTTTTAACTTTCAAGCGAAAATTATTCTGATAATTAAGGGAAGTTTAACAAACTGGCTGGGTGCTTCAACAGATAGCATTACATCTGCCTTTCATTTCTACATGTTCAGTGGGGTTTCCTTGGTAAACTTGAGTTGCATATCTTTATCTGCTGAGTCACAGAGCTCTTTCTGTGGGCAGTAATTTCTCATTCCGCTAATCATTTGCGAACTATTATTATTTAACTGTCAGAGCCCTATAGTGGAGTGGCAAGTTCTAATTTTATAGTAGAAAAAATAAAATGAAATGTACAGAGAAAGAACCTCTATGGATTTCATTTTAAAAACGAAAACAAAACAGAGAAAAATAATTTACATTCCATGGTAATTCCTGTGGTAATTGTTATTTATCGGCAAATCACTTTACTAACCCATACACAGCAACCTGGTAATTGTTTTATTTTTTTATTTTAGCTTTCATTGAGCTCCACAACAAAAGTTAGAGCCTGGCAACCTGATATAGTATGACAGGCTTGAAGGGGGAAGCCATTATTACTCACGACACTAATGCCACCATTAGCATGATATCACTTGGTACAGGCCAGTGATGTGAAGCCTACGTTCATCTCAAATTGAAGGTGTGCGGTGGTGACAGATATTTCTGAGAGTACTGCTTCAATCTGTGTCCTAATTTTTTAGAAGTTAAAAAAAATACTCTTCCACATAAAAGATACACTTCCATATAACTATACTCTTCCATATAAATATATACTCTTCCGTCTAAAAGATATATTCTTCCATATAAATCTTAGGTATCTTTGCTAGATTCCTTGGCATTTTAAGTACTTTCTTAAATATATTATCCTTTGATATTGACGAAATACTATCCAAGAATGAGAAATCCTGTTTTTAATGAATTATGCTACAGAGAGTTGACTTTCTATCCCACAGCTAATGAGATGCTTCCTCTGAAAAATTAAGTAACTAAAATTACTTATGGGTAATACAGTTTAAAAATAAGATTAGATTTTTTCTTTTGATGTTTTTGAGTGATAGCTACGATTCTATTTATCTAAAATCAAGGCATGTTTAACAAGATTACAACTGATTTACCTTTATAAAAGTTGATAGTTGCATTCTTATACTTAAGAAGAATATACAGAAATCTAATTACAAATTCAAAAAATGCTTCTGGCTACTTGTTTGGTTTTAATAATATGTAGTCATAATTAAATGACATTTTACATTAGAAAAGTTGTTTAAGTCTGTTGGGTAATTATGTGAATGAAGTTGGAACTTTCACAAACAAATTAATTTAGATTTATTTAATTTAGACACATGTAAAAAGCAGGTTCAAGATGATGGATAATTTTCAAATCCAGAAACTCACTTCCAGAAATGCCTCCAAATACTATACAGCAAATCTTGATAGTAAAAATGATATGATACTAAAAACAATCACTCATATTGGGCAACGAGAAATTAAACAAGAATTCAATGAAGTGAAACTGTTAAACTGAGAGTTTTAAAGAGTTACCCTTTTTCACAGTCGCTTACCTTAATAATGACACCAGGAAATGGAACAGAAGTCAAGCAACCCTTAAGTGTCATTATATCAAATGAATTCTATGCCAGCATATCTGACTTGATTTGCTGAGTCTTATTTACTAAAAATATCTTTAAATATAACTTCAGACATCAGCATATTTGTAACAGTAAGATATCAAATTATTTTTGTTTTCTAAAAAGCATCAACATGTGATTTCTGATTTCTTTTTTTCCTGGTCTGCTGTGAAACCAAGTTTCACAAAGTTAGCTGTAGTTAAAGCATTTATTTCCATGTTATTCATATAGTAATCTTCTTAGAAGAATCATCAAAGTGTCTGCATATAGAAAGAGTAGGTACAACTGCATGAAATTATTTGCACATTTCTCATTGTTCTGACCATGTAATAATCAATTCAGTTATTGCATGGATTCTAAAAACACCTTTGTTAAAATATTATGTGCTAAGGGAAAATATTATATGCTAATGGAAAAACACATGATGGAGCAAATACTATATAAAAAGTTAGAATTTTTTCTTTTTAGGTACTTCCGTCACAGCAAATCACTGCCATGCTGTCATTTCTATGCTCTGTAAGACTGTTCTCTTCACTTGCCCCCTGGTTAATTCCTACTAATGTTTTATGCCTGAGCTTAAATAACTTTAAAAAAAAATTAAACATGGGGTCTCACTATGTTGCCCAGGCTTGTCTCAGACTCCTGGGCTTAAGCAATCTTCCTACTTTTTAACCTCCCAAAGTTCTGGGATTACAGGTATGAACTACCATGCTCAGCCAAGCTTAAACAACAATTCCACAAGACAGATTTCCTTCATCCAAGGTCATGACAATTAGGATCTCTTTAATATTTTCTTATCATCCCCTTCATTTTTCTTCATAGAATCTGACACAACAGGTAATTACACATCTTATGTGATTTGTAAATTTCCACATGCCTGTCCTAACTCCATGGTGGCAAAGCCTGTATCTATTTTATGTGTTGCTATATTCCCTTAGTAAATGGGTATTTTTCTGAAGAAATGAGTGAATGGGTACTGTTTGTACCACTCCCACCTCCTGTATACTTTATAAAGTATCCAAACTCCATCAAATGGACTATTTTAAAACATCAAGTTTACCTACTTTTAAAATTCTCCTATTTCCATTAGCTTTTATATAGTAACAACAGTTTGGCAGACAAAGCAATCCTTTTTCTTGTATCCACATATACCCTTGTTTTTACTAAGGTCTCTGTGCTTTAAATATTTAAACTCTAAACAACTAAGTGGCAGTTAAAACCATCACACATTCTTCTGCTCTTGTGTGAATCCTCAAAAAATAATATAAAGGGAGGAATAATAACCATGAATATTATAAACATGTTTTGCATTTGACTAATTTGCACATGTTAAAGATTTGATGTAACTAATAATTCATCAGTCTTTTCCACATGCAAACCAGGAAAATGATAACATCGGTTTGAATATCAAACATAATGATACCAAGGCAGCTTTCAATCATTACTAAGAAAATGATAGCATCAGTTTGAATATCAAACACAATGATACCGAGGCAGCGTTCAATCATCCATGTTAATGGAATAGATACAATCCATCCCCACCAATAAATGCAAAACCTCACTATACCCCCGATTTGTTTTCTTCTTTAACCCATTATAAGATCTGATAAGAGGCAGAAAGAGGGAAACCACCACTTCCTTTTATGATTCTGCCCAGCTCTTTGAATGATGATAACTCAAAATAGTATAACGCCCTTTAGATACGAAGAGAAGGAAGCGAGGAAGGGGAAGGATGAGAAAGAAAAGAAGAGAAAGGAATGATGAAAAACAAAGAGAAAAACAGGTGCCTCAGTATGTCTTGGGGAACGATATTTTGGAAGACATTCTATACTACCTCTTGTGAATAACAGGAAAAAGAAAGCAACATTACTTCTGGATCAGGTCTAACCTCAGTACTGTTGAGGAACTTAACAAAGTTAAGTGAAGCTATCAGAATTTCACATACATGATCCCCAGCTGCAGAGTCACACAGCTCTTTCTGGTCTTCCACCTCCAAGTGGTTAAAGTAATTTTTCTTCCAGTGAGATGCATGTAATTTTTCATTATATGGTTTCAAATCAAGCTCTAGTCTTAGAAAACAGAAACAGAAAATCAACATTGTGAAGTATTATAGATTTTGCATGTCTAAACAGCTGTGATGAATTAGTCACAGTTACAATGAACTGTAGGAAAAATCTACAGGGAATATATTGCTTTTGCAAGTTTTATATTAAAGTAAAAGAAAACCCTCAAGTAATATCATATAATAAATTATTGTAACAGTGGTTGGTAGTAGGAGTAATTTAAATAAGATTAATTTAACAACCTTTAAATATCAATAAGTAATAAATATCTCCATGCATGGGGGTCCACGTTTCACTTTAGTTAGAAATAATGAATAATGCCAGTTGCCTAATATAACCCTAATAACAGAATAAGAATACTTGGCACTTTAACAATTTTCATTAGAAGAGCTCAAGTATCACTTTTATGGGACAAATCTGCATCTGTTCCATATGAGGCACGCAAAAGATAAGTTCTATAAAGAAGTCACCAAGTTAACTTTGCAAAAAAAAAAAGTAAAATGAATCCAAGCAGTAAACCAAATCCTGTGATCAAACTCAATGCTCCTATTTTTGCAATGATCTGCTCCTAACTCTAATGTAAAGAAGTTGTCAAACATCAGAGATATCTGGCTTTTATTTTGAATTTTATTTATTTATTTTATTTTTTTCAGAAAGAGTCTCAGTCTGTCACCCAGGCTGGAGTACAGTGGCATGATCTCAGCTCACAGCAACCTCTGCCTCCTGGGCTCAAGTGATCCTCCCATCTCAGTCTCCCGAATAACGTGGACAATAGGAATGGGCCATTATGTCTGGCGAATTTTTGTATTTTTTGTAGAAATGGGGTTTTGCCATGTTGCCTAGACTAGTCTGGAACTCCTGGGCTCAAGCAATCCACCTGCCTCAGTCTCTCAAAGTGCTGGGATTACAGGTGTGGGCCATCACTCCTGGCCAATATCTGGCTTTTCACAGTGAGATTCTGGTGCCTCAGATAATTCATTATAGAGTTTTTCAAGTTACTTATTTCCAACCACCAAAAAAAAAGAAAGACATTATTCTGACATATACATTTAGATTAACTTTCAAATTACCAACCTCATCCCCATCTTCCTTTCTCTTCCTTCCTTTTCTTCCTCTTTTCCTTTCTCTGCACTCTCCCGTACCATTTTTAATCCTTACCAAACACTGCATTTCTACAAAGGCACTGTCCAGGTTAAGCGTTTGATTTGTTAAGAGAGAAAAAGGAGAGTGTATATACAGTGTAATCTTAATGGTTTTTCTTTATATGCTTCCAATTAAAAAAAGTTATAATGATTATAAAGATTTTGCATTGTGGGATACTGAATTATTTTTAACTCAATTGTTTATTGTATTTCCAAATTTTTCATAATAAAATGTATTACTTTGATTAGTAAAAAATAACAATATGGGCCAGGTGTGGGGGCTCACGCCTGTAATCCCAGCACTTTAGGAGGCTGAAGCAGGTGGATCACCTCAGGTCAAGAGTTTGAGACCAGCCTGACCATTATGTGAAACCCTGTCTACTAAAAATCCAAAACTTAGCCAGGAATGGTGGCATGTACCTATAGTAGCAGCCACTTGGGAGGTAGAGACAGGAGAATTGCTTGAACCCAGGAGGAGGAAATTGCTGTGAGCTGAGATCATGCCATTACACTCCAGCCTGGGCAAGAGAGTGAGACTTCATCTCAAAAAAAAAAAAAAAAAAAGTAAACTCTCAAATGCTATTTTTAAACTTTAACTAGCTATGGGCCCCCCCTGGAAGAATTTATGATGCTTAGAGTCTTAAATATGCTAAATAAAAATAGTGTAATAAAGTGTTGATTTAGGAAGTGGAAAGAATAAAGTTGAGTTGGTGGGTTGGACCCTGGTCTTCTGGATCAGAAGAAAACAGAAGAGACACAGAATAGCTTCAAAGAGAAAAACAGCACAGCCGAAATAAAAAGAGTGTAAATAGGTTTAGCAACTAAGTCGACAGGAGCTGGTTTTGAGGATGAGTCTAAAACAGAGCCTACAAAATTAAGGAGGAGAAGTTTGCTTGAATTGTGCATTAGTCCATCAGTTGCTTGTAACAGATACCTGAAATGGGTAATTTATAAAGAAAAAGATTTTTTTTCTTGCAGTTATGTTGGCTGAGAAGTCCAAGGTTCAGGGGCTGCATCTGGTGAGGGCCTTCTTGCAGATGTGGACTCTGTGGAGTCTGATGGTGGTACATGGTATCACACAGTGAGGGGGCGGAGCTTGTTAACGTGTTATGCTCAGGTCTCTTTTCCTCTTAAAAAGCCACCAGTCTCTCTCCCATGATAACCCATCAAACCATCAAGTCATTAAGCCATTAATTCATGAATGGATTAATCAATTCATGACAGCAGAGTCCCCATAATCCAATCACATTTTACATGCCCTACCTTTTAATCCACTTTGTAGATTTAGTTTCCACATAATTTTTAGTGGAGACCAACATTCAAACAATAGCATATTGTTTACTAAAATTAAAGAAGGTGAAGTTTAACCTTTAAAGCACTACAGATAGCAAAATAAATTAAATATAATTCCTATGGACATATTAGGTGATTGAGGTTATACTGATGATTTTTTTAAATCTGCTTATTTGTTAGGTACATTACGTGCTAATATTATAGTCCATGCCTAGATTAGCAGTTCTCAAAAGCTGGTGTATACAGATTCTGGAGGGTTATTAAAAATGCAGATTTCTGTTCATTAACAGACACTATTATATATTCGGTTTTAGAATTGACACAGGAATATGCGTTTTCAGCATGAATCCCCACCTAAAACTGACACAATTATCCCAGGACCACACTGTGTAAAACAGTAGATCCCAATTGAGCTTCAGTGATTTTGACTAAAATCAACCATTTAACCAGTATGTCTTTCTAACCTGATATTTTTAGACATCTTGGAAAGAAGAAAAATAACTTATCCATGCAAAATGTAGTTTCCTATTACAAGTAAATACTCCATTATAGATGGTGAAATATAAAAATAAGTTGGAAGGAGCTCAACAAAGATTTGAAATAACCATGCTTTTCTATATTGTTTATCCAATGAATACTAAAAGTTGTAGTTGAGTGAAATAGCAGTTAAAGAAAATGAGGCAAATAAATAGATTGGAAAAACTGTAATCTAAAAGCGGCATTTTATTTGTGTCTTGAGCATATAATACATTTCTCTTTCATTAAATTGTTGCATGCTGTTTTCTTGCATCTATTCATCCTATTAGTTCCTCATTCATAATTTGGCTGCTTATAGACCTAATTCTTAAACATAAAAGAAGAAATAGGTCACTCAAGTCCATTCGCTACAGTCTGCAGATGCACAGGGCTCAAATAAGTGAGTCAAATCCTTAATATGGCCACAGTGCATTCCACTATTGTTACCACAAACTCTACCCTGTCTTGAGTAAATATATGTATGCTGGCCATATTACAAGTGAAAAGTAGTCAGAGTTCATGTCAAAATGAAATATTCCTAGCACATCTTAGCCCTGCCAAAAATATCTAGAGCAAGCCACATGACCTAGTACCTTTTTTTTTTTGTTATTTGTCATTTTTGCTTCCAAGTCTCCTACTATCTTTGTCAAGTGTTAAATTTAGAAAAATCGTTTCTTTTTAGGGTTGTGGCAATTATACAAATAATAGCAAAAGTAAGTTTTCTCTTGATATATCTCCACTTTACCTACCACTCCCTCTTTTACCTTTATTTCTGTTGCAATAATTGATTGATTCAATGAATATTAATTTCTAAGACTGCCACCAAAAATAAGGTAGTGGGTCTGGCCAAGTACAGCTACCTACAGTGTCTCCAAATCTTCCTAACTAAAGATTCAGGGACCAATTGAGGTAACAAGTCCTCACACTTTCTCAATCTGATTCAAGGCAACTAAAGAGTCCCCACTATTGGTCCTGATGGTTCAGTGAGTATTGTGAAAAGTGACAGAGATTGGCAGAAACAAGGAGATAAAAGCAGCATTTGGGGAGTAGGGAGAGGCAGGGAGAGGTCAGTACAAATCCGTCACTAATAAGATGTAGTTTGCAGCACCATCGTGAATGCATCTCTGCCAAGCTCACAATCAACATAAACAAGTTGCCAAAGTATGAAAGGGTGACTCAAAATATATGTCTCATTGGGTGCCTGCTATTTGGTAGACATGGTGCTGGTTGCCATGGTAGAGAAGTTATACAGAGGTGGAGGACATGCTTCCTGTTTTCAAGCGCCCCACCCTCTAACCTGAAGAGAGGGCCGTGCCCTCACTGAACATAACACCATTGGAAAGGCCAGCCCATCAAAATGCAGTGTAATCGGAACACAGGTCATGTGATTTGGATTGAGAGGAGCAAGTATTTATTTGTAAGGCAAAGAAGAAAATCAAAGGAAGTTCAGGTAGAAGGAGAAGCTTGACCCAAGGCATCTGCAAATGGAAGCAAGCAGCATGCTTCAAGAAAGACAGTAAGCCGGGCGCGGTGGCTCAAGCCTGTAATCCCAGCACTTTGGGAGGCTGAGGCGGGTGGATCATGAGGTCAAGAGCTCGAGACCATCCTGGTCAACATGGTGAAACCCCGTCTCTACTAAAAATACAAAAAATTAGCTGGGCATGGTGGTGCGTGCCTGTAATCCCAGCTACTCACGAGGCTGAGGCAGGAGAATTGCCTGAACCCAGGAGGCGGAGGTTGCGGTGAGCCGAGATCGCGCCATTGCACTCCAGCCTGAGTAACATGAGTGAAACTCCGTCTCAAAAAAAGAAAGACAGTATTTGTGTGACTGGTATTTGTAGCCTGCAAGTGGACTAAAAGGGCCAGAGGAAAACACGAAAGGTAAATTGGGGCTGCCTGAAGGTCCACACTTGGCTATCACATGAAGGAAGTCTCAAATTCATTCTTTAGTAGCAGACCTTCGTAAAGATTTTAAAGATAAAGAAAAAATGAGCCGTTGTGAGTCTTGGAGTCAAACTGAGGGGGACATTTAGTATTGAGGGCCACCGGTATTATTTTTCCCTCTCCAAACAACTAGCTATCTTCCCATTGAGGAAATACCTTTCTCCCCTGGACATGAAGTCCTCAGCTCTGGTGAATTCAAATACCCATTGAATTTCACCACACCTCTGGAGGATCCTATTTTCTTCCAGAACTTTCCTTTCATCTTCTAGATATAGCTAGAAACCAAGCAGAAAAGCAAGATCCTCCCATCAGACACTGCCTACCTGGAATTGGGACTTCTGTCCAGTGATAGAGATGAAAATAAGGTAAGTGCGGGCCAGGTGCAGTGGCTCACATCTGTAATCCCAGCACTTTGGGAGGCCAAGGCAGGTGGGTCACTTGAGGTTCGAGTCCAGTCTGGTCTACACAGTGAAACCCCATCTCTACTAAAAATGCAAAAAATTAGCTGGACATGGTGGCTGATGCCTGTAATCCCTGCTATTCAGGAGGTCGAATCAGGAGAATTGCTTGAAAACAGATGGCATAAGTTGCAGTGATCTGAGATTGTGCCACTACACTCCAGTCTGGGTGACACGAGTGAAACTCCATCTCAAAAGAAAAAAGAAAGAAAGAAAAAGAAATAGAAAATAAAGTAAGGGCTCATTTCACCTGTAGTGCCCTTATCAGGCAGATCTTCACC
This sequence comes from Sapajus apella, assembly GCF_009761245.1. Taxonomy (NCBI): domain Eukaryota; kingdom Metazoa; phylum Chordata; class Mammalia; order Primates; family Cebidae; genus Sapajus; species Sapajus apella. The sequence goes on from NW_022437019.1 coordinate 3,024,421, forward strand.
ATCTCATGATTTTCTCTTTCCTGCTTCCTAACCATCTAGGTCACCTTGGTTCCTGCCCACTTCTTTTTATTTTTATTTTTTTAAATCTGAGATATAATATAGAAAATTTATTGTCAATAAGCTACATTGCAGATTATGTTTTTACATTATACTGCCCTGAGTGACGGCATACAAATCATGCCTTCATAATAATAAAACATACTCAGTTTGGGGAAAAGGACATTTATATTTTGGGGTTAGTATTCACTGGATAGAAACTTCAAAGGCTGCAGTGATTATCAGACAGAACAGTTGTCAACTAAATGTGAGATGGACCTGTTACAGAGGACAAGGGCACTTCGACTCTGCCACCTCTCAGGCCTTGCACATTGCCAGATCTATTTCACACCCACACCCACACAATCACACGCACTCCTATAGCCACACACATACACACGGCTCAGAATGCAGGCACTTATATACTTAAATACACTTACATTTGAAAGAACACACACACACACACTTACACACCCTCACATATACATATACACAGACCTCCTGACTGAATCAAGCAGAGCAAATACCTATGAACCAAATGTATCTTCCTTTGCATGCATCTCATATGTATGGGGGAGTCATGACACCCATGTCTGTTAGTGCACAATAGTGGGGTAGCTTTCAGGACAACTAGCCTTGGATACATCTTTTAATTTTGATTGTCTTCTTCCACGGGAATTTTAAACATGCCCCAAAGTAGTGAGGACAGAAAATGAACTCAAATGTACCCATCATCCAGCTACAGAACTCAACAACTCATGACTATTCTTGTTTCTTTTATAATCCTATCTACCCTCACCCTACAATGGAGCAAATTCTAGAAAAAGCGTCATTTTAGTCATAAATATTTCAGTATGCATCTCTAAAACAGAAGGACTTTTTTTGGGAAACATTCCCCATGCCCATTTTTAGCACTGGTGCTCTAGCCTGCCTAGTGATTCTCTGAGCTCCCACTCTCCTTCCACTAAGTTCCCCTTTGCTCAAGTTCCCCAGAGTTTCTACGCTGCTGCAACCTTGGAAGGATACCTGATATAGTACATGGAAGAAGTCCTTTATGGAGAGGCAACAAACGATGCTTTCTAAGAGAATGCTAAGACCACAGGGATATATCATAGCAGTAGAAAAAGGTCCCACGGGACACAGAGGAAGGGACCAGAAGATGAATTGGGATGAAGATAGGTGTAAAAGGGGATGAGCCCAACGGCGGGAAGGAAGAGAGTGCAGGAAAAAGCACATGGAAACAATGTCACTAGATTCTAGTAGCTATGGTATAACTTGGTATATTTCAGGATGTTTAAAAATGCTAAATCTTATTACAACTATCGTAAATGCAGTTCTCAACCTTGGTTCTGTAACAAAATACAAGCAATCGCACATGTTTTTATAAGCTAATTCCCCTATACAGAGAATATCGTCATTCTCTCAGTAATGCGCTCCCACACACATCATCCTCTCCTGAAATAAAAAAGAGGAAAGTGGTGAGACATTTGAAATAAAACTTTAAAAATAAACATAAAAAGTGTATTTTTTTCTTAATTCATGTTTTGTTATCATCCTTGAGAGAGCCGAAAGGATACATCTTGTGTGATGCCACATGGGGTAGAGACTCTCTGTTCAGTGCTAGAATGTAAGCTCTAAGAGAAAACTGTTTTGTTTATCCCCCATATCTGCCGGCACCTGTGCCTGGGATGTGTGAATGTACGCCTGCACAGAACAAAATGTTTAGATCAGAGGCTCAGGGTCGATGCCTCAAATAGAGGGATGGTTGAACAGGGCCATCCCTGAAATATTTACTTCCCCTGGCAATGTCACACCTTCTTGGGAGTAATGCAAGAAAATAGGAAATCTTGAGACTCTGAGCATAGTAGGCACAGGGCAAGAAGCATGATCATTGACATAAAAAGTCCTTCACCAGACAGCTCTCAAATCAGTCTACAAATCAAGACAATGTCTGGAGAACGGAGAAAGGAAGCACTAAACCTAATTCTTTCTCAAAGTTCCCGGTGCCTCTGCATCCTGTGAACAGAGCTAGATAGCAAAAAAGAAGAGCAGATGGCACAGACGACAATGTAATCCTAGAAACACAGAGGTCTTGTTTCAACATTAAAAGCATGCTGCTCATTAGGACAACAAACTCACCCCCTCCCCGCCCTGCAGAAGAGCAGATATCTGTAATTTGCAATTCGTCGGAGCCAAAAGGCCAACTCATACTCTTTGGTCAGTCCCCAAAAAGAGCTTCTCGACATAATTCTGAGGCTATTAGGAACCAATGATGTGAAAAATAGTTTTGATTAGAGGTGTACCAGATGGACAGATATCAGAAGCGGGCGAGGTAGCACCATATTACAAGGATAGATGCTATTTCTGTGATAATGAATACATGTTCAAACTTTGGTTATCCACATTCATTCTTGGAGGGGACAACTGGCATTCAGGAACATTTAATTACCAAGTCATCTCATCCCAAGCCACTCACCTTATGGGTACCCAATAAATATTAATTAAGGATGATGATAAAGAGCAGTTCCTTCTGGGGTGAAACACATTTGCTGTTTAGCAGTGCAGTACATACCCTTATACAGCTCCACAGGTAGAGGAGTGAGGCACAACGATTTTTCTAATTGAAACTGCGGGGGGTCTTTAGGTAACAGAATTTTATTACCTAATCTGGAATTTGGCCAGAGCAGTGGGGTGTATGCCTCCTGTTTTCAAAGAGAAGGTCATGATTGTTTAAAAGCAGGAGATCTTCAGTCCACATTGACATTAAGTGACAAAACTGACCAGGGTGAATGTCGAGTCATCAAAGGTAAATGATTGCGCAGCTACGATAATGCATTATTGAGGTACCTTAGAAAGGATCTATTTTGTCTGAGAACATCTTTTTAGAATAATTCATGAAAAGAGTCTGAGAAATTAAACGCTGCTGCAAGCCAGGTATCTTTCCTGCCCTGCTTCTTTATTCTGAAAAGTTGCTCTGTATTGGAAGTATCAGCAATTATTTGGTACCGGGGGAGAAGGAAGTGAGGAGCAGGTAGCATTCTTCCTTTCCTAAATGTCCTGTTAGGACCGGTTTGCCATTCATGCATCTTCCTCTCCTGGGGGAGTTTTAGTCCACCTGATTTTATCACCTTTCTTAGTCACTCTGATCTTTTTAACAATGTAACACTGTCCTCCATTTAAGCAGAGAAAAACATTGTGACATGATAAACCAGCACCATTTCTGATCTTATTCTTCTTTGGATATGTGACCACCTAGAATGATTAAAATGTTCAGTCATTCTAATTATGCAAATACTTTTGATAGAATCTTCAAATTTAAATTTTACACTGTCCTTGTTTTTAAACCTGAAACTGATGTGCTTATGTGCTTATTTTATTTTGTAAGTCTCTCTAGGAGTTCTGATGTAAATTGCTCCATTTTTGAGGACTATGAGGGGGAAAAAAAATCAAATCCACCAGATGGCTAGCATCCGTGGTTCTACAGTGTTAGCATGTACAATAATACACAGTCCCTAATTGAATACGAGAATGTAACTCAATGGAGGGTCTGTGCTAACATCATCAACCGTGACAGTGCAGACCGAGCAATTAATAAACAGCAATAACATCTCTCAATTGAATTCTATTGGAAAGGGGCATTGTAATGGAGGTTTCTGCAGTATACTTTTCATGAATTACACCTGCTAATAAAAGTGGATACTCTTCTAAAATCATGAAACAGCCATTAATTTTTAATATGTACCACTAAAGCAGGAAACAACAACAAATAAAAGGAAGACATGAAATGGACAAAGAGAAAGGGATTACTAACCGATGGTTGTTGTTCAGGAAGAGTTTTAGTCTCTGTGACATTGAGTTTCTCTTAACAAAATCCTTCAGAACCTACAGATCCTCTCAGTGTCATTTTAAAAATCGAAGTAAACATCAGAGTTGAAAGAAGTAATGCAAAGAGACAGGGCAATCTTCTAAAGCTACCAGGCATTTCTTCCTGCTGCTGATAAACACATCCTTGAACAGTTCAGAGAACTAAATGAGGGAGGAAAATTCTGTGAATAATTCGTGCAATGGGCTGAAACGAAACACATCCAAATTACAACACCACCCTGGAAGTAATTTTTCTGCCCAAACTTCATTTCTAAAAGGACTTGTCCTAGTTCTGTTTTAAAATCTATTCCAATTGATTTAGAGTTCAAGATCATCTATATTTGTGGCTGCATTTACTTTACTTGCACTAGGAATTTTCTTTATTCTGGGTTTAAACATGGTAGAGGAAAGCATGAGAGAATCTATGTAATACTTTGCAAAATCTTAAAATCACCATAAAATTAAATGTGGCTTTAAAGTCTTGAGAATCAGTTTTTAACCAATGACATAATTTCTTGAGTTGAAAAAATATTTTATACTGACTATATAGAGTAATTTAAAAAATTTAAAACTTTATTGATTGCAATTGTAAAATGACTGTTCAGATTAAAGTCTTTTTGTTTGTTTTTAGGTAGCAAACCATGAACTCTAATTAAAATGAACCTGAACAAGGCAAATTTTACTGCAGAGATACTGGTCATCTCAAAAAATCCACATATGAGGAACAATCCGGACCTCAGAAAGCACAGAAACCAAGACAGCAGTATGGTATACTGCCGGTAATTATTTGGAACTTCCTTAATATGCATTACTTCCCAATGGTCATTACCCAAATTTCCAGAAGAAAATCTGCTAGAATTTGCAAAATCGAGCTTGGATCATGTATCTTGCTCCTGCTGTAATTACTCATGGCTGGGCTGGAGGTTGGGTCCTAAAAGACACCTCACTACCATTTTCAACCCTTGCAATCTTTTGACTAGAGACTATGTTACAGCAGGGGTTGCCACTGTAGGCTGAGGAAACAGCCCCCAAGTATTTTCAAGCATAATTCCCATTTTGCTTTTGCCAAATTCGTGTATGTTTGTATTAATTCTGGTTGTCTAAAGTCTCAATTATGCAAAAAGATATGTTAAACGAACTTTACATTATTTTGGGCCTTAAAAAGAAACAACATGGTTTCTTATTAGTTTATTTAACTATGAGTTTGCATTAGGCTACAAAACTGATAGTGGCATTTGAAAATTTCGACCTTGAGGCCTTCTCAACAAATGTGTGTGGTGTTCATTTTAAATTATTACAATAAAAACTTTATATTAAAAAGTTCCACCATTAGGAAGATTGTATATCATCTAAATACATTCATTTGCCTTTGTGAATTGAAAATGTCATCTAACTACAGTTCATAAATTTTAGAGGCCGTATATTAAAATTATTCATAATAGTCTAAATGAAATCTTAAAAATATGAATTATTGCGGTTGGTTGAATATATTAGGTTTTTCTTATCCTAGTGTTTTTATCTGGGGTCATCTGTTCAGTCCAACTTTAAGTCTTGCTCATAACAGACTAAGGTAGACGGGTGGAAAAATGGCATAATTGGATTTTTAAAAAGGATATTCTATTTTTCTAACAAAGAATACAGAAAACACATTTACAGTTATTTCTTTAAACTTTTTACTTCACTTGAAATTATAGTCCTCTTCATGTATTGACTTCAAACAAGTTTGTTTCATACTTGTTTGTATGTGTAATTCTTTTTTTCCTATTTTTCCTTCTAATTTTCTTCCATTGGACTGGACACATAGGATCAGTACTTGTTGAATGAATGAATGAATGAATGAGTGAATGAATGAATGTGCAACTAATTCTATACTATCATGCGTAAGTATTGAAAGAGTTTTCTAACTGCCCTTGGGTTGATTTTTTAAAAATTTGATTATATTACCTCCTTCCTCAAAAGGCCTTTTAGCTACTCTCTAGTGTCTACTGACAAAGTTCTATGTCCTCAGCCTAGAAATTTTAAACCTTTCAACCCTTTAGGTAAGTTATTTTTTTTAAGACCTTTTCTGCCATCAGTTAATTGCTAGATATTCTACAAGAAATGTGCTTATTACCTTTGTTACTATTGTTGCTGTCTTCCATTTGATGGCGATAGCTGTCATCTTATGTTCTCCCTCTGAAGTTCCACATGAGAATGCTCTCTTGCACCTCCACTATTGTTTCCACTGACTGTCACATACTCATTAAGTACTAGCTAAGTGGATCGAGTAATGGATGGATCATTAAATTCTACCCATCCTTCAAGAATCAACTCTAATATTATTTTTTCCCCATGAGGGCCACCTTAATGATTGCATCTGGAAATTGTCTTTCCTCCCTCTAAATTTCTTTTCATTGCCCAAGCATACAATCATATCATCCCCTCAGTCAGGTGGGTCCTGACCACAAATGCTACACCCATGCCACTCTTTATGCCTACTACCCTATTTTATATTGTTTATGTGTTTGTTTGCCATTCCTTTTTCTGACACAACATCACATCGACTCCATGAAGTCAAATATTTATTTCCTGTTATAGATATATAAATATACATATATATTTATATGTGTATATACATATGCCAAATAAATCAGTCAATTTCTACAGGAATGTGTGTATATACTACCTGCTACTTTGGATTCTAGATATGGGTGTTCAATACTTTCTCACTAAATTTTTAAGAACTAAGATATCAAGTAATTCACCTTGAATCCTCCATATCTCAGTACTTTCATTCATTCACTATTAATAGTAATCGTAGCAAATATTCATCAAGTACTTACTTGATACCAAGAATTGGGCTGTGGTTATTTCACTCTATATTTTATTTGCTATCCACAACAATTCCATGAGCCAAAACGATGATTACTTCCATTTTTATATGAATCAATGAATGCTTCAGAAAAATTTAATCATTTGCATAACATCACAATAAATTAAATGCCAAGGCCAGGAATGAGCTCAGGCATATCAGACTCCATGTTCCATGCTCATAATAAATATTGTCTGATGGTGTTTCTCATTATACCAATAAAAGCTTGTTTTCTTTTCTTTTTTCTTTTAAGAGACAGGGTGTTACTCTTTCATTCAGGCTGGAGTACAGTGGCAAGATCATAACTTACCACATCCTTGAACTCCTGGGCTCAAGGAATCCCCCTGCCTTGGCCTTCCAAAGTGTTGGGATTACAGGTGTGAGCCACCAAAGGTTTCCTGGATGATTCAATGAATATGAACCTCTTAGGGTAAAAAATGTCTAACTTGTATTTATGAATAAGAATCACAGAATCCAATAACAGGAAGGGTTCGTACTAATTATCTCACCTAATCCATGCTCAAACTCTATTCTTCAAATTCATCTCCTCTATGATTTCCTGGCTAAGATTTTGCCCAGCCTCTGCTTGGAAATCCCTAAAGAAAAAGAGCTGATTTTGTCCAGCAGTATACCTTAGCATTGTAGACCAGTTCTGAATTTCAGGGTGAGCCATTACTTTTCATAATGAATCAAAATCTGCCTTCCTGAACATTCCATTCACACATCTATTTCTGTTCCCGGTAATGGCACAGGATACATGTAACTTCTTCCTCACATTGGCCACCACCATGTCCCCATTGAGCCTGTTCTTCTCTAGGCTAAGTGTCCCCAGGTTTTTCGACTGCCTTTTTGTCTTACTCTCGCATGGCACCAGGCATAGCACAATGGAAATATGTAAAGCATTATACAAAATATTAAAAATAGCCATATAAACCTATAAGACTACAGAAGCCTAAATACAAAACAAAAGGAATTATTTGCTCACAACCTCCTTAATAACATTATATATTTTTTAATGAATGCTAACATCCATTGATTCTTTGTGGAAAGTCTGTACTCCACTGCATGCATTACCTTATTACGTCCCTCGCCAGATGCCATGGGAAAGGTGCTATTATTAATAATTTTAGTAATTTCATTTTATAGATCATGAAACTGAGTCCCAAATAGGGTTATGCCCTCCTCAAGGACATTCAAGTAGCAAGCAGAAATGATGAAAATGATAATCCCTAACTTAGTCCAAAGCCTGTGCCCTTAACCACTACCCTATACTGCCTCATAAATTTAATTAAGTATCTCTGTAAAAAATGGACATTTGCTAAGTATGCAATGCAATTTAAATTTCAAGTATTTCTATAATTTTATATGATATAAATGCTTTTCTGCTTATCTCAACAACTTCTCTCTTGCTCAACACAGAGCAGTAAGTTTTACATTGAAAACCCTCTTTTAACCTTTAAAATACCAATAATGCAATAGTTATACAACTGAAAAAGTGTTCCTCTTTCCCTTGCTCTCTCTTTTATTTACATCTTTTCAATCTGAGTTTATTCTGCTTTGTTAGGGCCGCAATTATCTGAGATAACATTGCCATGGCTATTATGTGATACCTAGATATTCCAAGTATTTTGTTCATTCTCTTGATGACTTTTGACCTGTTGGTATTTTTTAGATCACATAGTTGGTTGTGTGTGGGTGGGCAAGGGAGTAAGGAGATGAATGTACAGGTGAATGGCTGTACACGTTTAATTGGGACTTTTAATAGAACACCTTGTGGACTGTTCAAACAAGAGAGCGGAGAGCTGGGTATCCTTGACAACAGTGTAGGTATATAGCAAAACAAAAGAAAGACCAGAAGATTCACAGTGGGAGATCTAAGCAGTAGTTCATTGGGTAACAGCTGACAGCCTTTTCGTGAAAGCCTCAAAAATTTCAAATGTGTTTGTCAAATGTACTGTGGATAGTGGGTCATTAGAACATTTGAACAAAGGGCATTAATAATTGGCATAGTGGCTGGTGGATCACTGTAAAAACTGATGTTGAGTGTTAAATTTTCTGTTACAGATGGAAAGAATGATCAGTGAATAAAGATAAGAACAAGCTTTCAGCACCAATTAACTGGATATCATTGAGCTGACTTCCCCAATAGGAAAAATAAGGTAAAAAGATTTACTCTATTTATTTTACAGGTAATTGGAAGCAGTGCTCAGATCAGTTGTAGAATTCTGTATGGCTTCATATGACATTAAAATGGATTTCTTAACAATCATGTGTGAAATATAACAATAGTAGATATTTATTGTTTGCCTCCATTGTGTGCCTACTTCACTCCAGTAATAGTTCACAATTTTAATTTAGAGATATGCTTTCTACCAATCTCAGTACATGGGATTCCATCTGTCCATGAGAGTGGACACTTGCCTCTGGAAAAGGCCAATCATCATAGCTTATTCCTTGTGTCACTGTGATTGATTCCTAGACAAATATATGACTGCAGTGGACATGGCAGCGGTGGTTAGGTTCCTGAAATGTTTCTAAAATGTGATTTTTACTAGAAGCGGTTTTACCATCCTGAAGATGCTGATAAATGAAGCCAACATGCAGAGTTCATAAATGCAGAGACACCAAAGCTTAAGGACAATGTCAGATTCCTGAACTGAACTACCTTACCTTGGGACTTATCCCATCACACAACTCATACCATTTGTGATTAGGCAAGTTGAGTTAGACTTTTTGTCACTTGCAGTAGAGACGCTTAACTAATAAATCAATAAATAATTTGAATTTAATTAATCTTGGTTAAAAAGCCATGTTTGTCCTGTAGCTTTCTGGGGAATGAGTAATCCAGAAAGAGAGAACAGAAAGTAACGTAGGGCTGGAGATGAGGAGATGCCTGGGGATGTTTAGGACCAGCAAAGGGGGCCAGCATACTAGAGCACAGAAGGAATAGGAAAGAAGAATGAAAAGTCATTGGAGGCAAATTGCACAGGTCATTCTAAGGTATTAGACCCTTACTTTGAGTGAAACAGAGTGCCATTGCAGGGATTTGAAATAAAAGTCAACATGGTTTGATTTGCCATTTTTAAGAACGAAGATTGCAGGGACCAAAAATCAAAGTAGGACAACCTGCTAAGAAGGCCAATGTGATCATTCCCAGGGGGAGTGATGGTGGTGGCCTGGACCACAGCAAGAGCAGTAGACATGGTTGCGCTGGTCAGGTTGCTGAAATATTTCTAAAACATAATGATGGAAAGAATTGGCTATGAATTGGTGGCAGGGAGATGGGAAACAAATCAAGGACCACTCTAAGAGTTTGACCTGAAAAAGTGAGGGATGGAGTTACCATTAACTGAGATTGGGAAGGCGACAGCTAGGACCACTTGGGAGGTAAGACCTGGAATTCCATTTTGGGCACATCAAGTTTGGGATATTTATTAGATTTCCAATTGGACATATTAAGTAAGCAGTTGAATATTTAAGTCTGGAGGTCAGGGACTATCTCATGTAAAGTTGAGTCTCATAAAAATAGAAGTATAAACAGGATGAGATCACTTTGGATATGGTGGGCATGGAGGGAGGGTGGGGTGCAAGATTTCATACAGTGAATTGTTCAGAGAATGAGACTTGGTGAACTCCAGCACTGAGAAGTCAAAGACAAGAAAGGAAATAGCAAAGGAGATTTGACAAGAAACATTGATGAGTCATGAGCAAGACCATCCTGGAAGGCCAAGGAATGAAATATTTCAAGAAGGCGGGAGTGACCTGCTGGGTCAAATGCTGTTTATAAGTCCAGTGAGATGAGAATAAGAATAGGCAACTGGATTTAACAACATAGAAGTCATTAATAACCTTGATAAAGTCTTTTTGGTGGAATGGTTGAAGGGTGGGTTCTAAAGCTTCACTGGAGTGCATTTCAACAGACAGTGAATGTAGTCGATCATTTCAAGACACTGTTCCATAAAGAAAAGGGAAGAAATAAAGATATTGTTAGCAGAGACAGTGGGATCAAGAATCGATTTGAAAAACTAATATGCCATATAGCAGCATATACACAATTAAGATCCAAGAAAGAGAGAATAATTTATGATGATGGAGAAACAGTAGAATTCCTAGAAAGATGTATTAGAGCAGAAGAAAGAATATTATGTGATCTAATCCTCAGTTCATACTGATGTAGGTGCAATTTTATCTGCCTATTCAAATATTATCTGATGATACTGTGGGGTTTCAGGTAATTTCCATTTTCTCTATTTTTCAAAACATTTTAACAATAATCTTACAAATTATACCTTCTATGAAAAGAAAATATGAGGCTAACATTTTGTAAGAAAGCATGAAACATTCCTTTAAATTTTGCATGATATACTAACACAATAAATATGGGAGAAAAAAGATTGAACTCAAAATTGGCAACCCAGATTTCAGAGCGGCATTCCACCTGAAGTTTGCAAAAGTGACAATACTAAAGAAAGATCCTGAGCTTTTGTCTAACATTTTATATTTAACATAGCTCTTTACTTGATATTTAACCAGCCAAAAGGTTTAACAGAATAGAATTAAGTAGTGAAAGTAGATATTCCATTAGTTAATTAAAATAAAAGTCCAAAAACTCAAACCCACAAACCTTTGAGAGCTGGCTGAAGAGACATTAAACCACGTTTGGAAAGCTCACTAACAAATACACTAAACATATACACTAAACACACACACAGCAGGTGCATAAACACAAACATGTACATATAAGACACACACAAGGACACATACATATATAAACACATAAATACAAACATACATATACAAGCACAAATACATGTAAACAAATGCACAAGAAAACACACATGGGCACATACTTCTTCACATGCACAAACACATGCAAATCTATCTAGTTCTGGTTTAAAGGCCTTTGGTTTTCTCCAGTTCTTCCTCTTCCCATAGATAATTTCCCTCATGATTGTGCAAATTCAGATATCATCCTGGATAACCAAAATTTTCACAGACAACTCCCTAAAGTGACACAAATACCCAGGCCCCAAACCGAAGATAATTAAAATTGGACTAGATTATGGCCTGTGTCCTCAAAGAAAATCTCCACAGACCACTACATTGCACCATTATGTAAAAAAAGATGCCTTCAGGTCCCCCTATCAGAAGTCTAATCTATCTCATATGTTATTCTGTTCCCCTACTGAGACAGTACAACAAACAATCCCTTGATATTTACGTATGTACATATGTACACTTTTTCTGTATATTTACATAAAACCTTAATTAAGCCTAGATGTGAAACATAATTGCTCACTTGATTTTTTTTTCTCCCTACCCATTTTAAATCATAGAACATATAAACAAGTGTCCATGAAACACAGATTTGGTCCTTTGATTAAAGTTTATCTTGCCAGAGCAAGCATGTAGTGATGGGGTTGTCACCTCCAATCTGTACAGGTTCCTCAGCCAAATGCCATGCAGTAGTTGAGTGACAGAGAAAAAAAAAATCATTACACTGCCTTCTTCCATCTAGTGATGTATTCTTTAGGCATGTATCTATGCACTGGTAACTTGTATTAGATATTATTTAAGAAATGGCAAAAGTAATAACTATTATTATTGTTATACTGTTATCTCACTGAGGGCAGGACCAAAGTTCTATGGATTTATTTCTAGTCCCAACCCAAGCACAACTTCTGGAGTATAGTGGATGTTCTGTGTATGCTTATGTTTATTTAACCTTTGAGTAGAACCATTACTTTTATTTCACGCTACATTGGGACAGGCTCTCTACAAAATCATCCTGAAAATAAGACATGCTTCCACAATTTTTTTTTCTCAGAAACTTGGAGAATACCTTACAGAAAAGAATATTAAGGGGAGGCATTTCTACTAGACATTGGGAAAAGTTCTAATAGGAGCATGTGGTTACAAGTGTGTATATATAATTTGTGTGTGTGTGCTCATAGATGAAGGCAGGAGGCCCTATCGAGTTCCATATATGTGTGCATATATGCATACATAGGTATGTGTAAGTTTTCAGTGACAATACATTTCTGCATTAAAACAGAACAGCATCTTGATTCAGAAGTCAGCTTGATTCGGCCAAACAGGTACCAAGACACAAAATGTGAACCCTATGCCGTCCTTTATTTGCTCTTGTCTTTCCCCTGTAACTTGTTGTAGTATTTAGGCATTTGGCATCATAGTGGCATGGTTCTTCATAAGTATTGCTGTTTTGTTCTCCAACTCACTGCACTCTGAACCACTTCCCAGGGAGCTGTGAGACAGTGTCTCAGTAGCGAAGGTACATTTCCCTACCCCCCTCCTGCCCCAAATTCCATACTCATGACACAGAGGCACAGTTAGAAATGAAAAATACGGTTCATTACCTTGGTAGCGCAGAGAAAAATGTTATGGCTTTATTTAGCAGTTGCTTTTATGCTTTTAAAAACATGTTAATTTCATTTTTTATGTAATTGTGTATTAAATCATCTTAGACAATTGTGTGATTTGAAAATAAAAGTCCAACAAAATAAGTAAAAGCTATAATGTGGTTTTTTCCTTACTGCTTTTTGTAGTCTGTTTTTATGTTTCTCAAGCATTAGTGTCTCCGCTTCTTCCTGGGAAGATTAATCTGGAGGCTTCTAGAGCCTCTTGCCTTCCTGTCTTCAGTTCTCCCAGCACTCTGAGCTTCTCCCTGTGGTTTCTACATCTACTACTTGTGAATTACCAGCCCCAACAACTTTAGGATTTATAAAGCCTTATAATCCTTTAGTCTACTTCCTAATAGGGTTACCAGCTGAATGAAGACCTCAACCCTTGGGAGATACTTTAAGAGACCTAAACTGCCTAAAGTAAATTATGAATCCTGGGCTACAGAATATATCACTGTACTTATACAGAACGCTGGTCATGGTTTTCTTTTTTTTTTTTTTTTTTTACTAGAATATATGCAGTGGAGTGTATGTAATATAATTCAGCATGTCTGAGAGATAAGTTTTTCATTTTATTTAAAGACAAGTTGGTATCTTTCCAACTTTCAGCATGCCATGTCTTTCCTACCTCCCATCTTAAGCATTTTAGGAGGAATTAAAAATTTTTTTTTGATGGATGTTAATGACAAATTGGGACTCTTGAGAGAAGCCTCTATATTATGAGTTGATTCAAGACTAATTTCACGTGTATTAGATCTTTTCAAATGTCAGTATATGCAAACAATCAATCTCTCTTTGTGTCTTACTTTCTTTAGTGTGTTTTAATGTAGTTTATTGTTATAAGGCACTGTATGTACTTCCTTTAAGGGAATGTGTACTAGTTTGTTAGAGCTGTTGTAACCACAGACTGGATAGTTTAAACATCAGAAATGTATTGTCTTACATTTCTGGAGGCTGGAAGTCCAAAATCTAAGTGTCTGCTGGGTTGGCTCCTGAGGGCTGGGAGGGAGCGGTCTGCTCTAGGTCTCTCTCCTTGGTTCATAGATGGCCATCTTCTCCCAGATATCATCACATTGTGTTTCCTTCATGCACAACGCTGTGCCATCAATCAGATTAAGATCCACCCTAATGAACTCACTGTAATGTGATCACCTCTGGAAAGATTCTATCTCCAAATGAGGCCATATTCTGAGGTTATAAGGGTTAGGACTTCAACCCACAGCAGAACTTAAACATTTTGTTTCTGTTTTCTAATGGTATTAGTCCAGTGTAAAAGTACACAGCTTTGCAAGGATTAAAATCCTAAAGAATCTCTAAAGATGAACTTCTTTTACAAGTCTAAAATAAATTATTATGATACAGGCATAAATACATTTTAAAAAACAAAATAACTTTTTTTTTCTTTTTTGAAATGGAGTCTTGCTCTGTTGTCCAGGCTGGAGTGCAATGGTGCAATCTTGACTCACTGCAACCTCTGCTTTCCAGGTTCAAGTGATTCTCCTGCCTCAGCCTCCTGAGCAGCTGGGACTACAGGCACCTGCCACCACACCTGGCTAATTTTTGTAGTTTTAGTAGAGATGGGGTTTCACCATATTGGCCAGGCTGATCTTGAACTCCTGACCTTGTGGTCTGCCCACCTTGTCCTTTCAAAGTGTTGGGATTACAGGTGTGAGCCACCACGCTTAAGCACACAAAATTACTCTCAATTTAGTTGTAGTGTAACCTCCAAGACAGATATATGTACATGTATGTATACTCCCACTAACCTATACAACAAGTAAAGTATGTATACATAACTAGCATTGAAATTAACTTCTGCCTAAGACTACCATGAAATGTCAAACTGCCAGGCTTTCAGAGCTTGGTACTCTATCTTCCTGCCTTGGGGGGCTTTCATATTCAATATATTGTTAAATAAAACTGCCAACTTGGCAGCAGAGTTAGATTAACAAATTACAATAAACTTTTTAAAATTTTGCTTAAAAAATAAGATGAGCTAATATTTCTGAAAAATAAATTTCAGAGAGAATACCTATTTTGAGGCAAGTTATTTGTTTACAACCATTTCAAGTTCAGCAGAAGAGAAAGAATGTACCCATTAGCTTGTTTGAATTAAACAGAAGTACACACAGAATTTGACTAAAAATTAATAGTGGTTTTGTTTAAACATTTCTTTCATTAACACTTAATAATTTAATAGGAGGAACTGATATCAGAAGCCAAGAGGAATCATGGAACAGCTATAGGCCTCAAATTTAAATGACTTCCTTCTGGCCCATTTAAATTCTTACTTGCTCTTTTGTGTATACACACATATACCCCCACAGAGAATACATATAACTAATTTAATCAGCTTTTCTGCATGGTCCATTCATCTGATTATGCATCTGAAACTTATCTTTCCTCCAGTAAAGAGGAGTAATCCTTCTACCCACAGTGAGGTGAGGGAAGTTTTCAAAGGCTACCAGGGGCAAGGAAGCATCCTTTGTCTAACCATTGATTTTCAATGTTTGTTTTTAAGGTAGTATTAAATAGGAAATTGGCAGGCTAAATCTGTACAGGGGCTGGGCTAAGTGCTTTACATGTATGCTCTAATTTCATTCTCACAACAATCCAATAAAGTAGGTGACTTTGATCTCCTATGTTACAAGTGGGAAATAGGAGAATAATAGCGATTAAGTGACTAGGCCAAGGACATAAATATCATAAGTGGTATAGCTGTAGTTTTTGAAAATCTGATATTGTGAAAAATGGAAGAAGTTGAATTTAATAGAGTGAAAGAAACATTTTCTTCTCTAAGTCACAGGTGTTTCTGAAGAAATGGGTATTGCTTAGTTTGAGGGAGAAGAGAAGCCTGGATATTTCTACTTTATTACATTGCTGCTAGCAATTATCGAGCTCTTACTATTTGTCGGAAACTGAGTAAGCACTTTATGTATATTATCTCACTTAATATAACTGTCGCCCTGTGAGAGAGGCTCTATTGGTCTTTACAATTTCCAGAGCTTAATGACTTCAGTCACACAGTTAAGATTTAAAACCTCCAGGCTTGCTCTAGAGTGTATGCCATAAATGCTGTTGCACGATTAGGCTATCATAAGACAAAGCAATCTCTGTTTCATCAAGCAACTAATGAGTAGCTTGACTTACCCAAAAGAATGTGTTTATAAAAATTAGGGCGTGCTAGCCAACTTCTCAACTGAATTACAAATGGAATGAAGGTAGTTTATCATTTAAAAGAATGCTGAAAAAAAAATCTGAAGTTTGGGTAAACAAATTATTCAGCATGTTTTTTATAATATTATTAAAAAGGGGTGGGGGGTCAAAACGCAAAAACTTCAATGACCCCACCAAAGAAGACTCAGATTATGGCACATTCACATGAAAATGTAATATTCAATGATACAAATAGTGTTTGCAAAGATTTGTGAATAATATGGGAAATTGCTTCTCAAAGCTTTAGTGACATTAAAAATTATTTTTAGGATAAGGTTTCAAATATATGCAAGTATTTGAAAAAATGGTCTAGAAAATACACACTGACATGTTAGCAGTGTTTGTTCATATCCAGGTGATAAAAAACAAAGAATGTGTCCAATTATATCCTGCAGCGTTTTAAAAATTGCCTATCAGTTGTACATATGACTTTTGTAATCAGGGAAATATTATATTTTTGAAAGATAATTCTATAGTGATGAAACATTTTTACAATTGAAATACCATCTCATAATTTACATGCACTTGATGTTCCACCACAGAGGTCAGCAAACTTTCTCTGAAAAGGTCTAGGTAGGAAATATTTCAGACTTTGCAGTCCAACCTACAAAATTGAGGGTAATATATGCATACTCATATAACAAGAAAGGAAACAAATGCCCACGGTTTTTGATGAAATTCAAAATATAATAGTAACAATCTAGCATAATTTTTTGTAATACCAGTCTACTAACGAAAAGACTGAAATTCTTTTTGTATGTATATGCTAACATTTTGCTTAATTAGGGTTCTAAGTCAGTGTTACTATCATCGACATTTATTGTCAATGTCCACCTGTGAATGCTGATCTAGAGTGAGCTGCTATTTAATACTTATTTCATTTTTGAAAATGGCTGTTCACACAGGTAGGTGACACATGTGGCACTTGAAACACTGTCGAGTTATAACTGCTTCACTGTGATTTATAGCACGCCAAGCAGGGAGCATCACATATGGTCTCTGTTGCAGCCACAGAACCGTGCCTTTGTAGTATGGAAACAGCCATAGACAATGCCAATGGCATGGCTGTGTGCCAATAAAACTTTATTTACGGAACACTAACATTTAAATCTTAAATCATTTTCAGATATTACAAGATATTATTCCAGTTTTGATTTTTCAGCCATTTAAAAATATAAAAACTTAACATTTTCTAAAAAAAAGATTCTAAAAAAGAGTTAAATCTATTTCTAGTGAATGGACTGTACAAGAACAGGCGGCAGGCCGTATTTGGTCTGTTGGGTGCAGTCTGCCAATCCCTGATCTAGAAGTAGAGACACATCTCGTAAACTTCAGCAGCAACCATGTGATAGCTCTGGATATAGTCATATATCATTTTTTTAAAAATTGAAATATCTTTATATAAAATGGTATCTCTAATTTCACAAATTAATTCTTTTACAGATGAAGAAGTTACACAACCAGACAGTAAAAAATATTGAAAAGGCATTCTGAGGACATGCTTGTAGAATCAGAAACTAAGCGTTCTGATATCCAAAGTCTATGTTATATCTTTCAGACCTATGGATATATATATTTTTTTGAGACAGAGTCTTGTTCTGTCACCAGGTGCCAGGCTGGAGTGCAAAGGCAGGATCTCGGTTCACTGCAACCTCTGCCTCCTGGGTTCGAGCAATTCTCCTGCCTCAGCCTCCCGAGTAGCTGGGACTACAGGCGCACGCCACCACGCCCAGCTAATTTTTGTATTTTTAGTAGAGACGGGGTTTCACCATGTTGGCCAGGATGGTCTTGATCTCTTGACCTTGTGATCCACCTGCCTCGGCCTCCCAAAGTACTAGGATTACAGCCTACAAATTTTTTAAAGGAATTCCTGGTTGTCAGAAATTGTGCTGTTAAACAGACTCATTATATTAACCTTTTAAGAAATAACATCAAATATTTAGAATCTTAAAAATAAAACTACGCAGCCTACTCAAGTTCTATCTCTCTATCTTATGTTTATGTGTTATTTCTCTCTTGACTGGCTACTTGAGGCGTTTAGCAGAACACAAAAGATGCTCTAAAGGGTTAGGGAGAATTTTGAGTAAGAAAATATTTGATAGAAGCTTAAAGAAGCTGAGAAGTGTTTTATAATAAATTAACCACCTGCTGTGACCATATCCTTTGTGCAAAGTTCATTAAGAAGCGATACATGAGTCATTTAAATCATAGTCATCTAGATTTTGTGTCAAAATGCAGATTTCCAGGCCTAAATTATTTCTAAGAGCACTAACTTTGGAGCAGTAGAGTTTCAGAAGTTGCTGCAGGAAAGCACTGAATGGCTACCATTTGCAAAACATCACATTTTAGATTTCTTCTTTAGTAATTTACATGTAAAATTCTGCATATTTTGCTCATCTCCTTATGAGATAGAAATTTCTTCAAAAAAGTGGCAATACTTGGAGAAATAATTTTGTACCTGATAAAAAGGTGAATAGTCTTTATAAAAAATATTACGAACATTAACCCGTTCTTCCGCCAGGCAGCCATTTGTGTGACTCCTATTATGGGAATGTCTTATAATCAGTGAGGAAGAGAGAGGGGAAGTAAGCATTCAATTAAGAGAGTTGCCAGGGAAAGCCTTAGGTTGGGATGGAAAAGAAGACACAAGTGACTATTGGATCAAGCATTCCAAATGAAAGCTTACCTGCTGGGAGATGGAATTCAAATGTGCAAAGCAGGGCACAAGTCAGAACCGTTCCCAATTACTTTTTAAAACTGTAAACAATTCAACCACATTCCTTGCAGTGTGGTTGGAAATGCCTCAGGTGCTTTTCTAAAATGCAGATTCCTGGACCTATCCCAGATCTATAGACTCCGATTCCCTGCAGTGTGTCCAGAAATACGTATTTTAAAACATCCGAGCAGTCCTGCATTAAAATGTTAAAATGGCTCACTCCCTAGAGACATGATTCTGTTCTTTCGAGTTGTGATACATCTTTAATTTATGCATTTCACTAAACATCCTATGGATCTTACTATGCTTCAGGTTTCCATATATCAGGGAATGAACTTGCAATGATGGCTTCAAGTTTACCGTCCAATAAGTTAAGCTAACACAATGCAGAGTAAAAAACATGATGCCAATAAACCTAAGAAGCTATGAAAACACTGAAAAGGTAAAATGAAAACTTCGTGTTCAAGTCAAGGGTCCGTTTTTCTTTTGGGGTATTATAATCTGGTTTTTAAAAGATGATTTTCCAGGTAATAATATTTTTAATCCTAATTTCCTTATTCATGATTAAAATCTATTTGTTTAGACTACAAGCTTGACAGTGCTTCTAAAAAGTAATCTAAGAACAATGTATATTAACATAATCTGGATGCAAATGAGTCTGTCCTTTAAAAGCTCTTAGTCTGAAGGCTTAATCTATTCTATTCCATTTCTGTTATTAGATCGTTTGGGATAGTAAGACCCCAAATCTTTTACGTTTACATAATTGGGTTCAGACCAATAACATATGCAGGAATTTCTCCTGTTTTGTATGCAATTTAATTGAGTGGTTTGGGGGTTGAGTAGAATAAAATCTAGCAAAAGCTTATATTGGCAAGTATTTTGGTCTTTACAAAAAAGCCATGATAACTCAGAGGTTTAGATAAATCTGGGTTTGGTCTAATGTCTAACTTTCTAACCTTGTGTACTTGGACAACTAATACAATGGCACAAAGTTTGTTTCTGCTTATAGTTACTATACTGAATTTAGTTCCAAACTGGTAATATCACTGTCATACATATATGATATATACACACATAGAAACATGTACTTGTATACACACACACATACATATAGTCATATGTAATTGTGCTTATTTTGCAAAACTGTGAAAATTAAATAAAATAATACATATAAAGTGATTAGCATGGAACTTAGCCCATAGCAGGTGCTCAATGAACATTGAGGGGTGGGGCTGAGAGAAAGTAAGAGCAAGAGAACAAGGCAGTTGAATTTGGAGCAAAAAAATGCAAAAGTGAGAAGTCATATCATAAAAGCGAGAGAGGAAGCTGCAAAATGTTTGAAAAATCATTTGTTACTAGTATCTTCAATAGCTGCGCTTTTTTGTAGTGAGATATAACTTTTCTTTTGTGTTATTTAAAACAGTGGCCATGCCAGCTTCATTGACGGAATGGACATCATTAAAATAAGTACAATATAGAGTAACCCCAGAAAGGTTACAAGTATTTCATCTGAACTCTGAAAATGTCAAGCCATATCCGGCTGGTGGATGGTGATAGGAAACCCATTTCCAGTTATCATATGTTAATGAAGGCAAACAATGCACAAGCCACAAGGAGGGGGAAAAGCCCAGAATGAGCAAAGTCCAGAGTCTGTGCAGTTTCCTACATTTCCAGCCTCATTAAAATATGCAGATTGTGTCATTAGGAGACAATTTCCTGGCAGAGTTTTCTCCTGGAGTTCAGTTACAGGCACATGTTTGGCAGCTGTTATCACGATGAGTTAAACCACAGCTATACTCTTCTATGTAAAAATAAACAGAAAAGAAGATGAGGAAACAGAAGCAGCTCATGCAAGCCATGTTTCCATTTGGATTGCTTTATTTCCTTCAAAGTATTAGTATTTTTAAAGAAATGGCCATTGAGGATTGTTTGTCTCGGTCCTTCAGTGGTATACAAGAACGACACTGCAACTTCATGTTTTCCTGGAGTTCTGTTCTTCCCAGTTTGGGTGGATGTGAAAATAAGTTTAATGCAACAGCATTCATTACACCTGGGTTTAATTTAGCTAGGTGATTATGAGTAACTATTAAATTGAAATTCAAAGACCTTCCCTAACTAAACTTCAGCTTCAAAACAAACAAGCATTTTACTGTTCATCTCAATTTTTTACTTCTTTAATATCATTCTTCTTTTTTTCTTCATTATTTGCTTGGTTCCTTTTTTTAATTTCTTCTTCCCTTCTTTCCTGCCTATTGTCCTCCTTTCCTCCTTCTATCTTAATATCTGATTTATCTATCTATCTACCTATTTATCATCTATCCATCTATCTATGCTCTCCTTATCTATCATATTTCTATTTTTTTTTTTTTTGGTGGGCAAGGTGAAGAGGAAAGAAAAAGTGATATCAAAAATGTAACTTACCAATAAACCTAATAGAACCTCACCAATGAACACTTTCTACATGAAGGTCCAGTGCAGATGGCCACTTTGAGAAAACTCATGACTGAATAAGAATACTAAGAAGGTGACTGGTAATCAAACTTATTATGTAGATAACATTTAACAATGCAATAATGTGAAACTGTATGTAAACAATATATGTCAGCTATTACTACTACAGGCAAATACTATTTATTCAATTTCTTCTGTTAATGGTTCTTTAAGCATAGTATGAGACCCCCCCACGGGGCCTGGAGGTCAAAACTATTTTTATTATAATGGTTGTGCATTATTGTCTTTTCCATTGTGTTGACATTTGCACCAATGGTGCAAAAGCAATGAAGAGGAAACGGCTGGTTCCTTAGCATGAGTCAAAGGCATAGCAGCACATTGTTTTAGTAGTCATTGTAATTTTTTTTTTTTTTAACCATCATTCACTCACACACACACAAAAATCTTGTTTCACTGAAAAATGCTTTTGGTAAAGTAGTAAAAATTATTAATTTTATTAAATCTTGGCTCTTGAGTACATTTTTAAAAATATGCTCTGTGTGATGAAATGGGAAGTATGCATAAAGCATTTTAGTTGCCTTGAAGAAAAATAACTTGTATAATTGTTTTAGTTCTGAATTGAATCATTACTTTTATGGAACATTGTTTTTATCTAAGAGAATCTCTGAAACACAACTGTGGCCATTCAGACTTGACTAACATTCTCTAGAAAATAAATCAAGTGACTTAGTCACTTTAAATAAATCAGCTATTGACTGGCCACAGTGGCTCACACCTGTAATCTGGGAGACCAGGACAGCTAATCACCTGAGGTCAGAAGTTTGAGACCAGACTAGCCAACATAGTGAAACGCTGTCTCTATTAAAAATACAAAAGTTAGCTGGGCATGATGGCGGGCGCCTGTAATCCCAGTTACTTGGGATGCTGAGGCATTGCTTGAACCTGGGAGGCAGAGGTTGCAGTGAGACAAGATTGTGCCACTGCACTCCAGCCTGGGCAACAAAGAACAAAATTCTGCCTCAAAAAAACAAAAACAAAAAAACAAATCAGCTATATCAGTATTTGTTGTCAATGATTCAAGTTTTCAAGCAAAAATTCATCTTGTGTAAGACTTCTATTTGTTATCATTAGCACACTTCAAACCTTTCTGATAAGCTTGATGGTGATTTACAAATATGACTTTTTGACATTTTATGATGAACATATGGAAGACCTGCATGTCTCAATGAAACAATGTTTTTCCAAATGACCAAAGCATAGTGTTACAAGAACATGCATAAGGAAAAGGACCATTGATACTGCAAGAAAAATCAATGGATTTTAGTACAGAAAGTTCATTGATATGGTTTCAAAAAGATTCTACACTGTAAATACTCTAAGAAACTACTACAAATGGAGTTTTTGTAGCCCAAAGAAGAATATCCATAATTACTTGAAAAGGTTATTTTTAAAAACCTCCCTCCATTTTAAATTTATATATCTATATGAAGTTGGATTTTCTTCATATATTTCAACCAAAGCAACAAACCCAATTGTATTAAGTCAGACATTAAAGACATTTGGAAATAATAACATAATGCTATTCTTCTCAATAAAATACTTAAAAATTTTTACATTTTTTTTCTACTATAAACACACACACACATGTATGTTTATTGCAGCGTTATTTACAAGAGCAAAGACTTGGAACCAACTCAAATGCCCATTAATGATAGGCTGGATAAAGAAAATGTGGCACATATACACCATGGAATACTATGCAGCTATAGAAAAGAATGAGTTCATGTCTTTTGCAGGGACATGGATGAAGCTGGAAATCATCATCCTCAGCAAACTAACACAGTAACTCAGAAAACGAAACACCACAAGTTCTCACTCATAAGTGGGAGCTGAACAATGAGAACACGTGGACACGGGGAGGGGAACATCACACACTACGGCCTGTCGGGGATTGGGGGCCCAGAGGAGCAAGAGCCTTAAACAAATATCTAATACATGTGGGGTTTAAAACCTAGATGGTGGGTAGATGCAGCAAACCACCATGGCACATGTATACCTATGAACAAACCTGCATGTTCAGCACATGTATCCCAGAATTTAATTTAAAAAAAATTATATTCTTTTAAAATATAAAATATTTTATTTATGTTAATTTGTAATAAGTTTGTTGCTATTTTAAAATTAATAAATAAAATATTTTCAAGATTTCTCAGTTTTAATTTTTAAACAGTAAATACTGCAGATATAATGTACAGAAACAAAATTTCTTTGGGTCAGTAATCATTAAGAGTGTGAAGATACCTTGCAGCCCAAATTTTGAGAAAGGCTGTTCTAGGTACCTGTGATGTTCTTCAATGATATGATTCCAGAATTTTAAGTGTAAGTTATATTACCTGCATTGAACATATTTCTATATATGCCTAAGTATAAGGTAAATCCTTCTCAAAGGAAATATCCCTCAGAAAACAGATCTTACATATATTTGTGTTTTCAGTTTTCATGGTTAGCTCTGACAGTTTTTTTTCTTTTTTTTTTTTGACAATATAATATGCCTGGAGAAGATACATATGCCTGGAGCATCTCAAAATATAATAGGTTTGCAAACTTTTGATGATTCACTGATTAAACTGAAATCGGTAAATAAAAGGGTGAAGGAAGGCAAAATTTGAAAACAATACAGATTTTGTTCTTTTTCCTAGATTAATACATCTTTCAAATAAGCATGCCAATAAATCTTTTAAATTTCTCTTTTTAGGCCTGGCTTGGTGGCTCACACCTGTGATCTCAGCACTTTGGAAGGCCAAAGTGGGCGGATCACCTGAGGTCAGAAGTTCAAGACCACCCTGGCCAACATGGTGAAACCCTTTCTCTACCAAAAAATACAAAAATTAGTCCCCTTCCCCACACTCACTCTCTCTCTCTCTCTCATGGGGAAGTCTTTCTCTCTTCTTCTCCTTTCTTCTCTTTTCTCTACCTAATAAAATCACTTTCCAGCAACACATAAAAAGGAAAAAAAAATTAGCCAGGTGTGGTGGTGGGTGCCTGTAACCCCAGCTACTCAGGAGGCTGGGGCAGAGAGGATTGCCTGAACCCAGGAGGCAGAGATTACAGTGAGCCGAGATTGCCACTGTACTCCAGAATGGGTGACAGATAGAGACTCCATTTAAAAAAAAAAAAATCTTTTTTTTTAATAAAGCAGTCTAGTGTAATACTTGCCATGGAGATTAATATTTCCTTATTGGGTGAATGGGAAAAGTAAGAGTTGTAATAGGTTCTTGTGGTTTGGAATAAAATTGACACCATACATGAATTCATGAACTGCTGTATCCCTGTAAACCCTCAGATTGAAGTGAAGATGAAGGCTCTGAACACCTACCTTAGGTAAAAACATTGATATTGAATATTGATCTGAAATTAAAGTATCTCATGTAATTTGTGTTACAGTTTGAGCAAATATATGATATAGTTAAAATATTGTATAACTATACTAATAAATTGGACTGTAAGTAAATGCTTGACAATTTAATCTACATCTCTAAAAGTTTTCATAATTCACCTGACAAAAAACATTTTTATTTAAAATATTTTATCATTGGGTAAGTGGGGTCGGCTTTTCCTTGAAATTGCTTTATACTGAAATTAGATGAGATTTTTAATCCCATAAATCCTGCTTGGAAAAAAACCATTTTACAGATGGAAAACCGGGTATCAGAGAGTTTGAGAACCTGCTCACAGTTAGTAAGCATGCTAATTGGGATTAGAACACAGGCCCATTGCAAAGCTCACAATTTTCCCTTGAGCTGATGATGCTCATTGAGTATCTGATGGTACCAGTACCATTCCAGTCCCTGGACCACAAATTCTCAGGTCAATCCATAAGATAGGTACCATTTTGACCCAATTTTCTAAATGAGGAAACAAATCTGTTTAATATCAAGTGATTAGTAACTAGCAGCACTGACATGTGAACCCAGTCCGGATTCAGTGTCCTTACGCTAACCCCCTACTCAACATTGTCTCACAATCTACAATAACACTTCTATGATTTGTTCAATCTCACTGCCATTATATAGGCATTTCTATGAAACAAGTAGCAGATCGAAAACTATAAGTCACTCTTTCCTTTTCAAAGATTCAGGTAGGACATACAGCAATAAAAGCACAGCTGAGAAGACATTTTCAAATATATTTTTAAAAATTCAGAATGAGAATGAGCTTTCCTTCGTTCTTGGCTCTTTAGGAAATTTGCTATTTAGCTCAAGTTAAAATACATCTAGGGAAAGGTTATATGATACTGGAAGTGCCAGGCCATGCCTGGGACTATGAGACTCAGGTTTCTCCACATATATAACCAGTAAAAAAAACCAATAAATGACAAAAAACAGTATTGTTTACATCAATAACAATAAGAGTGATTAGGTTTGTCCAATAGTTTGGGTGATGTGACATTTAGCTCTAGATAATATGTAAAACCTAACAGGCAGTTATGTTCACAATGGTAAGCATACATAGATATATACCAACACAAAAATTAAATATAAAAATATCAAAGTCTGGCCCGGCGTGGTGGCTCACGCCTGTAATCCCAGCACTTTGGGAAGCCAAGGCAGGTGGTTCACAAAGTCAAGTGATTGAGACCATTCTGGCCAACATGGTGAAACCCAGTCTCTACTAAAAATACAAAAATTAGCTGGGCATGGTGGTGCACACCTGTAGTCTCAGCTACTTAGGAGGCTGGGGCAGGAGAGTCACTTGAACCCAGGAGGCGGAGGTTGCAGTGAGCTGAGATCGCGCCACTGCCCTCCAGCCTGGCAACAGAGAGACTCTGTCTCAAAAAAAAAAAAAAAAAAAAAAATCAAAGTCTTTTTTGTGGAAGAAAGCACTACCCAGAGGTGGGAAAATGGCAAATGTCAGCATACATATGATAGTGTTACCATCTAAGAACTGAAAAAGTTTCCAGTTTTTTTTCTTTTAAGTGAGTGTGTTTGTTTTTAGTTTTTCAATTCTCACATCAATTGTCCAGCGGGGACATAGAAAAGTTATTAAATTCCTCAAGGTCACACTGAAAGTCACAGCTGTTCTTGGGAAAGGGGCTTATGTATTCCTAAAGCCCAGCTAGGTCCTATTGCTTCCTGAAGTGCATGAGTCCATGTGGAATGAAAGAATGCTCTTAAGCAAATTCCAATTATGGTTTATTAACTTCACACGTAGCATTTATCTTCCAGTTTCCAAAAATAGCAGAACCAATTAAACTGTCTGTTTAGCACGAAGTTTTCTTTTAACTTTTAATTTTTCTGCAGATAAAGCCTTTATATAAAGATAAATGGAAGACTACAGATATGAGAGAAAGGGTAGAAGCCATTAGTTCCCCGTCACCACCACCGTTTTCTGTCCCGGTCACTCTAAGGCAACCAAGGCAAGAGCCCTTCTGTTCCTGAACTGATGGTGTAACATCCTCAGCCAAGCAAAGCAGCCGACTTTACGCGTGATAGATAGCAGTGAAAATTAGCTATTAGGGCAGTCGCTAATTTGAAATAAAAACCCAACAACTTCCAGTGTTCTATCCACTGTCAAAACAAGATTAAATAATGGTGGCTAGAAAAATAGTAGGCTTGCGAAAGGAGGCTTAAGAAGAGTATTTCACTTTTCACTTAAAACACCGGCTATTATTTCCAATCACGGTTATAAAAGAGAAACTTAACTTGGTGAAAACCCTTCAGGGATCTAACTTTTAAGATGTTCCCTTTAAGGTTCTCTCTAACAACTTTTATTTTTAAAAAGTGGATGCTTAAATGAGGGCCACAGAAATTGGAATTGGAATTTCCACATTGGATGTCTTCAGTGGAAACAAAAATTGCGGGAAATGTCCTGGAAGTCAAAGGGAGAATAGCGAAAAACAGGAGCCTCTGCTCTCAATTTGGCTGGATTACCATCAACTTCTGGAAACCACTAATGGTCTAAGGAGCAAAAGATAGGCGAGCAACCCTGGGCTCAAACCAGCTTAGCTGGGAATGGCACTGCATATCTAAGAAGAGATTCTCAAAAAGAAGGTTGAGAAAGAAAAGGATTTACCTTATAACACACTGCCAAGACTCAATCCACAGCCTCTTGACACTTAATCTAGTTCTTTTTCCACTACACCGAAATGCTGTGAATTGGAGATTACTTTTTTCCCCTCTCCAGATTTTCAACATAAAGCCTCTCTTGACTTTTTTCACCGATACAGATACCATGCTCCTGTGTCTATCACCACACACCTACCTGTCTAACAAGAGCTGTGGGAATGTCACAGGACACATTTGTGCTATACAGTCTGCCACGCTGTTCTGTTGAATGTGTATGGTAATGATTTGACACTTCTAAGAGATGACAACTATCTTGAAATAATAAAATTGCAATTATCTTATCAAATTTAATATTCTGTATTCTTCAGAGCTGATATTTTTTATTGAAGATTGCCGCTTCAGTGTAGCTGATTGAATTCTTACATTATTGTTCTTTCGTTACTTTTAGTCTTATAGTTTTCTTATTGTATTAACTCCTTCTTCTCCATTACCATGCTTTTTATTTGTATTTTATTCCTTTTTAGAAAACTACTACAGATTTATTCCTCCTCTACAAATGTTCAGAGAACTCTACTTAATTACACATCTATAGCTTGGGAAACAATGCTAGCTCCTAGACAAAGGGAAACAAAATGATTGTACTCATAAATCTAACTCATAAGGACCTTCGTCTCCCTTGATCTGTACAACAAAGGAAGGAAGAGTTCAGTCATTTAGGAACATTTGCGAACAAAAGGGTTCCTTCCTTTGTTGTAGATTAAGAGAGACTAAGGTCCTTATGAGTCAATATGTAGAGATGGGAAGGAAGATCATGCCATCAAGTAGCCATTCCTTCCTTTGTAATATGGATTACTTGCTTTCAAAAGAGTTAGGGGATCCTCACCAGAGAAGCCACAGATTTGAGATTTCAGACTTTTTTTTTTTAAGACTATCTTTCATTATTTGACAGGTGAGAAAACTAAGGTCCAGGAATTCTAAAGGACCGATTTAAAATCACTCAGTTATCTAATGAGACCAGAGAGAAAGAACATAGACCCTTTGGCTATCATGCAATTGCTCTTTCATCAAATTTTCATACTAAGCTGCCAAACCCTTGAAAGATGATAGACCTCCTTCAATGGGTCTCTATAAGTCATTTTAAAAGAGTGAACAGTTTCTGGATGCCACTGTAGGATCCTTTTCTTCTCAATTGTAAATGGCTACCTAGCTTGTGTTGGTTGCCTGAGCCGCCATGACTAGGAATGTAATATGTATGACAGCATACCAGGGTTTTGATTTGGCCTCTTTCAGATCATTGAGTGGAGGAGGAACTCCTTCAAGTTCCATCTCCGTGGAACAGACCCTTATTTCCAGGGTAAAACTCTGATAAGATTAGTCAGAAAATATTATTAAAATATAATGCTTTCCTTAATACTACAGAGCAGAAAAAATCTCTTTTCTAAATTTAAAAGCAAAATTAAAATCCAGACTAAATTAACTGCAAATAGGTTTTGAAAAATAGCCCCCCAAAATAAAATAAAAAAGAAAAACAAGCACTGCCCATATTTCTCTGAAGTTTTGGATGTACCATAACTGAATTTCAGAATCATGTTACAATTTCAAAGGTTCTACTGACATATTAGGAAGTAAAATGGTGATCTATAATTGAACTGGAAGTAAAATGGTGATCTGTAATTGAACTAGTATAAGCAATTATGTTTGTCAATAAAGATAAACATAATTTCTCTGCTTAAGATCTGGTAATGTGATTTACGTCTTGGTCATCATCTATTGCTGCAAAACCTTCTATTACTAACTTACTAAAGCTTCGTTATAGTAGAAATCCTGAATGTCGAAGTGGTTCCATTTCATGCAGAAAACTTCGTATTCAGCAATGATTGATACAAATGATCTTTTTCCAGCAAGCTGTTTAAGGCTTGCAGATCATTGCAACATTTTATTGTGGATATAATGGGACTTTATTCAATTTGTAAAGAGAAAATATTTGAAGTGAGTCATATTTGTAAAATATATGTGCATAGAAAGAAGATAAAAGAAGATAGTAGACACTACAAACATGGTCACTTTATAAGATGATGATGAAACAAAACACATTTGCTATTTTTCTGAAAGGTAAGAAATTTCTTGTTCAGGAGAATAAACATAAGAGGCAAGGTATGACTGCTCCCATACTGTCCTGATTATTTAGTTTCTTTTAATAAACACACACAGCTAAAAAAAAATCCTCGTATCATGTCTTATTTTTCTGAAAAAAAAAAATCTAGGATTTCAATTGCTAATAAAAATGGATTATATGTAAAAATGCAAAGGAACAAGAATTAAATAAAATCCTAACTTGCAATCAGAAAAATAATTGCAGAAACGATTTGTTAACGGCTAATTATTCATTAAACTAAACACTTGCATTATAAACTTCATAAGCACTTTAAAAGCTGTGGCCCCAATTAAAAGGTTATACACAATAACAAATATTCTAGAAAGCATCAGAAAAACCATCATTTACTTTAGCAGACATCCAGAGTTGTGTCTAACATATTGCATTTAAACCTAAATTTAGAAAATTGATTTATAACATTAATTTAATCTTTACTTGGGAAAATAACAAATGCTTATCATAATCAGGCTGTAATTAAAAAACAAATAGTCTTGCAAAAGTCTCTTTATACTGTAGTTTACAAGATGCCATTTCTGAATTGAAAAATATGTTTTTTAAGTAACCATCAAGCATGTTTATTAAAACCTAATTACATAGACATGAAAATGTGCATTTTGATGCAGCACTAGGACTAATCCCTAGTTTGACGATCTTCCTATTAGCCTAACTACAGATTTAAAAAAAAACACAAACCTTCCTTTTTATCTATTTCAAGATTAAGCACTCTGCGTAGAGTATCCAATGGAATAATTTTATTAAGATAGTGTTTAAGTTCCCATGCAAACCTAAAGGTACTTCTTTTAAATATAAGAAAACAGAAAGTTAGAATTACAACACATTTAGTTACACATTATTCAGGAAGATAGAGATGTTTACAGGTGGCATCATTTGAACACGGGAAAGGTAGAAGTTTCAACTGAGTACAATAGAAATGTCTTCTATCACGGAAGTGTTACATTTTTTAAAGATACTTTGCTTTCTCTTCCTGTGCATATCAAATGTTAAAACTGCTGAATTATTTGAACACTACAAATAAAAAGTTGAGATGCATATAGCACATATTTCATTTGAGAATCAGTGATTCAATATACAGGTTCTTATAAATGGCCTGAGAGAAAGTGGTATCAGAGCTGTATATATCGGTATTTGAAGGTTGGTTCCATGACAAAGAGAGAATTGCTATAAATTTTAGAATAGAATTAAATACAACTTTGCCTGCTAGTCTTCTAAGCTCTGTAGATTTTTCGTTTCCTTTTTCTTAGAATTACGGAAAAAATAATAATGATGCCCTCATAGGCAAATTATTCTTGCTATCAAAAATATATGTAAATGCACTACAAAACACTTCATTATTTCATTCACATTTTCAACACATAATGGACAGTTTCTGAAAACCTGAAGTTTTGTTTTTCCTCCTTTTCCCATTTCTAATTATTAATATTCACCTTATGCTTAACTTCTAAGAGTAGCATGCACAGACATTCTGGTGTTGCAAGGTAGAATAATATTACTGTTTCTGAAAACTCAGAATTCCTAGAAGCTCTGTTTGTGCCCATCACGGGCCATCCTTCCAGAAAACTTTCTCTAACAAGATGTGGGCTGGGTGTGGTAGCTCACAACTGTAATCCCAGCACTTTGGGAGGCCGAGGCAGGTGAATTACCTGAAGTCAGCCTGGCCAGCATGGTGAAACCCCATTTCTACTAAAAATACAAAAATTAGCTGGGTGTATTGGCACATGTCTGTAATCGCAGCTATTGAGGAGGCTGAGGCAGGATAATCACTTGAACCCAGGAGGTGGAGGTTGCAGTGAACCGAGATCGTGTCACTGCACTCCAACCTGGGTCACAAGAGTGAAACTGTCTCCAAAAAAAAAAAAAAAAAAGATGTGAATAGAATACAAGCCAGCTTATAGGTTTATATTTCTGATCAAGGTGAGAGTGAACATTACACCAGGCATATCCATAAAGATATGAGTTAGCCAAATATTTAATCAACTGTAAAATAGATACCTTGTATAAAATTTTCCACCGTATACATAAATCAGGCAGGGCTAGTAGACTAACCTACCACATAAAGTCTTAATTCAGTGGATTCAGTATCATGGTGTTCTATAAAATGTGTTCTTATTTTCATGATAATTCCAGCCCCATTTTCACTGTAACAAATATGAAAAGGAATAAATATTTTTCTCTAGGTTCATGAAATTTAGAAGGGGTTCTATGTGGGATCATTTAAAAGGCATCTTTGAAGACCCTTCTGAAATGGCATAAGGTCACTTTTTTTTCTCAAACTAGAGTAATAATGACCTATCTTACCTTCATTTCTTATTGTAAATTTTATTTTACCTATGGTGAATGTATTAGTCCATTCTCACACTGCTATAAAGAAAGTACCTGAGATTGAGTAATTTATAAACAAAGGAGGTTTAATTGACTCACAATTCCACATAGCTGAGGAGGCCTCATGAAACTTACAAGCATGGCTGAAAGGGAAGCAGGCACCTTCTTCATGAGGCGGCAGGAGAGAGTGTGAGCATGTGAGGGTGGAACTGTCAAACACTTATAAATCCATCAGATCTCATGAGAACTCACTCACTATCCAGAGAACAGCATTGGAGAAACCACCCCCATGTTTCTATAACCTCTCACCAGGTTCCTCAACACTTGGGGATTATAATTGAAGACGAGATTTCAGTGGGGACATTGCCAAGCCATATCAGTGAGTCTAGCTTTAAGGAACAAGTTATTAAACTTACTGTTGAATCCAAAATTAGGATTCGTTTCCTCCAATTTGGCTGGACAGCTTATAGTTTGTTGTGTGCTGCATGCCTTGACTATAGTATATAACATATAGCTAAAATCACTAAAGCACCCTAAGTCTGAACTACTTCAGGTGAATCACTGTGCAGTTGGAACCTCCTTATACACACTAATAGTACATGGGGAGAACTTGCTCACATGAGAAAATCATTAGTGACAATTCACAAACTAAATCAGAACTCAGCCAAAATTTGAATAAGTAATTTGTGTTCCTACAAAAGAAAGTTAAAGATATATTTGGAAAAATAATTTTCTATTACAAATACTATTTTTTGAATATTGAATGTCAACACATTTATAAATGAAAACTTTCCTATATTTTAAGTATGTTTAACTATCAGGCATGATTAAAATATATCTAGTTATCAGTAAAATTATATTCCTCAAAAGATGTTATCACGCTACAAGATATCAGCGACTACAATAATTGCAATAGATGAGAAACCTCGAAAATAGTAGCACACATAAATTTGCTTCATTGTATGCATTGAGACATACGTAGATTTTTGGACTGCCTTAATTCAATTTACTTTTCTGTTATATATATTAAGCACTGTAAAACTATGAGGTTGGCTATGGATATGACATGCCTCTCCAACACCTCCTTGAACTTGAAGCAGTGACGCTGTGTTATGACAACACAATTAGGGAGAAGAGTTATTGAGCCTACAATCAGGAAGAGTCGTATAGAGGAGTGAGGAGTAGAGGAGGAGGAATTCAGCTATCTCTGGACATTAAAATAGCAAACTATCCTTAGGACCTTTCAGAATCCAGGGGCTACATAAGGGAAATCGTATTGGTAGGAACCAGCTTTATCTCCTCTTCAAGACGATTGTAATGACTTCATAGTCTGAAGAGTAGATGATACAGCCAGACTGTGGGGGTGTCTAAACCTGAAATTAGTCACCATGATGTCTTTTTTCTTAAGGAAGATTACATTTGGATCAGTATCATTAGAAACCAGAATCAATATTTAGTCATGTGTCCTGGACATTCATGGACTTTGGATTAAGGCAGATACTGATACATCCCAGATTTCTCATAGAGTAGCTTTGTGACCTTGGGCATGTTCCTTATCCATGCTGAGCTTCATCTGTCAAATAGATTAATAATACTCTCATAGGATGGATGGAGAATCCCAGTGAGATCATGGAGATTGCAGAGCATGATGCTTGGTGCAGAGTGGAAGCTCAGCTCATGCTTCTCCTTTCCCCCATCTCTCCCCCTCACTTAAGAATAGGAAGAAAACGTGCCTGCAAGAGTGTGTGTGAGATGTTGACTTTTTTAACAGAACAAAACAAGATACATTCATCTTTAATAGCTTCTCACACTATTCCAGCAACTCAGCTACATGGAAAAAAAAGGCATATAAGAATGCTTAAATAGTCATATATGTGGATATTCACCAAATCAGAGTTCTGGCTATGCCTTAGCACCTAATATCAAATGTGCAGAACATCTCTGCTTAGGACTTATATTAAAGAAATTGTACTTGACATCACCTGCAACCTAAACACCTCTAGTAATGCGTGAATATCCATACCAGAGAGATGTGAAATATTTTTTGAGAACTGTACTTTAAAAACTTTCCTGTGTCACATCAATGTCACATGGTAAACTTGAGACACTTTACTGGAAAACCATAAATTAGATTTAACTGTACATGCTATGCATGCTGATTATTTCAATTAAATTGGAATAGTTCTGCACGTTTTCAGTAAATGCATAGTTATGTGTTTTTTTCAGAAAATTTACTTAGAGAGAAATTAGTCTTTTGCTAATATTAATAAGAGATTTGAAAGCTGAAACAATATCCAGTTTTTTCCTAAATGGAAATTGACCATGATCTCCTATAAGTTCATATAGTCAGGCCTGTTGTGAAAGTCCAGGGGTCTGTCTTTAATTTCTTAAGAATAAATTTATAAATATTTTTGTTTTCTTTGCTGAGGTGAGTGCATTTATAGCTTTTCACTCTTAATGTTGTAATGAAAATTTGAAGGCTTCTATAAGTAATACTAAATAACAAGAAACATTAAAAAGAAAAACCTAATATGGCATTCATGATACAGGCTTACATCAGCAATTCATCATTAAGGGATTTTACTTTTTTCCCCTTCCTGCTATAAAAACTGTGTATCCAGATAGATGATTAGATTACAACAGATGTGAATTTCTTTTTTTTTTTTTTTTTTTTTTTTTTTTGAGATGGAGTTTCGCTCTTGTTACCCAGGCTGGAGTGCAATGGCGCAATCTCGGCTCACCGCAACCTCCGTCTCCTGGGTTCAGGCAATTCTCCTGCCTCAGCCTCCTGAGTAGCTGGGATTACAGGCACGCACCACCATGCCCAGCTAATTTTTTGTATTTTTAGTAGAGACGGGGTTTCACCATGGTGACCAGGATGGTCTCGATCTCTTGACCTCGTGATCCACCCGCCTCGGCCTCCCAAAGTGCTGGGATTACAGGCTTGAGCAACCGCGCCCGGCCTAGATGTGAATTTCTTTATTACTCATTGGTACAAAGAGGATATATACTTGTCAAAGATATACTCTACAGTAATATGAGGTTGTAGATGGTATTAGGGTTTACCTGCTTAACATTGCCCTACTCCCTTTAAGAGAGAGGGTGAAAAAAGAAAAGAAAACAATGCATATTCTCTCTCTCTCTCTCTTTCTCTCCCTCTCTCTCTCTCAGCACCTATTTTTCAGATCACATAAACTTTTCCTCATGGCTAGAACTCTTCACTCATTCCCAATAGGCAGCAAATCTCTCAAGTACAAATATTTCCTCTGAGTCAGCATTTTAAATCTGACACAAGCAATGAAGATGAAAAATTGTCATTAAGTCCCCTGAAACAGTTCTGGTTCCCATTTATACAGCAGTGAACTGGAGCATCTCTCTGGAACTTTAGACATAGCCGTCTTCGTCCTCCCCTCTAAGAGTTCAGTAAGACTCAAACTCAGAGCTCTCATGCACCTGCCCAATTCCTCATCAGCACGGTAAACATTCTAAATTCAAACTCTAAATTCTTCCTTCTATGAAATGGAACTCTTTTACCTTCTAATAGTTAAGACACAAGCTAAACAACTAATACTCTGCAAAGTTTAAATGAAACTAACATCCCATGTATAAAATTAAATATCTTCTAGTATTCAAAAATACTCACATACACATACTTGCTGAAAAGACATTGCTTGTTTTTGAGTACAAGACAGTTACTCTGGGATAAATACTCTTCTCTGGGCAATTACTAGACAATGGTCACAAACTATCTGACAAAGATGGTCCAGAATGCGATAATAACCTTGGGTTGGAATTCTGGTTCTGCCATTTGCCATTTTTATAACATTAGACTAGTCTAATGACTATTATCAGTAGTCATTCATACATGGTTATATTTGTAATTTATGCAGTGATACTGAAAAAGAATTCTTGTTCACTGTTTTGAATCTTAGGACACAATTTATAGATACTGAACTAGGAAATATGATATGTTTACATGCCTTATAAACATCTCTATTTACATTTTTATCTCTATTCACATTTCCATGAAAAAGTAGCACCTTATGGTATAGAAAAAGGAGAAAAAGCATCCAATATCCTCTTGAATATTACAACTAGCAACTGTTATGCTTTTGGCTCATTGAGGACTATAGAGTTTACTGCATTTGTCATTTACTTCAGTACCCTATGAAATTGATATGTACAGAAAACAGGGAAATACTTGGTAGAAGCATGAGGTTCTCCAGCAAAGGCCCCACCCTCAAGCCTGGAAACTTTCAGCTCTAAATGGGAAGAAGCATTCCTGTTTTTGTGCCCAAATCTTGTCTTTTGGCCCTCTACGCACCCTTCTCCAGTACCCATATAAACCCCAAACTCCAAACTCCACAAGCAGATGAGCAGAAGAGCAGAGGAGTGTTGTGGTAGAGAAGGAGAGATGAGAAGGAGCATCTGAACTTCAAGAGGAGTTTATCCGGGGACGGATGGAGGAGAGACTGGCCATGGGATGGCCAAACTCCAGGCGAAGATCATATTCCCACTCCATCCACTTTCCAGCTCCCCATCCATCCTAATGGTGGCCACCTCCATTGGCAATAAAATCCCCGGTGTGACCTGATTCGTCCTGGATACTGGACAAGAACCCAAGTACCAAGAGGGCACTGAGCTGGTCTGAGAATGGAAGAGCTAAAAGATCATTGTAACACACTCACTGGGGCTTCAGGAGTCACAGGCCCCCACCTGTACATGTTACTATGGGGCCAGAGCCCAAAAGCACTTGCCCTGGCTCCTGTATCTGCCTGTCTGTGTGCTTCCTTCCCCTCCTGTAAGACGTGTGAGTGCACAGCAGCCAAACAGACAAGTCACACCCCTGTTGCATGTCCTGCAAGGGAGGATGGGGATCAGCGAACTCTTCCATTTTAGAATGCATTAGTCTGAAGAAAATTTAAGGAAGAGGTTTGTGCATATGTGTGTATGTATGTATGTGCATGTGAAACTGATCAATCAATTGGCCCTTAAACTTCATTGTCAATCTGTCTCTTGAAGATACACCGATTTTGAGTGATGTGACTTATTCCCATCTCTATCTTACAACCATTATGTTTTTCACAAACCATTAATCCCTCAAATCTGGTGAGCTTAAATTAGTATCAAGTATACTATAAAACACTATAGGATCGATAAGCAATAGTTACTTAAAATTAGCAAGAATACGAACTTTTAGGTGAAACAAGCAAACAAAAAATATACAAATTAGAATCATGTTACCAGAAACATTTAAATTGATTTTATACTTTACAATAGTGATGCATTTGCTTATGTTTTATACCATATGTTTATTTATTTGACACAGAGCCTTGGCTGCTGATTTTAGAATATTGTGCTTAGGAGAGAATTAGATACATGTAGGAGAAGGGGACTGCTTATTTATAAAACTCTACTGACTGTCCATCTATGTAGATAAGTTGCTAAATAACCCAAGGTTAGGACAGTATAATATCTCTATAAACATTAAATAAAATATCTATGAAAAGCTGTTTGCTGGAAGGAAACCAGCACATTGGCATCACAGGGTCAGACCATTCTCGATCAACAGTGACTTCAGTAGGCTTTGCTGTGAGTCTTCAAAGTCAGGGTGAGGGCTGTGCACTATTCAGTGCTAGCAGAGCCTCCTGGAATCAGGGAGTCTCCTGAGGACATCAAGTACTTGGACCACAAGGAATGAATTACAATGTGACTTCTATAAAGAAAAAGAATTATTCTCTCTCTTTTATTCTCTACTAAACATGTGAAAAGAACAATTGTATCCCTGAAGGAATTTCAAGTGCCCTAAAAAGAAAGTTTAAAAAAAAAAAGCCCAACTTTCTGGACTTCCATATATCTTAATATTAAAAAACAGCACAGTACATATGAATACGAACAAAAGAATTTTAAACCTTTTCCATCAAAACTAAAACTAAAAAACAACAAAAAAAACCCCAAAAAATAACAATATTGACACACAATGCTTAAAATAGTACTATGGCCCTGTAGTAAGACTCATGTTATAGTACTAAAAATTCTATTTAGTTTAGGCTCTCCTCTTTCCCAAAGATGCATTTTGCTAATTTATTCGTCGCTTATTTATGGTTTGAAACTAAAGTGGAGTTTACAATTTCATTTCTTTGTGAGTATATATCAGCAACTATAGTTCATTTTAATAGTGTGAGTTGCACCAATCACAATATCCTTAAGTGACAAATCTGAAAAACAAAAGGGATTAAAATAAAAAGAGTCCCTTAAAAGCCCAGCCTGGAGGCAAATGAAGTAGACATTTACTCAACTGAAATTCAGTGGATTTTTTACAGCACATTTTTCAGTGGTTTAGGGAAACTGACATTGTCTTTGTTAGTGTTTTACAGAGGCATTTATTTTTAGTTATACAGCTGAAACTCTCCAGCCCAATGAACTGTGGCTGTCTGTGGTATATTCAGCAGAAGGGAAAAAAAAGACGCTTTGCCATTAGTTCTAAAAATATCAGTGACATGTCAGGGTCATCATCTCTATGTTAAGAACTATGGAGAGTTACAGAGAAATGAACTTATGTCTTTCACACTCAGCATCTTCAGTGCAAATAAAATTTTAAAAGAACCTTTCACAGTTTTTAAGCTGAATACGCATCTCAATTCAAAATCTTAAAGCCAGTATGCATAAAAAATGGTATAGCTGTAAAATAGTGGGAGATGGCTTATAGTGGAATTCTATATGAGGTATGAAAATGGTTTTAAGTCAACAGCATATTATTAATATCTATAATGTAATACATAATGCTTCATATTTAAGATATTATAAATATAATGTATTACAAACATTGGATGATACTTTTTAGAGATTAGATGGGCTGCTGCATTGAGAGAAATTTCAGGCTGGATCTAGCTCTAACTAAATTTTCAACTTGGGACCAATTACTTAACCTGTCTGCACCTCAGTATTCTAAACCTTGACAGGAAAGGGTATATTTCTATTGCTCTTTCAAAATTAAAAATTTGACACTTCAGAAATGGAAGAGGAACTATATATTTCTTCTACTCAATGTGTCCTATTTTTCAAAAAAGACGCAAAAGTTTATTTGATGTTCGCGTGTGTGTGTGTGTGTGTGTGTGTGTGTGTGTGTGTGTGTGTGTGTGTATGTTTACCTTCATATAGAAGGAAATGCAGAATGGCCTGAGGGCCTGTCTAGCTTATGAGAGATTTGCAATCTACAAATAAGAAGTAAGCTAATATTTAAGAATTTACTTACATGGCACATTGGTTATGTTTTCAGTGTGTGTATTACAGTTTACTTGGCCGATTACAAAAGAAAATTTGCCATGGCATACCCATTTGGATGGCTACTTTAAAAAAATTGTAAATAAAGAAAATAACAGGTGTTGGTGAGTATGTGGAGGTATTGGCATACTTGCTCACTGCTGATGGGTATAGAAAATGGTATAACCAGTATGGAAAATAGTATGATGATTCCTTAAAAAGTTAAACATATTGTTATCCTCAATTCACTGATAACATATGATCTGGCAATCCCATTTGGGGGTATATACTCAAAAGGATTGAATATAGAGTATCAGAGGGATATGTGTATAACCATGTTCACAGCAGCGTTATTCACAGTAGCCAAAAGGTAGAAAAAAGCAACCCAGGTGTTCAGTAACAGATGAATCTATAAACAAAATGCAGTGTATATCTTCAGCCTTCGAATGGAAGGAAATTCTGACACATGCTACAACCTGGATGAACCTTGAGAACATTATGCTCAGTGAGATAAACCAGACCCAAAACGATTCCATTTACATGAGGTACCTGGAAGAGTTAAATTCA
Organism: Sapajus apella; assembly: GCF_009761245.1. Lineage (NCBI taxonomy): Eukaryota > Metazoa > Chordata > Mammalia > Primates > Cebidae > Sapajus > Sapajus apella. The sequence continues at coordinate 3,064,367 of NW_022437019.1, forward strand.
TAAAAACAAAAAGCAGACAGTGGTTTCCAGGTGGTGTGGGAAGGGCGAAATGGGGCAGTTATTGTTCGATGGATGCAGAGTTTGTTTTTCAAGATGGAAAGAATCCTGGAGATGGATGGTGGTGACAGTTGTACAACAATGCGACTGTAGTTAATGTTACTGAACTGAACCCTGCAAATAAAGGTGGTAGATTGTATGTTATGTGTATTTTACCATAATAAAAAAAAGAAATTGGACTTGAACTTGAATGCACTGGTTATTTTTAATGCAAACAGCATTTCATAGCAGATAAGAGGACAGAATCTGGAACTAGATTGCCTGCTTTTGGATCCTGGCTCCAGTTTTCACCCACAGTGTGCTACTTTGGATCAGTTATTTAAACTTTCTGTGACTTCTTTTTCTCACGAGTGAATTGAGGATAATAATAGTATTTTCTTCATACAGTTGTTGTAAGGATAAAATGTGTTTATATAATAAAGCATTTAGAAAATTATCTGGCAAACAATAAGCATGCTGTTAGTGTGGTATTTTGTTATTATTAGTGTTTTTACTACTAGTAAAATTCTGATGAGATGTATTTTTACATGCATGATGTCAGCTTTATCTTCTTAGATATAGCCATAAAATCCTTTTCACTTGACATTTTGAAATCACTCCGTATTATAACCAAAAAACAACTTGTTTTTCAGACCTCGTCTCGCTCTGTCGCCTAGGCTGGAGTGCAGTGGCGCCATCTCTTTTCACAGCAACCTCCGCCTCCTTGGTTCAAGCAATTCTTCTTCCTCAGACTCCTGAGTAGCTGGGACTACAGGCACGTGCCACTATGCCAAGCAAAGATTTGTATTTTTAGCAGAGACAAAGTTTTCATCATGTTGGCCAGGCTGGTCTCAAACTCCTGACCTTAAGTGATCACCTGTCTTGGCCTCCCAAAGTGCTGGGATTTCAGGCATGAGCCACTGCACCCAGTCCTAAAAATGCTGACTGATCTTAAAGGAATGATAGAAATTACCAGCTTAATTTTCTTACTTATTGTGTTTAACAATGTTTATTTTTAAATAAATTAAAAGTTTGGGAATGTAAAGAACCATTTCAAATGAGCAACACTTTGACCTTTGTAACCTAAAAAACTAGCTATATCACCAAGTCTAAGACAATTAGTAAAATGTCATATTAAAAAAAAGGCAAGTTGCCTTAGCTACCTCTCTTTTTTCCAAATGATTGCATTTGAGAATGCTCATAGTTATTGGCATACACATATTTAGTAAATATTTTGCTTAAAAGTTTCTTGGAAAGCAAAAACTCTCACATTGACAGGAATGGGATGTTACACTAACTCAGAGAAAAGTCTCTAAGGCAAATATTTATTTGCTTACCAGAAAAAGAAGAACAGAAATGTTATTTTTTGGTGTGTATGATATAAAATAGATTGTTTTCAAAGTTGCTGGAGAGTGGGGTTCTTTCAAACCATTTTGCATAGGTTTGGGGAGACAGAGAAAAGCCTTTAAAAGCAGAAGGCAGGCTGGGCCTGGTGGCTTACCTGTAATTCCATCATTTTGGGAGGCCAAAGTGGGAGAATCATTTGAACATCAGGAGTTTGACCCCAGCCTGACAAACATGGAGAAACCCCGTCTCTATTAAAACCAGAAAATTAGCCAGGCATGGTGGCACATACCTGTAATCCCAGCTACTTGGGAGGCTGAGGTAGGAGAATTGCTTGAACCGGGGAGGTGGAGTTTGCAGTGAGCCAAGATCACGCCATTGCACTCCAGCCTGGGCAACAGAGCAAAACCCCATCTCAAAAAAAAAAAAAAAAAAAGAAAAGAAAAGAAAAGAAAACACAGAAGGCCAGTGAACTTAAATTATCTAACTCTTATAAGCTTTTCCCTATACAATATGATTCCATGCATTTTAGAGTGATTAGTATGCTACTAACCGAATCACCTGCTAATGTAACTGAGGCTTTCTACTTTCTCATGATTTTAGAGGGAACTGATAGAGACACAAAGGAGAGAGGAGAGAGCGTTCCAAGATGGCTCTGAGGCTAAGGAGGAAAGAAGCCATCAAAATAATTTTTACATTTTTGCCTAAGGTAAGAAAGGCCCATGAGAAGAAGCCATCTGCTTTAAACCACAACTGGAAACAGCAGAGGGGATGGAGAAATTCTCACTCTTGTATTTAGCTGTGGTAACATCATTCTCCCAGAGGGCAGACTAAGTCCACCACAGTGCTTCTCGGAACTGCAGCATGACTTATGAATGTGAATATTCAGATATTGGGGAACATATACCTTTAATATTATCTGCCTGAACCTGATGAACAGATGGCATAAACTAAAATCAGCTTACCACAAATATATACAAAATGAAAATTAGATGGATGAAACCTAAAATTTGATGCTTTTTATATTAAGTCAAAATTAGAAATAGATAAGCTCATTTATGTAGCTAATAAATTGAAAGCAGAACATCCATCTTGTGTAAAAAGAAATACTCTGAAATGAAAATTAATATCCTAGTGCATACATTCTTTGAGGCACAGTTACCTCTAGCTAGTCTACATTTTGTCTGAAAATGATGTTTTCACTAAAATATACAAAGTAAAGGCATAGAACATTAAAAAAACAGATATGTGTGTGTGTGTGTGTGTGTGTGTGTGTGTGTGTGTTCATAGCAACAAGAAATGGACTTAGTAAAGATTTATTATTTTTGCTTAGAAAAGAATTAGAGGTTGGATTGAGTTCAATTTGATTCATCAGTGCTTATTAGATACCAACTACATGTCTATTCCTGGTATATAATAAAAACGTAAAGATCATTACTTACGGAATAAAATTAAGTAACGCAAAGAATTAAGTCCTCTTCCTCTCCAGAATGTTCAAAGTGGTTTGGGGTTCCTATTGACCAGAGTGTACATAAGCAACCGAACACAGTGGGTCATCTCTTCCAACGACATGTCCTGTTTTCCCTAACACCAATTTTGAGATTTTTTTTAGAGTCATCAACTAGAGAGTGAACACCTCTAGCCCTTTCTACCGAGACTTCATGGTAGAATCTACTAGAGATGTTGTCCCTAAAATTTAGGGCATGATAGTCCCTCTTAAGGACAGCCAATGTGAAAAAATTAGTAAGACCTCTCAAAATTCATTCAAAATTCATGATTTTGTTGCTCTTTCTAACCTCATAAGGACAATAAATTGGTGCCCTCTCATCATCTTGCTACCAGAGACACTCTAAATTATTATATGGACAATCTATGAAATTGATTTGTAATAAGTGTCTTTTGGAGGTCAAGGTGCAGCTAAGAGCAGCTGGGTGTCTTTTGAAAAAAGGTCATGGCTGTTGCATACAAACAAGCTTGAAAACTATAATCACCCTTGAATGGTCTCTTGGGTCAATGACAACTTAAAAGCTATATAAGCCCAAGGAGAATTGGGGAGGCACAGAATAGCCTTTAAAAGCAACAGCCAAATGAACTTGAATGATCAAAGATAACTGGGACAGCAGATTCAGTTAACTTATTTATCAACTAAAATTAATGTACTGACAAATTAAAAGCAACAGTGAATTACATGCATTTCATATCTGGCAGAGACATCGCTTGGAAAAAAAAATAAAAAGAAGATGGATAATGAAATGTTTTATTTTAATGTTCCCAGGAGATACATTCTAAAAAAATAAAACTGCACATACATCAACAGCAAGGGGATAAGCCAGGCCAATGACTCCTAGAAATGAAGCATTTCATCATATAATCTTTTTCAGGAAATTTGATATTTCATTTGGATTGACATGAGATACCTGTTTCAAAGAAGAGCTGAATTTTCATTTCAAAGCTTAGAACAGAACCTAAATGATGAACTGTATATGTTCTGTTTTACTACTTAGAAATTTCATTGTTCTAGTGATCATTCAGTAAACAAGAAACTCTGTATAAGAAGGAATTTCTTCTGCTTTTCGAAATAAATAATTCAACATTAATGAGTCTATGCAACACTTGGAAGAATGGCCTGAAGACAGGAAAAATAGATAAATCTGAACATTGGTAAGATCAGAAGGGAATCTATAGATTAATTCTTGATCATATATTGTTTTGCTTCACACCACTATGGGCCAAAAGAATAAATTCTCTTTTGGCAGGGGGAGGATATACATTATTTCACTACTCTCTCCCTTATTTCTGGAACAGCATTTCACTTCTCCTTGAAGAAGCATTCCTTGCCTTGGTTTAGCCAACATCATTCGGGAGAGGATAACTTCATCATAAGCGTTCATCAAGGACATGTAACTCAGGCTTGGATCGTCATAGTAATATGACTCAGGGGTGAATAGTTCCTAAAGCCAAGTCGATAAGAGTCCCTGGACTTTTGCGAGAAATATGGTAGAACACAGATACGATGCTACCGTTAGACAAGTTCTTTGGGAAGGCCAACCTGAGAGAAAAGGTAACATAGAGGAAAATAGAATCAATGGTTGGGTGGGTGGGAGAGAGATGGGGCAGGGCGAGGAGAGACAGAAATGCAGACACACACATACACACACACGTGCACACACACAAAGACAGAGACACACATACACATGGATGTGCGTACATGTGCGCACACACAGAGACAGGAAATAGAGACACATGCAGGCACACGTGCGCACTCACATACATAGAATTATTTCTAGTGCCATTATTTTTTGAACTCTGTTTTAAGCCATCCATATTGACCCCTTGATCTTCTTAATTACATAAGCGAATGAATTCCCTTTTATGCCCATGCTTATTTGAACTGCTGTTCTTCTCATTTAAAACGTAAACATCCTGACTAGTACAGCAATACAGATTACAGAATGAACAGTATGCCTGTTAGAAAGGAAAGAAAACGTTTCCACCCCCACCCACCAGCTTTCCAAGAACAAATTCTGTTCTAATATTACCGAGGAATGACTCAAGGGCATTGAGCTACTCCTCCGTCGTTCCTTTAATACACCTTTCTTGGTGATCGTCTGTGACCCCATAATATGATTATAGGCATTGATGATTTACAATAAGTGAAAATTCAATTGGAGTGATTCAAAGTGACTTTGATAAACTACAATCTGGGGGACATCCGTATTCTTGAAATGCACATTTTCATTGATTACCCATGTCCCTAAGCAGTGAAGAGATGGAAAATTATAAAGCTTTAAACCATTACAGACAGGAATGCAGAAAGACTTTAAAACATGCTAGTAATGGGTTAGAGTGTGATGCATCTAACAAATATTCCAAAATGAATCTGAATTCCTGCACACCAAAACAACCACAGAAGAAAATCGAATGCTTAGATATGTGAGTGTCTTAACTGAGTTTGATGTTTATACATTGGCTCAATTTTCAGTTAATCGGTCTAGTCCTTAAGTTATCCATTCTTTTGATCTTGAATTAAAGACAAATTTGAATTCTAGGGCCTGTTCTCTCCCTGAACTGTGAAATAAATGAGGATAAAAGACGTAAAAGAAACTCGGGAAAGTCTCTAACTTAATGACTTTTCTTAAAAATGAAGAAACTGAGTTAAGAAAAGATGCAATATGATTTGTCCAAAGTCACACAGCCAGTTAATGATACAGTCATGCAGAAGTTTCTTGTCTTTTATTTTGATAATGAGATTCACAGAGGTTCACAATGTGATGTCTTCCTATCCAGAGAAAGGGGCAGATAAGTCTTTTTGCTCAAACAATAGTGATTGGGCATGCTTAACCATTTCTTTCTTCAATTAGAGGAGATGAGAGATTGGTCGAAGATGTGTTTTCTGAGAAAAAAATTGGGCCATTTCAAGAAAACAAATGCATTAGAAAGAGGATTTTTGAGTCTCTGCATGAACCGGAAAGCTTTTAAAACTCTATTTAAAAAAAATCATTTAACCTGTTGTTCCTATCTTGTATTTTACTCAGTTATATAAGGAACTGAAGCTTCCAAAGGCAGTTACAATATATTGTCAAGTCCTCTCTCTGGGTTGTTTTCTATTTCTCACCCACTTTTCTTGTGCTCTCTTTCTCTCTCTTCATCCATGGAAATATGACATGTTGTCAAAAACTTTACCTTCTCATTCAACTACCCTCTCAGCTACAGAAATTCATTTACATGTCTATAGCTGCCATACTGGTGTGTGTTAATAAGAATCTGAGCTTGTTATCAGTGAATCTGATTTAATATTATAAGAGAGGCGCTAAACTAGATACATCCATGCATTCACATTTTCAGGAACACAGGAAGGCCATTTTGAGAAAGACATACACTCAATTCCCCTTTCCAATTCTCAGAACACTACACTTTCATCACACGAGTGTCACTGATGCAATGGAAATCTATGGCCTCCTTGGGTTCTAGGCTTCTCTTAGCCACAAACTGGCTGTCACCCTGGGAAACCCACAACTTTCCTTTGGACTTCTGTTCCCAGCCATAAGAGAAGAGGTAAAGTTGGGTATTTACTCACTCATGAGTCTGACAACTATATACCCCTGATGTGTGTAATGCACTAGTGAGAGAAGACAAGAGAGCCATAATGGACCCTCCTCCCGTGGAATCTTTCAGTCTAGGATCACACTGATCTGTAACATTCAATAAACACACATTTGTAGAGTCAACTCTTTAGGAAATGTTGAAATAAGTTGTCTATCACACCACTCAGAAGCCAGGATCAAGTACATAAATGATTTGAACCAATATTTCCAATTCTATTAGATCATTTCTTAAGTCTAAACTTTATTTTTTAAATAAGTCACTGTTATTATTCAAAGAACTATGGAGGTCAATGTTTTATGCTCAGATATAATTCTTTTTAAGTTACAGAAAAATCCATCACCTTTCTCCCCCAATTTTGAGGAAAATTTCACTTATCACAACCTTTTTTAAAAATCAGTTGCTATCAGGCACCTGCTCCTGAAAGCACCCTTGAGATAGCCAATGTCATCCCAGAGGTCTCAGACAAGTGTGAAAACTAAAATGGAAAAGCATGACAGGATTGAGATTGTGGCCTGGGCGATTCATTTCTATTTATTTCAACACAGAATCCCTAACTTCAGAAACTGGTCCTTCACCCAGGTAAAATACATGTGAATAATAATAATAAGTAGAAGAACATCCTGAAAGCAGAGGCCCAGGTATCTGAAGCATGAAGACAAAGACCCTTTGCATCATTTTCAATCGTTCCTTCCCGGCACCACACTGTCTAGTCATATAAAGCTGTAATTGAAACCATGTGGTATGTGCACGGGGCTCATTACAGGCTCCTTCTGAGTAATCTCATGGCGGAGTCCTGTGGGGAGGCTCTGACAATCTTGGGGTCAAGATATCGTCGCTTAAATATGAGAAACGACACACCAACTTGCCTCCTCAGGGAAAACAGAACTAGCTTGAATTTAGCATGTGCAGATAAATACTTCTGTTACCAAGTACATCTTCATTATTTTATGGACATCCTGTACAGAAGTAGAAATACATTTTATGAAACAGTTTAGTGATTCATTTTGTAATATAAAGGTAGCAGTTATAACAATTTTTGAAAGTGATTTTTATGATGAAAAATAAGAGACTGTATAGTCTTGCAAAATATTACGTTAACAACGGATATCAACACATTAAAGAGTCAGAACAGTGAAATATGATGTGATATTAATAGTAATATCCCACAGAGAAACATCCTTAGCTTTTGACTAATAAGTCATACCACCCAGTGAGGTATCTAATTTAGCACACGGTGAAAGTCGTGAAAACTAAACTGAGTTAATGCTGACTGAGAATGAGGGGAAAGTTGAGAACATACATGCTGATTTAAACCTGAGCCTTCCTTGTGAGCTGAGACCATTTGGGGCCCTAGAAGTATCATACTCCTTTTTTTTTCCTACTCCTCCCTCCATTAATTATTTTTAAAGAATAACTAACTTAGAACAACAAATGGACCTCAAATATAAGTACACATATACAAAAAAGTGAAAGAATAAGTTTATAGAGTCTTATTTCCTATATATACCTATCATTAATTCAAGAAATATTTATTGAGCATCAAATAAGAGACACAGTTCTTGGTGCAAGTGAAATCATAAGAAATCAGACAAAGCCCTTGCTCTTATGGGGCTTTTATTCTAGGAGAGAGGTCATTAACAGTCAAACAAACATGCTCTGGAAATAATAAACAATAAGGGAAATACGATTGCATATGTTAAGGGATACACCGACATTGTGGAAGAGACTTTTGAACTGTCTGCTCAAGGGGTATCAAAACATGTCTTATGAAAATCCAGGGAAGAATATTCCAGTCATAGGGGAAAGCAGGTACGAAGATCCTTGAGCTAAAAATGAGCATGCATTTTTCTGAGGAAAATAAAAATAGTTTTTAAATATAGAGAAAAAAGAAGAGGTATGATATTTAAAGTCAGAGCAGTAGACAGGGGAAAGAACATGAAGATATTTGAAAGCTATGTAAACTACTGTTTCTATCATCCATCCATCCATCCATCCCTCCATCTACCTATCCAAGCATTCATTCATCCACCCACCAACTCTATGCCTTGTATTCAACAAAGGGAATGCTTTATTTCTTTTCTTTTCATTATAAAATTCTGGTTTCACTTGGTATACATCTGAAATTAGAAAGTACCAAACTATAAAAGAATATAACTATTTTGAAAACTATTTATCTGTCTGTCTGTCTACCTATCTATCTATCTATCTACTTATCTATCTGCATATCTTTAGGGTATGCACACTCTGCCACAAACATAACCCAGCTCAGCTGTTGTTACAATCCAGAAGGTAACCTTCACTCCTGTTGAGACGTTGTGTCTGCAGGGGGCCTGGAGCCACCACACGTGGGAGCCTGGAAGCATCCCACCCACCTTCACCTCCTGCTCACCATAAATCCTCATTATCACATTGTCAGCACTGGAGTGTGTTAACCTCTTCAGTGCCCAGGCTGTCAGGTAATATCTGCTTATTAATTTCCCAATGCTTCATTTCATTGTTGTCTGAAATATCAAACAATATTTTTCTCATCCCAAGGACTAGTGCTTAGTACTGCAGGAAAAGCAGAGAGGAAATATCACACCTGCCTACATGCTTTAGCTTTTACATCTAAATTGGCCACATTACAATTTTAGTTAGAAAATTAATTTAAAACTTTCTATTTTTGCATACCATTTTTTTTACAGTCAACATTTAGAAACAAATAAATGCCTTATCACAGAGATAAGAAGGCACAGCTAAAATTCCTTTATAGGTTAAAACAATAAGAACACTTATGAAAGTAAAGTTATCTTTACACGTGAGGGCTCTTGTTTTTCCTTTATATTTTTGCATTGTTCTGCTTCTTAGAATAGGTTAAGAGCCACAAGAACTTGGCTTAGTAAATCTTTTTCTAATCATCCTTCAGCCACCATGGAAACTCAAATACAAGTTTACCCCACCACGCATTATAAAGTGATATTCTTGGTACGTTTCTGCAAAACCGGTTTCTCTGGTAATAAATGCATTTAATTTTCATTCTAACATAGCATGTATTGCTCCCTGGTGCTATGTGTTGGCTGACAGCATCAGCTTTTGCACATCCCTAATCAAATTTTATCTAACAAAAAGCTGAACTAAGCATATTTGTTTTCCTATTTATAGCAGCATGTGCTTACATAACATATGAGATAGCAAGACACTTTTTTCAAAAACCGATCCAAATCTTAAAATGCATCCGTTAGGTTTAGTTTAAATAAAAGCTATGTTCTCCCATTAAACAAAAATATTAAAAACAATTGGAGACAGACAGACGCTTATTGCTTATTTTCCAACCAGCATAATCACTGTGTTCAGCCACAGTAAAATAGAACAGCAGGCGGAAATTTATTGCTCGTGTGGGAAATTTTCTCCCACCCTCCCCCCATTTGCACAATTGCCCTGGCACTAACTCCCCTTTCACATGCATGGTGTCTTTGGTTGCACTGGTACAGTAATGAATTATTACAATGCAGCCAGTAGGGGTGGGGGCACATGCCATTGTGCCGCATATAAGCAGCGATTTTGCCATATCAATAATTCTGACTGCCACTGGGAACCACTGTAGCTGAAACAGATGTTTCATGTTGATAAGTAGGGACTGGGAAAGGAATTTTTATCCCACTGTTCATTTTTCTCTATTTCCACTACCCATACCTGGCAGCAGCTCCTCCAGTACAGCTGTCTCTTGCAAGCCAATCTGTTCAATCCAGGCTCCTAGGTCTCATTTCATAAATCAAACTCAGCCCTGGACAAGCCCACAATCTCAGAGTACCCTTGCCACTTTCCTCAGTGGAAACGCCTCTGTCACAATGAGAGACGCTGGGCCAATTGTGCTTAAATTAGTGCATTGTCACAATTCATTAAGAAAGACAGCATGGGCAGGGGATCTTTTCTGGTATTCAACATTAACTGTTTAGTAGAGAGAGAGGCACATATGTGGCATTTTTCACAAGACATTCACCTTCAAATGAAGCATTTGGGAGAAAGCCCAGAATTTCCAGGGGGAAGCAGTTCCATGTGATGTGAATGGGGTCAGGTGCTACACTTCAGGTTTACAAAGCACTCCTTGGTCCCCTTTAATGGAAATAAAACTTAGTAAAGTTTTTTCAGTAGGCTGAGCCTCGCCTACTGAAGTTATAACCCAAGTTAAAGTTATAACTCCTCAGTAGTTCTGCAAGGGTAAAAAAAAAAAAAAATTGTTAAATTATCTAGGGGAAAGTAAAACCAAAGAAGCAAAGAGAAACAAACAAACAAAACCTAGGTCCAGACTATTTTAATATATATTAACGTAGAATAATTAAAATGCACTTTAACCTACTTAAATAACCAAGTACACACCACGCAGTAATAATTTTAAACGGCCACTGTTTATTAAGAGCCAGGGCCAGGATTTGTGCCAGATTCTTAGCACATGTTGCTTTATTTAATTCAAACAATAATCTTTAGAATGGGATTTTCTATCCCTAGTTCACAGAATAAAAAATTGAGGCTAAAAGAGGCTCTGAGGCTAACCTAGAGGTACACAGAAGCTTTAGACCCAGGTATAGTAACGATTTAAAGTCCACATGCTCAGTCATACAATTTGAGCATTCCAAATCTGAAAACCCCAACCTGAAATGCTTCAAATTCCAACACTTTTTAAGCACCCACATGATGCTCAAAGGAAGCTTCATTGGAGCATTTCATGTTTCAGATCTTTGGATTTGGGACGTTCAACTGGTATTATGCAAATATTGTAAAATCTAAAAATAATAAAAAATCTGAAAAATTCTGGCTCCAAGCATTTCAGATAAAGGACACTCAACCCCTATCTAATGCCTAATAAGTATATGTAAGTCTGTGTGTGTGCATGTCTGTTTCAAAAATTGAGATGGGATGAGTACAAAATTAAGACACTAGCTAGGTCACAAAAGTTAGACATCAAATGGGTATAAACCACCCCCTCAAAGTTGGTATCTTTACTCCATAACTTTTGCAACTTTATTGCATGTTTGAAGATAGTCATAATAAAATGTGTTGGGGACACAATGCTATGGGTAACAATTCAGGCAAACTAAGAGTAAAACAAAGTGAAGGTAGTTTTCTGGACTTCTTATATACAGCAATGGATCAGTTTCCAAGTCATATACTTAGAATGGCATAAGAAATTAACACAGTGTAACTGGCCCAGGAAATGTGTGGATACACCTTTAAATGATAAACTTTCCAAACTAGATGATGGAGCGATTTAATCAATGCCAAACAGAGAAAATGGGGTGCTGGGCCACTATTTGTATGTGTAGATCTCTCCCAGGCTTTAGAGGTAAGGGGACCAGGAGGAAATGCTTACATGCACTGATCACAAGTTTTTTCCTGCCTGGTCTGGATGATCTCATCAACAGGTGAGAGATGAGAAAGTCTTTCAGTGTCCACTCACCTTCCAGAATCCAGAAAAACCTTCAACAAAATGCTGAATTCAAATTGTATATAAATATTTTATCCCAGCTCAAAGCACTTTTATTTAAATATCAGTCTTTATTTAATATCTTTGTCAACAAGTGATTCCCCAGAAACAAGAAGATCATTTTTTGAAGCAGAGCAGCTTCCCTCCCATTGCCCAGCTTATCACTAGACCAGCAGCTAAAAATGTCCACCAAACCCTAGGGGAGATTAAACATTTCATCACAGCATTATTATCCACAATGACACCATTTAGCCATGGCAATTCGTGCATACATAAGCACCAAAAAGAAACAAGGCCAGACTGAACAGACTGTGGTCAAGAGTCCTACAATGAAATGGCTTCTCTCCCTGCCTCTTTCTGCTCCATTTGTGGTTTCCAGACCAGGGATGGTTTGGGCAGCTACACCGTGGAATAAGGGATGTCCCAGCCAAAACTTTCCATCTCCCAGACAAGCAATAGCTGAGGGGCTGGAAAACCGCAGGCTGTGGACTCTGAAGACCTGTTCAATCCTGCCTTTGTTACACTCTGCCTATGGGATTCCAGGGTTGTGACTTGACCTCTTAGCTTTCCCATGGGTTATATGCAAATGGTGAGACTGATATCGTAGGGTTATTGGGAGGATGAAATGTATGTACAAGCCCCATTTAAAACAACTTTTAGTTATTTGCTGCTGAGTTGTCATTGTTTATACGTTTGCCTTGGATAGAATTGCCATGTGGCTTTGAAATTACTTGCTTATACTATGTTTCCCTTTCTGAGCTGCATGCTCACCAAGGGCAGGACAACAACTTTACTCATCACCAACTTCCCTGCCCATCAATAAGACAAAACCTGACTCTCTCTCTATATATATATTTATAAAATCATACATACGGTGTATAATAAGCCTGACATATAACACGTGTCTTCAGAATGAACAAACATAATTGGCTTACACTTATCTCTGATGACGAATGCTCTGGACAATCCATTTACTAATATTGGTATTATTTATTTACACATTACAGTAGGAAATGTAAGGAGATTGAAAGATGCTTTTGAATACTACTGCTATCAACACCACCACCACTACTACTACAAGTGATACTACTATTAAAAGCAGGTAATATTGATGGGCTATATGCTATATACCAGGCTTGTCTAAGTGCTTAATGTATAATAACTCTTAATGCTCAAAATAACCCTACAAATAGGTTACATTGTTGTACTCATTCTTCCAAATGGGAAAACAGGCTCACAGGTGTAGAACCTGTGATCACTTTGATGTTTAAGTGATGAGAAGAATGTGTACAATAAAGTGTCTGTACTGAGTCTGATCATACTTGTTTGGCAGGCATTTTCTAGAATCATATTTTCAGTATAATAATCGGTTTTAATATTTGCCCCAATGCTCATTTATTGCAAAAATTTACTGAGCTTTTACCCAGTGCCAAGCATAGAGGCAACAGATTAGAAAAGACACAGATTCCCATCTTATTTCCTGGTCAGCATAAACTCTTACTAGCATAAAATCATGATAAACAATATGATAATAACTAGTGGGAATTGGAGAATTGCAACAATTTTTGGAAAAGAAATCTGGTTTTATTCATTGTAGGGTCAGTAACATACTTCTATAGTTTCTTTCTCTCTACGAAGTATAAGTAGGGATACATCTTTCAACTTGCATTTGTTTCAGGTGTGATTATTTCTGTTCTTCTTTTAGATATTTGTCAACAGTCATTTCTGATTTGCCTTCAAGCAATTCATTAGTTTTATATTGACTTATAGTTGCCCCAAATGTCTGAATTTTCTTGGTTAACAGGTTGTTCATTTGCTACATGTGAAAGTCAACAATGTAGTTTTTCTGATGGCAGAATTAAGGACCGTGAGTGTGTGTGTGTGTGTGTGTGTGTGTGTGTACATGTGTGCATGAGCAAATGTGTATGACTTTGAGACATATCTACTGGATACTGGAAGTATAGAAATACAAAAGAAAGTTAATATTGTGTTTCTTGAGACTGATGGTGGTTCTTCTTTACGGCTAAGACATTCTATTAAAATATGAGGCTGGTAGTATTTTCTTGAATTAGTAGAATCTCTGGAGACTATCTTCCTTATCTACCACCATAATAACAGTCACTATGAATTAAGGAAATATAAAATATAACTATTAAACATTCATGTGCCAATGAATATGCTAATATTTTAATGCTATTTTAAGTACGTATTTTTGAACTTAATGAATTAACTTACTGGGATAAAAAGACAGATGTTTTGAGTAATCATAAGACAGATTTCTTACCATTAAACAGTACAAAAATCCATAAACCATAATTTAACTGTCTTTTTGAATTTTAAAAGTTAAAGAGTTACTGTGTAAAATAAGTTCCCTTTTTTCAAGTTAAAGCGGATATTATTTTAATAATAAATTAGAAAACGTAGAAAACAAAATGCATGGTTTAAAACAATGTTTTCTGTCAGGCAAAATATATTTCAGAGGTACTTGTACTATAATCCTCACCTCTTTTAGGACAAACAAAAATATTTTATAAAGTTAGAATTTCATTATAAGCTTCCAACAATTACAATCCATCTGCTAAGAGAGTTACTAAAGGTTTTTTAAATGTTTCAAAGTAATAAAAGTGCAGAATTCATATATCTATTAACAATCAAACTTTCAAATGAAATCTACTGCAGCTTCCACCAGGGATCAGTAACCCTTTTCTGCACAGGGTCAGACAGTAAAAATGTTAAGTTTTGCATCAGATGGTCTCTGTTAGAACTTTTCAACTCTGTCTTTGTGGGACAAGAAAGCACAGACAAAACATAAGGAAACAAATGGGATTTTCCTAATTTGCTGTAATAAAACTTTATTTACAAAAACAGGCTTTAAGCTGGATTTGGTACCCCGGCACTAATTTCCCAACCACTGCAAATCAGCATTATGAAGTATATGAAGAAGCTGGCCCTACTGCATGCCAGCTCCCCTTCTCTGGTTTCATGACTCATTATTTCAAAGGATAAAACAGAAGGAGAAAAGTTGTGCTATTGAGATGTCCTCACCACTTGGAAGACTTTCACAGAATAATAAACCTTATCATCAGCTCCTTCTTGACGTAAATGGCCAATTTTCAAAGCCCATCAATCAGTGTGACCTTTTGTGCATTTGCAAACTTCTGTACACACGGCAACTTCATTTTTAGCCCAGAAAGGATAATGTTTAACAACTCTTTCCTGTATAAGCAAATTCAGCAACTCCAAGTCAATGACTCCTGAATAATTGGAGCAGGGTTCCTGTGTCTTCATAACTGACTCATGATAAATTCAACAGGAATGCTCACATAAATAGCAGACCCTTTGCACTAAGGGGTTTAGGGGTGAGTGCTCTTACCAAAAATTTGACCATATTATCTAATTTTTAAACGTATTAAATGAATAATCCAAGACATAGGCCAGCAATACTATTTTTGAAAAATTCTTTGGAGAACTCTTAAATCTCTAATAAATTTTAAGATCTTTTAAAAATCAATTTTCATTATTTTTATCAGAAAAGTTAACTTCCCCACTTTATATATTTAAATAAAAGATGGAAATAAGAATTACTAGTTAAAAGGATAAAAGTTGGCAAAAAAAATGTTAAACTTTCCTATCAACAATATCAGGTGTTGGTAAGATCATGGGAAATGGACATTTCCTACGCTGCCGGTGGAAACTTGAGTGATATTACTACTTAGAAAGGACTTAGGCAATATATATTAAAATTAAATACTGACCTTTCTATAATCTAGCAAACCCATTTCTAGTTATGGGTTTAGAGAGCTCACCCACACACGTGCATGAATGTTTATCACAGCATTTTGTATAATAAACAAATATTGCAAATCTTATGAATAGTAACTGGTTGAATAAAATATGATTCATTCATGTAATGCTATAAACAGTTAAAATTATCAAACCTTGTTATGTGTCAACATGATATGAATGGATCTCAGAAAACATCACTGAATGAAAAAAGAGTTCAAAGAATGATATAAATTTATAAAAATAATTTCCCATAGGGAGAGGAGGAAGGGGCCTGGGTTTGCAAATGTAAGGTTTCAGGGTGGAGAAAACTGTTGAACAACATCCTAATTTTTAAAAGAAGAATGCGTTCCTTTTCTTTTCTGTTTAAAATTTCTCTTCTTTTCTTTGGCATAAATTTTTAAAGTAAAAACCCAAGACCCAGAAAGCTTAGGAGGTTTACCCAAGACCACATGTCAAGTAAGTGGAAAAGAAGACACCAGATTCTAGACGAACTCAGCAAGGGATGCTCCAACTGCAGCCCTTCCCTACAGTCACACATCCTTCCAAGAGAAGATATTCTAACCCTCCTGCACTGCCTTACCCATCATCACAAGAAAAGCACAGAAACTCATTTCCAAAAAGGGGAAAAATAAAATTCTTATGAAGTAAAGAAAGACTTCTTTGGCCCTTCATCAGCACAACATATGAAAGGTGGAGATAATTTTTCTTCCATTCATTTCTATCCAAGAAAAAGGGTTAAGACCATACCACAGGAATACATACCAGTTAACGGCAACTTATCTGCAGATGAAATAGGAAACAAAATTACTTTGCAATTGATTTTCCCCATTGAATACGATAAAAGAGGATTTCTGGGTTTCAGTTGATAGAAAAGCAGAAAAATAGTTGAATAAACCCAAATTACATTTAATGAAGCACACGCTGATAAAGTATGCAAGATATTTGATGAGTGACTTCCAAAAACATCTATCAATAGAGTCATAGAGCAATTTTACTTGAAAAATGAAGAATTGAGGGAATCCAAAGGATACAAAATAATGAGCTTTGGCTAATGTAGCAATGGGTAACAGCCAGTGGTTAATGCTAAATTTCCTTGGAATATCACTTTGCCTCCCCACAAACTGGTATAAAGATTTATTTTCAGCATACGGTCAGTATTATGGCAAAAGTTGCCCTTAGCTGGGCTAGAAATAAAAGTTAATATTCAGGTAGACATTAGATTAATACCTAGGAAACTCAAAGGACAATTAACTCTCCATGAATGAGAGCAGTCCTAGAAAGATTCTATGCTTGGCTGAACATGCAAGCATTTTCAACACAGGCTGCTCTCCATTACCTCTAGGAGTGGGGTGGGAAATGGCTGCCTCCTGGGTCATTAGCTTGCTGGGAAGCTGGGGAGGGGGTTAACAAATAGCAGTTTGGAACATCCATATGCTGGTCAGGAAAAGCCAGCTGGAGTCCTCTATGTGATCAGGACTAATTACAAATGACCGATCGGATACAACCAAACAGTGTCGCCTTTCTAATTTGCCAGACTGTTGACTTACTTGGGCCCCTGGCTTAGTATCCAAGCACACTGTAGCTGCTCCGAAAGTTAGAAGAAGGAAGGGAAAAAGAGAAAAGAAAAAGAAAGAGACCCAGAAACAGAGCAGAAGAGGGAAAGGGAAGGGAGGATGGGGGAGAGTGGGAAGCCAGAAGACATAAGAAAAAAACAATCAAAAGAAGGGTCAAAAGTTGCCCAGGATTCATATTACATAGTGCCTTTTTATTATCAGGATGTTGAATAGTCACTATAATATTGAATATATTTAGTTATTTGTTTTCATTCTCTAGTAACTGTAGACATTATACATATGTTTCATTTGAACAGATATAATAGGCACAGAAAACCCCCATATTCAGCTCCCATAATAATAACCAATGTGACCCACTTTGTTTCCAAGCCTAGACGATGCTTCATAATCCTTTTCAGTGCATGGATTCAGGAAGCCATTTCCAGTGGGCTGAAGTTGGCACATTGGATGGACAGTTTGCCATCTCTCCATTAGGATCATTGTCTCAGTTCTACATTTTACTTAGCATTGAAGCTTTTATCTCAGGAAACTCATTGTATTATGGAAATTCTATTCAATAACAAAAAAACATTTATTTTCATTATGTCGTTATAAGTAGAATGATCTCAATGTATTATTTAAGAGACACGAAAATATGACCCTGTTATCTATAGTTATCTCATTAAAACTGGATCTGGTTATAACATATGAAGGGCTGGATAGACCATTTTAAAAATAAAATCTATTTACTGCAAATAAATCATGTCTGAAAGCATCAGGCTGTGGTAATTGGGGAAAGGTGAGGGCTACCATGTAAAACAGGACATTTTTCCAGTCACAAGAGATGGTCAACAGTATAAATTATATAATTCCTTTATTACATAACTGAATTTGAATTGGCAATAATGCAGTATAGATAAAATGTTATATCTTTAAAAATGCGGCCTTGGTAGTGATTTAGAATTTTGTACTTTTCAAAAAATATATAGGTTATTAAGAATGCTTCATGACTTTCCAAGTGGTAAAGATGCATAAAATGCCATTGAAGTCTTCCTGACTTTGAGAGAAGAAAAAGTAGCAAATGGATGAAGGATAATGTTCTAAGTAATATTATCCACGTAGTGAAAGTCACTACATGCCAATCTATTATGTAAAGTGTATTGAGTCCATGGATATGCAGTGTATTATTATGCAGTGTATTATTAATTCATGCATGGACTTTAGAATACTGGCATTGTTATTCCAGTTTTCAGAGGAAGACACTAGCCTAGGAAGGTTAAATAAATTTCCTAACATAACAATATGCAAAGGCAGTATTCAATTTAAGGTGTTTTCACCACCAAATTTGATGCCCTTAACAGTTGTTGAATTATTGAATCACAGATTAGGAAGCAACCTGTAAACATTCATGTTCCTAAGTCACAAAAAGTTGAGCATCTCTGCAGAGCAAAGCATCTTCTTTACAAGTCTGCCCATTCAGAGCAGAGAGGTGTCCTATGAATTTAGAGTTTCTAATCATATTTGCAAAGAGCTATCAGCCTACATTATTTAATCAAGATATGATGTAGGCCCTACCTTCTCTATTAAAGCTAACCTGATCACCTCTGCCTCCTTTAAAAAACTCAATACTAACTCTCTCATGTGGCACATGTGTAAAAAATTCCTGGCCGGGCACGGTGGTTCATGTTTGTAATCCTGGCACTTTGAGAGGCTGAGATGGGTGGATTACCTGAGGTCAGGAGTTCAAGACCAGCCTGGCCAACATGGTGAAACCCCATCTCTACTAAAAATACAAAAAATAGCCACATGGGGTGGCAGGCACCTGTAATCCCAGCTACATGGGAGGCTGAGACAGGAGAATCCCTTGACCCTGGGAGGCGGAGGTTGCAGAGAGCCAAGATCCCGCCATTGCACTCCAGCCTTGGTGACAAGAGTGAAACTCTGTCTCAAAAAATAAACAAACAAAAAACTTCATTTAGCTGTTTTTCTCACAGTAGTGCCTGACATGATACACTTTGCATGGAAGCCATTAAAAATGTTTGCTTAAGCTTCATTTGATATGTTGATTGCAAAACTGAACACCTACAAGACCACCATTTTGTAAGCAAATTGTTTTGTGTATAGTCTGCAAAGTGCCTACATGCACTTTTGGTTTTGAACATGGAAAGGTAACAAGGGAGAGGCGATAGACATTCCATAAAGAGGAAGAAAACATGAGCAAAAAAAGGCACATCAGAGAAACAATTTGTGGATCCATGCAGAAAAAAGTACATAGTTTAATTTGGATGGAGTACAGATTTCCTGGTGAAACAAAAGTTGGAAAGATGGATTGAAAGCAGATTACAAATTAACCTGGATTATTAGGTAGTTCATAGTAGGCTATATTTTATATGGGGAATCTCAAACACTGCATTATTCTGTGGATTATTGATAAGTAATAATTATTAAATATTCTGGGAGACACTGTGTTAAAGGGATGTCATCCCTGTTAGAACTCTGAGAACTTCCATGTATCTGTATTCTGCTATATGGGGGATTTGTGGGAGTTAAAATTCAATATGAGATTTGGGTGGGGACACGGCCAAACCATATCATTCAGCTCCTGGCCTCTCCCAAATCTCATGTCCTCACATTTCGTGTGTGTGTGTGTGTGTGTGTGTGTGTGTGTGTGTGTGTGTGTGTAGACAGGATCTCACTCTGTTGCCCAGGCTGGAGTCCAGTGGTGTAATGTAGGCTCACTGCAACGTTCACCTCCCATGCTCAAGCAATTTTCCTGTCTCAGCCCCACAAGTAGCTGGGATTACAAGTACTCGCCACCACGCCCAGCTAATTTTTGTATTTTTGGTAGAGACGGTGTTTCACCATGTTGGTCAGGCTGGTCTTGAACTCCTAACCTTGTGATCCACCTGCCTTGGCCTCCCAAAGTGTTGGGATTACAGGTGTGAGCCACTGCACCCGGCCATGTCCTCATATTTCAATCAATCATGTCTTCCCAACAGTCCCCCACAGTCTTAACTCATTTCAGCATTAACTCAAAAGTCCACAGTCCAAACTCCCATCCAAGACAAGGCAAGTCCCTTCCACTTCTGAGCCTATAAAATCAAAAGCAAGTTAATTACTGCTTAGATACAATAGAGGTACAGGCATTGGATAAATACAGCCATTCCAAATAGAAGACATTGGCCAAAATAAAGGAGTTACAGGCCCCATGCAAGTCTGAAATCTGGCAGGACAGTCAAATCCTAAAGCTCCAAAATGATCTCCTTTGACTCCATGTCTTACATCCAGGTCACACTGATGCAAGAGGTGGGTTCCCATAGTCTTGGGCAGTCTACCTCTGTCGCTTTGCAGGATATAGCTCCCCTCCTGGCTGCTTTCTTGAGCTGGCACTGAGTGTCTGTGGCTTTTCCAGGTGTACAGTGTAAGCTGTCAGTGGATCTACCATTCTGGGGTCTGGAGTATGGTGGCCCTCTTCTCACAACTCCATTAGGCAGTGCCCTAGTAGGGACTCTGTGTGGGGGCTCTGACCCCACATTTCCCTTCCACACTGCCCTAGCAGAGGTTCTCCATGAGGGCTCCACCCCTGCAGCAAACTTTTGTCTGGGTCTAGGCATTTCCATACATCTTCTGAAATCTAGGCAGAGGTTCATAACCCTCAATTCTTGACTTCTGTGCACCTGCAGGCTCAACACCACCTGGAAACTGACAAGGCTTAAGGCTTCCACCCTCTGCAGTAACAGCCTGAGCTGTACCTTGGCCCCTTTTAGTCATGGCTGGAGTGGGTGGGACACAGGGCACCAAGTCCCTAGACTGTACACAGTTCAGGGACCCTGGGCCTGGCCCATTAAACCATTTTCTCCTAGGTCTCTGGGTCTGTGATGGGAGGGGCTGCCATAAAGACCACTGACATGCCCTGGAGACACTTTTCCCATTGTCTTGGGGATTGACATTATGTTACTTATACAAATTTCTGCAGCCAGCTTGAATTTCTTCTCAGAAAATGGGATTTTCTTTTTTATCACATCATCAGGCTGCAAATTTTCCAAACTTTTATGCTGTCTCCCTTTTAAAACTGAATACCTTTAATAGCACCCAAGTCACCTCTTGAATGCTTTGCTGCTTAGAAATTTCTTCTGGCCAGGCACAGTGGCTCATACCTGTCATCTCAGCACTTTGGGAGACTGAGGCAGTTGGACCACTTGAGGTCAGGAGTTCAAGACCAGCCTAGCCAACATAGTGAAACCCTGTCTCTACTAAAAATACAAAAATTAGCTGGGCATGGTGGTGGGCACCTGTAATCCTAGCTACTCAGGAGGGTGAGGCAGGAGAATCAGTTAAACACAGGGAGGCAGAGGTTGCAGTGAGGCGAGATGGTGCCACTGCACTCCAGCTTGGGAGACAAAGTGAAACTATCTCAAAAAAAAAAAAAAATTCTTCTGCCAGATACCCTAAATCATCAAAGTTCCACAAATCTCTAGGGCAGGGGCAAAATGCTACCAGTCTCTTTGCTAAAATATAGAAAGAGTCACCTTTGCTCCATTTCGAACAAGTTCCTCATCCCCATCTGAGACCACCTTAGCCTGGGTTTCATTGTCCATATCATTATCAGCATTTTGGTCAAAGCCACTCAACAAGTCTCTAGGGAGTCCCAATTTTCCCACTTTTTTTTTTTGTCTTCTTCTGAGCTCTCCAAACTGTTCCAAACTCTGCCAGTTACCCAGTTCCAAAGTGACTTCCATATTTTCAGGTATCTTTTCAGCAGTGCCCCACTCTACTGGTACCAATTTATTGTATTAGTTGGTTTTCATGCTGCTGATAAAGACATACCCAAGACTGCATAATTTACAAAAGAAAGAGGTTTAACTCGACTCACAATTCCATGCTGCTGGGGAGGCCTCACAATCACGGCAAAAGGCGAAAGGCACCATCTTACACCACAGCAGGCAAGAGAGAGAATGAGAATCAGGCAAAATGGGTTTCTCCTTATCAAACCATCAGATTCTGTGAGACTCATTCAATAACAAGAGAACAATGCAGAAAAGACCAGCCCCCATAATTCAGTCACATCCCACCAGGTTCCTCCCACAACATGTGGGAACTGTGAGAATTGCAATTCGAGATGAGACTTGGGCGGGGACACAGCCAAATCATAACCATATCTAAGACACTGATGCGTTCTCCAAACCTCTCTGATTACATTATTCCTTTTTCACCCCATGAAACACTGATAAGATGTACAATAGAAAATGACTCTCCTTAATGGAGAATTGCTTAAGAAAATAAACAGGTGATCCATAAATGATGTAAAGAAAATTAATTTAGATTGGAATGCTATATATATGGCCACGATCTTGGCATCCACTACTAGATAAGTTCTCTCCAGCCAAGTAGTTCTGTCTGCTCTTTTGTTAATTTCTGGATGAAAAGGTAGTTGGGTCATTTGACATATTCAACTTTATAACTAATTTAACTCTGAATCTATAATTTTCTATCTTTTTTCCATAAGGTCAAAGAAACTCACAGAATTTGAACTCTGTGTATTATCTTTGCATGAGAGTAGATGCTGTCCATAAATAATATTATGGCTATATATTCCAATATTTTAAACCTCAGCTACTTTATTAATATGGAGTCATGAATTTAATGTCCTATCAAATACTTCTAAAGTTTTCATTTTACTAAATCTGTGTAAAATTCACAGATAAGACATAGTGTTGTGGATTTCTTAATCATTTTTAATGATTTTTAAATAAATGTATGAAGTTCAGAAGTTCCATAATTAAATAAAAATTCATTTTTTGAGATTACATCTGAAATATGAAATACTTGTTTTGAAAACAATTTGGTTGAGTATTTTGAGAATAAAATATTAATTAAAAATTTTGTCTTGCAGTTTGTTTTCATAGACCAGGTGTGGTGGCTCACACCTATAATCCCAGCATTTTGGGAGGCCAAGGTGGTTGAATCACAAGGTGAGGAATTTGAGACCATCCTGGCCAGTATGGTGAGACCTTGTCTCTACCAAAAATACAAAAATTAGCTGGGCTTGGTGGTGAGCACCTCTAATCCCAGCTAGTCAGGAGGCTGAGGCAGGAGAACTGCTTGAATGAGGTTGCCGTGATCCAAGATTGTGCCACTGCACTCCAGCCTGGGCAGCAGAGCAAGACTGCATCTCAAAAAAAAAAAAAATTTTTCATATGTTATGAAATTATTTAATTATCTTAATGCATTAACATAATTTCTAACATATACTTATTTAATAAGAGTTATATTAAGATACATTAGAATATTTGAAAGGTAAGCTGTTTATCATGTTAATTAAAACCTATATTCATATTAAATTTTTTTTTGTAGAGACTAAAGGATCTCAACAATAGATAATTCAAAGATATGTTACATTGATAATTTTGTAGTTATATCTGTATCTTTTTATTAAGAAAAAACCATATTGGCTTACTCTGGATGGTTCAAAGATCTGAACTATATTGTGCTTTTTGCAAATATATCAATTTAAAGATTAGGAGCCTTTCCTCATAAAAAGATAAGATCATAATGTGAACAATGATGTTTTATACCAAAATGTTTCTTAGGGTTTATCATTATCTTTTGAATTATACAAATATTCATACCATATTTTCACTTTAGGAGGAAAAGATAAATGTGGAGATGAATAGAAAGACTATATATTTGGTAGAAAGAGACCCATAGTACAAATGTCACGTTATTCTATACTCAAGTATTAGCCATGTTCAGGCTATAACGCAAAGAAAAAAAAATTAGTAAAATATATCCTTTAAATTGCTTTAGCTTAGCTTACAATTAGTAGCTCAAAAAAATTAAGAACATCAATCAAAAGCATAAATGGGGAAAAGAATCCTTGAAAGAGTAATACCATCAACAGAAAGAATCTAATCTACATGTTAGTTTGAATCTCCACCTGACACTGTTACTTCTCAAGTCTAAGTTCTGAAAATAATTTTAAAGTCTTTTTTGGTTGTTCCCTTACAACAGCACCTAACAATACAGTGTGTACAGAAGCCATTAAAAAATATACTGAGTAGAGAATTCACACTCTCTAGAACATGGCCACAATATTTAATCTGTATGAAAATGGACTTGAGACCAATAGATATTTTATAAATTCACTTTCAGGGCAAAGTGTATCGATTACTTGCTGTTAATAAACTTTATTAAGGAAAAAAATAAATTCATGTGCCTAGTTACTACAAAAAATTATTCAATGTTTATTACCAAAATCCAATTAGTACTTTGGGAAGTGAAACAACAACACACTGTTTTCTCTTGGCAGAACAAAAAGAAACAGAAATTTACTAGTTTAAATGTTGCATTTTAAAAACATTCTAATAAATTCTCAGATTTTCCTTAAAACATTAATGCAGTAATTTGTATTTATTTCATTTATCAGTAGTCTAACATAAAATTCAATCTTTGTCCAAAGTCCATACTATGAAAGTCTAAATTTCAGGGCTGGTGGGAGGAGTTGTCAAGGGTTACATTCCATCTAACCACCTTGACATTTGCTGAATACAAAGTTTGACTTTTACCCTCCTTTACAAATAATTCTCAGATGTGTGGCGGAAATGAGGGAGAAAGGTAGCACTTAAAAGTTAACGGTAATAGAAAGGAAAAAATGTTTTTCACTTCTGAAAAGCAGCACCAATAATTATTCAATGAATTTAGAAATCAACTCCAGCAGAGAAGTATATGAGATTCCTGCTGATATTGGTCATCTGAGAAATAATGATTTATTGCTGTTTGGTATATGCTTACTTATGTGAATACAATTTTCCACTGTGGAATCAAAATAAAATAAGTGTTCCAACGGCTTGCAAGGTTTCTTCAAAGAGATGAAGAGAAACAAATTGAGCACTAATGAATGCGTTTAGCAAAGCTGATTTACTCTGTGACTGTGAAGTGCACAAGCAGAAGAAAAATATGCGGTGGGGTTACCTTAACCAGTTTTTATTTTTCCGGTATGGAGAAGAAATGATAAAGGTTATATCTATGGAAATGATAATTTAGAGCAACATCAGAAACCATAGTTTTCAATCTTTTGCTGCCTCATGCTGAAAAACTCAAATGCTGGTAATTCAGATTTAAATACAACAAGTTCATGTCGATGATAAACTGTTTTATAGATGTAAACCACTCACTGTGATTTCTCAAATTGGGAATCTCTTCTAAAAAAATCTATGGTGGCAAGTGAGTAATTGACCAGGGGTAAGAGTTTATTTCCAGGGGAGATTTTACTGCATTAGAATTTAACTTCCATGTATTTTCTCTTATCTTGATCCTTATTTTTCTCAAAAGTAGATATACATTTAAAATTCAAGTTTATAAAAAGCCTTAAAACTTCCTTTTATATAACAAAAAAAACCACCTTGGAATCATGAGCTAAGTGTAAAATCATAATGATTCTTACTATAAATACATAAATGATTAAAATTCCTATTTTATTCATATGACACAGTCATGAAAATATTATTTGCAGGTATTCTGTATAAACAGAGAATGCCTTTTAAAAAGACAGTAGGTGGTAGGAAAAAACAAGTTTATCTTGTCATTCCTAAGTTATTATTAATTTGTACATGGATATATAAATTGCTATATGTCTGTGGCTGTGTATACAGATAGACATATGTAGGTAAGCATACATATATATTTTAAGATTGAATGTAATCTGTTTTGTAGAAAACATTAGCTAGGCAAAAAGAAAGAAGAGATATAATAATGTAATGTAAAACAGCTACCTTAAATTTCTTTTCATTCAAGCTTTTCCCAAATCTTGGTTGTTACGAAGTACTCTCATTTTAAAGTAATTTTCTTCATTTTCTATCAAAAAAGATTTTTAATGATTTTCCCCCTTGTTACCCAAATTACTTGGGAAACACTTTTGTCCCAGGTATAACATTCTTAAATTATTTTCCCTGCCTTCTTTGCTCTCAACCTAAATATGGGGGAACCAACTTAAGTCATTTAATAATTTTCTTCTGAAAATATCTTTCTTTTTCACAGGCTGATATTAACCAAGCAATGAAATAAGGTACATCATTTTCTTCTGTATGTAATGGTTCAGATAAAAAGAAATTAGTAATTGTCTTAATGACCTACAATCTAAATGTTATGCCTTCACTATGAAAATGTCTTAGTAATATTATGGCTAGGCTAACAATAAAGATTTGTAGATCATTTGCTCTATATTTAAAGGTTTAATTCCTTTCTTTATGCAAAGTTTTAGCTTTGGGACTCCTCAAATAAGAGAGACAACTACCAGCCATTCAACTAGATATTTTGAATCATTAAAATTCCTGAATTTTTCAGGTTCCATAAAGTGATTGGCTTGCATAGAAATGTTGGAAACATGGCATAGCAGTAGATTACCTATTTCTATTTTCTATTACCTGTACCCTTGAAAATTGTGGACCAAATTATCTGGTAGGTGTTGTTTGGCTCTGACATTTGTAGGCAGAGTGAACGATTTTGGATTCGAAATGTTGTTATTAGAAGAAACTTTTTGAGAGCTGTCACAGTAGGGTTTAACGGATATGTTATTAATGGGGAAAATGTCCATTTTCAAAACCCCTAAAGCCCAAACCTGTTTTGGGATTCTGTTTGTTTGTTTTGATTTTTGCTGCTAGGGCAGCCCCATGGGGCCACTTAATAGGCTGCACCACCTCCCATTCTCTCTGGTTATTCTAGTTGTGATGGCACTTCCAGCGGAGAATAGCTAAAATTAACAGACAGCAAACCAGACCCCCTGCCATCCCAGAGGCCCAAATGCCAGGAATCTCAGAGAAAATTGTCAAAAATTTCAGATATTAAGGGAGAGGAGGAGAGTACAAAATAAACTAATGAATGGCCCAGGCTGGAGAACCAAGGGGACTTTTGAGAAAAACTTAAATGAACACCTCCATCTGTTGAATCTTATGGTGGACAAAGCACATTATGTTAATTATTTTATTTCATCTCTACCATATGAGTTATGACTGATCGTGATGGCCATTTTACAGATAACAAAACTGAGGCTTAGGGAGGTAAGTGGCAGAGTCAGGATTCAATCTTGGTAGATTTTTACATACATAATTATTATTTTTTAATGTGAAGTATATCACATTATTCCCTTCCATAAAAACCTCTCCAATGGTTTCTCTGCAGCTTAAAATACAATCAGAACTCCTTATACATAGCCTTAGATGATTTTGTCCCTGTATTCTCCTCACCCATCTAACTTCTTAAGCCTTCCAGCTCAGCCAAATATTTCCCTTTCCTTCTACCAGCGCTCCACATTTATTCTTCTCAGGACATTTGGCCATGCTATCTTCTCCTGAGTTTCTTCATGGTTATCTCCTTTTTGTAAGTCTCTTCTCAGCTTACATGATATATTTTAAGAGAGAATTTCCCTCTGTAATCCCAGCACTTTGGGGAGCTGAAGAGGGCAGATCACCTGAGGTCAGGAGTTTGAGACCAGCTCGGCCAATATGGTGAAACCCCGTCTCTACTAAAAATACAACAATTAGCCAGGCATGGTGACTGTGACCTGTAATCCCAGCTACTAGGGAGGCTGAGGCAGAACAATCACTTGAACCCAGGAGACAGAGGTTGCAGTGAGTAAAGATCGTGTCACTGCACTCCAACCTGGACACAGTGAGACCATGTCTCAAAAAAAAAAAAAAAAAAAAAAAAAAAGAGAGATTTCCCTGACCTTCCTGAAGAAGACCTCCAAGTTTCTCCCCATAGGTATCATATTTTGTTTTCTATTCTGCATCTCTCACTTGTGATTTTGTATTGTTCATTTTCAGGCTCCGCCTACTCCCGAATTACATTCCATGAACATAGTGACTGGCTTGTTCACACTGATGTCTGCAGCACCTGCAGCAGGGCCAGGCACAAGAGAAGGTGTGCGATAAGTAATTTTGGATGGATTAATTTAGCCCTCACAACAATCTTTTGAGAAACATAGGAGGCAAGCTTACAAATGAATTCTCTGCTCCTCAAACCACAGAGCTTGCCGCATGGAGAGGAACAATTAAAACAAACCCAGAGGCAAAATCATGACCACTTTTCCACAAACTGATGCTAGACCCTCAACCCTGCCAGAAGTTGTCTTAATGAAAGGCATTGATTTTGAAGAGAAAATGGCTGGTTGCAAAGCAGGTAAAACTATGAGAAAGCTTTAAAAGACATTTATATCATAGGATTTCATTCAAGAATTCCATTTATAAATTTACCGAGAGAGGAAAAAAAAAACACGTGTATAAAAATACTTCGTGGGAATGCAGAAAGGGATGGGTTTAACACTTAGAGAACATTAGGAAATTCTGATGAAGAAGGACGTTATTTTTAATAGCGATGGAACATATTCTCAGGGAACTACCATAAGCTTCAAGAAGCCCAAAAGAACAAAACATGAAAACAATCTTGCATGAGGCCCTGACCACTGTGAAGAAAAAGAAGAAATATATTCTTTTCTATGCACTGAGCCCAGCCTCGATTGAACAATTATTCAAGGTAGACATCATTTATAAAAGCAACCTGGGATATAGAAAATGCTTTTTTTTTCATTGTTCAGAGTTTTATATTAAAACAAGGCTACTCAATTTTAAGATAAGATCAAATACATCCTTCAAGCCTTCTGTATGACACATTGTAAAAGCACTGCAGGCAAATTAATCATTTTACTTTTTGCAGAGGCACATGTGAAATTTCAAATTCTTTTTTCTCAATTTCAAAACTTTGAAGTAGTCAAATTTGAATGAGTGTGTGTAATATTAAAAAGGAAGAAAGAAGCCTACAGTTCTACTAGCACGTTGTAGGTATACTATACATGAGTGCTGCTGATTAATATTAATATATAATAACATATTCGAATATCACAATGTTATTTTTAAAAAAATATAATAGCATTCTTTAAGAATTTTAATAACCTGTAAAAGTTTGCAAAACAAAATTTACCTGAGTAAAATTTGGTTGTATTTATCCAAAGGATAGGGTTACTGAGGCACGTAAACTTTATTGTTTTAGAAGCATTTGGATCCGTTTCCTACTAATCATTTCAATGTAGCCATAACAGTACGAGTAATTAATTAAAGAAAGAAACTTTATAATCTATGGGGGAGATAGCCTGATCTCTGTATCTATAGCATTTTGCCTTCTACAGAAAGAAAATATTCATTTCAAATTGAGATAGTAAAAGACTTGTACAAATTAATAACAACAGATAAAAAAAGGAGGGGAGAGAGAAAATTCTGAATTAGTAAATCTGAATAGAAAAATACACTAGAATACCAGATGCTGAAACCAGGAATTATTATTGTTGGCTATTTTCTGCCTTTCTTTTTCTGTTTCTTCTCTGTTTTCTGAGATGTTCCACTCTTGTCACGCAGGCTGGAGTACAATGGGGCAATCTCAGCTCACTGGAACATCCACCTCCTGGGTTTAAGCAATTCTCCTGCCTCAGCTTCTCAAGTAGCTGGGATTACAGGTGCCCACTGCCATGCTCAGCTAATTTTTAGTATTATTAGTAGAGATGGGGTTTCACCATGTTGGGCAGGCTGGTTTCGAATCCCTGACCTCACGTAATCCACCCACCTCAGCCTCCCAAACTATCGGGATTACAGGGGTGAGCCACCACACCCAACCCACCTGTTTCTTTTGGTGTTTTTGTCTTTTTTCTTTCTCCCTCCCTCTCTTCCTTCCTTATTTCTTTCATCCATTTTTTTTGAAAATAAAAATTGAACACACGAAGGCATCCTGACCACATGTTGTTCTTTCACCACTGCCATGTTGCTCACAGTGCCCCAGCTGGGAAATGACATCTAGAGCACATCTGTCCTTGTAGTTTTTATTCTAGGATCTTGAAAGGACAAGCTATTTATGTGACTCATGGAGCTTTTCATAGTGAAAATAATGTTTGAGATGATCAATTTCATATTAAAAAAAATCCACAGCATATGTTGTTGATTTTTTTTCTTCTAGAATTCATCTTGCTGCTAGCCTTCCAAATTCTTGATAAACATTCACTGATAAATTCTCAAAGTAAACACAGATCTGATGAAGAAATAGCTCAAATTGTTCAACAACGACCTATGTTTTGATAGATCTGACAGATCAGTTTAGTTAAACACCAAATTAGTGAACTACAAAATGGATCCCAACACACCAAAACAGTTAAGAAAGAAGCAGTGAAATGAAAGCATTACCAAAATGCTTAAATCTATATATATTTTTTTCTTTTTGAGACATTGTCTCTCTCTGTCACCAGGCTGGAGTGCAGTGGTGCAATCTCAGCACACTGCAACCTCCACCTCCCGGGTTCAAGCAATTCTCCTGCCTCAGCCTCCCAGGTAGCTAGGACTACAGGCACGCTCCATCATGTCCAGCTAATTTTTGTATTTTTAGTAGAGACAGGGTTTTACCATGTTGGCCAGGATGGTCTTGATCTCCTGACCTCGTGATCCCCCTTCAGCCTCCCAAAGTGCTAGGATTACAGGCATGAGCCACCATGCCTGGCCTAGATTTTTTTTTTTAAAGGCGAGATGTCACTATGTTGCCCAGGTTGGCCTCAAACACTTGTGCTCAAGTGATCCTCCCACCTCTGTAAGAATTAAAGAAAGAGGAAAGAAACATGAAAGGTGGCTTGACAATCAAGGACAGATTTATTTTAAAGAAAACAAACCTGAGAGGGGCAGCCTCCTGAACAGCTGGGACTACCAGCACGCACTACCGCACCAGCCTAGGTATTTTTAAATAAAACTTTCATAAGATTCTTTTTTAAAATACTATTGTGAATAGAAGTACACATATTTGAAGAGATGTTTTAGTCCCATTTTGTCTTGCATGGCTCATATTAGAATTCAAGAAAAATATACATTCAAAAAAACCTTTAAAATTTATTTTTAATTAGAATTCTAAAGAGAGATTGACTGCAGTATACTCCTTTGTGGCTTAGTGTCTGGGGTCAGTGTGAGATCCAAGGGAGTACTGGTTCTTAGGTTCATTTTGAAGCCAATTCCATTTCCAATAACAACAGTGAGGAGGGTGGCAGGATATGAGAAGAATGAATGTAATATACATAAAACCCCTTATTCACGAAATAGTCCCAGTTCCTCCAATTGACCCTCATTTTCAAAAATCACACTATCATTAATAACAGCAAAAATAATGCTAAAGACAGTACTACCAGCAATAATAATAAGGGATTGAGCACTCACTGTCAGGCACTCTGCTTAATACTTAATAGGGATAATCTCAATTTTCACAACAGCCCTATGAAATAGGTATCATCATCATCTTCATCATCATCATCAACATTATTTTACAGTTGAAGAAACTGAGACACAGAGAGATTAATTTCCCATATTTATACAGTTATTAAGCTGTAGAATTAAAGGCGAATAGAATATCATACCTTGTGTGTTTTATCTTATTTCTATATAAAATGCATAAATTCTCAGGAAGATAACCGAAAAACATCTAAGAGGAAAATACAAGAATGCATATCAAATATTAAAAGCTGTATGCTTGATTAAAGAGAGAGATTAAAATTTAGAAATTGAAATTTGCATTAGGATAGTACCTGGCAAGTAGTAAGCCCTCACTGAGTGCTGCTTGTCATCACGAACTCATTGAATCCCAAGGACATCCTAGGAGCTGGGTGTTATCTCTACACTTACTGACGAAGGTGCCAGAAGGTCAAGACACTTGCTGACCTCAGAGTCCAAGCTCTTACTAGCATGCTCTCTTGCCTCTCAGAAGGCCTATTCACACTTTTTCTTCCAGTTTATCGGATTATTTCCTTTGATTACCCAGCGTGCTTTATCAGTCACAAGAACTGCAGTTTTAGACTACCCTCATCTGTCTCAGGAGGAGTTAAGTGGTATTTAGAAATAACTCATAGATACTTGAAACTCTCATATTTACATTTGCAACACTTACAAATAAATTTTTCAAACTGCAAAGCAGGTACTATAACCAAACATATAAAGCCATCTATATTCCACTTGTACATTAACATGAAATTGCACTGTGTAAAACCTTATGATAACTACATTTCATTGGCAAATATTTATTGCATTTCTGATATACTTATAATAAAACAGCTTAATCCATCATTTCAACTGATGTGGATGCATGATTTTTGCTGTAGATTATGATACTTCCTTTATGAAACATTATAACTCTCAGGGCTGAGCGAATGAGGTTAGAAAAAAACCCCAAACCTGCAAGAATAATATATTCAATGATTTTGGAATAAGCAATGTGCTAACAAGTGTACAACCCTTCATGCTCCAAGCTGAACAGAAGGTTTTTTTTAACATAAAATACCAATTTCATGTAATCAAAACATGACTTTCACAAAACAAAACAAGATGTAATTTTACATTTCTGGGGGGAATATTAAGAGCCTTTAAAAGATGTCTACTTTAATTGTATTGAGAGGTGAAGCATTCTTCAAGGGTTGTTCTCCCATAATAACTATCTGGATACAATTCTGATCACAACAATTAAAAGTGATGAGATTGCAGCAAAATTATTATAGTTTTAAATATTGGGAACAATTTAGTAACCTTAGTTTTATTATAAAATGGAAATCTGAGCAGAATTTCTTCCAGATGTCTTGAGGTGGCTATTTTCTAACATTGAATGACATGATTTCTGAAGATGAATACATAGCAGGCCAAGCCCTGAAACAGCTCACAATTTCTGAATGTATGTGTGTGCAGAATGGGACGAGGGGTTGCTGGAATATATTAACTTATTTAAAGTACTCTAGGGCTGCTGCAGAAAGAAACTGATTTATTCTGCCTGGGGAAGCGAGGCCAGAAGAATGACTGAGAGAACAAGACAGTCGTCTAAGTCCTTGAAGGACATATGGGGTGGGGTATGTTAGGTCAACACATTCAAGGGCGTATGAAATAAAAAAGGAAGTTTAGAATAGAAAATTAGTAGATTTGCTGGCCAAAGACAGATATTTATGCTGGGATAGAGGCAGAGAAGCAAATTTTTTTAAAAAAAGTATTTTCAGTTGACAATTTATAACCACACAAAGGATTTGTAGTAAAGAGATAATCTGAGGCACTACAAAGTATGTGGGATTTGGGACAGCTAACATTAAGGCAGGACATTTAAGGGGTTGAGGAGGTTTCTTTGCCGTGGTAGATAGTCCCTGGTGGGAAGAAAGGAGAAAAAGGATGCCCCACATGAGACTCATAAAATAGTTACCCATGAATTTCAGGACACTTGATATTGAACTTCACTTGCAACTGAGGGTGAATGAAAATGACTCCAGAACTGCTAACATGAAGCAAAGCACATCCTAGATATAGATGTGTCTTATTTTCTCAGTATGACGCTTAAAGAAGACCTGGGCTATTGTTTTCCAGGGTGCACAACATGGGAATGCTTCAGTGGAGAGGAAGAGCAAATGTTTAAGGACAATTATTAAAAGGGGAATTATTTACTTTGTGATGTATCAAGGAAGGGTTTTTAACTCTAGGCACATCAATCCTTCAATGTCTCTTTCCCGAATTTGCATAAACACTATAATTGACAGCTTATTCACAGTTCATTAAGAACACTAAAACCTTGTGATAAACAACAGCCTGCCAACAGCACAGTGGACAGACTATCTAACCATGCATTTTATCCACCTCAGAAATCAACCCAGTTTACCAACAATAAGTCCAAAAGGTGGCTTTGCTAATCGATATTCTCATACAGACAAGCGCTCAAACATGGTGCTGCAAAGCCCTCATTAAGCCCTGATTAGCAGTTAATCTGTCTTTCAGCCAGCTAACTTCACTGAGTCAATGTACCCATGACCCCTAAAAATGCTAAAATAACTTTAAATAATTGCAAGTCTTTGGAACATCTCTAAATCATAAAAAGAAAATGGAAAAAAATAAAAGAGAATGGCCAACACTATCTGTATTTTTGGTTTGTTGCTAAAAAGAAAACGGTACAGTATCAAGTTTCATGGGTGGCTTTTTCTACTTAGTCGGAAATTGAACATTTTCATGACTGCGGTGTGAAATATGCTATACAGGAGTCAACACTGCACAACATGGACAAAACTATTTGTGTTTTCCTGGTAAGAGTGCATCATAAAACTACTGGATGTTGTCTTTCCTTATCTTTGGAAGAAAGCCTGATTATAAGCTCATTTCAGCTGAACAAATCTTTCTAGACTTCCTGCTGAGCAGGGCATTTAAACTTTCAGGCAGAGAGGTCTTCATTTTCTGTACCCTGACAGCGTAGGCTCCTTGTAGCTCTGGCATCGGGATTCACGTGGAGGCACTGGGATTCACGGGGGCCTTACGTTAAGGCATTACACACTCCATTTTGCATTTTTCTTTTGGAAATAGACATCAAATAGACTATTGCCATCAGTGCCATGTATCTTATTAACTCCCAATTCTCCCTACCTGGAGTTGTCTTCTCGCAGGGAAGGGAAATGTAAAATAAAAATAAGAATCATTCTAGAGAATACTCCAGTATGGACAGAAAGGCTGCCTGATATTATTGCTGCAAAGCTCTTTTGCAATGTAAGATATCAAGAGTTGAAAATCCCTTAAATTGTTAGGCATATACCTTTTCACCTATTAGCTTTGGGCCACTGATGGTCCTAAAGGCTCACAGCTTAAGTCATGAATAAGTTGATTTGCGTGAATAACTAGATCTCCTGGGATGCTGACTGGAGAAAATGAGAAATTAGTATGTTGAACTGCATATTGGGGACTTCTGAAGTATTTTGAACATTGTAAAATTGCTAGGCACATTATTTTTTGGTTAGGATATGAGGTTACATCCTACTGAAACAGAATAATTGTGCTACTTGTCAAACTACCATCACCACTATTGCAAATGCCAAACAAATATGATGCTTACTTGAAAATGTCATAACTTTATCTTATTAATGGAGAGGGTAGATATAACTTTCTTAAGAATACTACCAGCTCAGCGCAGTGCCTTATGTCTATAATCCCAGCACTTTGGGAGGCCAAGGGAGTGGATCACGAGGTCAGGAGTTCAAGACCAGCCTGGCTAACATGATAAAACTCCATCTCTACTAAAAACACAAAAATTAGCAGGGCGTGGTGGTGGGTGCCTGCAATCCCAGCTACTCGGGAGGCTGAGGCAGAGAATTGCTTGAACCCAGGAGGCAGAGGTTGCAGTGAGCTGAGATCGTGCCACTGCACTCCAGCCTGGTCGACAGAGTGAGACTCTGTTTCAAAACAAAAAAAGAATATTACCAACAGAACGGTGTGATAAGGAATTTTATATATACTAGCTTATGCTATATTCACAAGAATCTTATGAAGCAGATGTTCCTGTTATCTGTTTTATAGGTAAGGATACTGGGGTTTATTGTGAACTGTCTAGGAGTCCACAGATCTAGTGGACGTGGAAGAACCATCTTAAATCCAGTTTATTAGTCTCCAACATCCACACTCTGTCCTGCCCCATTAAAATGCCTATTGAACATATCACCACATATTCACTGGAGCTCCTGCTAGAAGTTTAAAGAGGAGGCCACTTGTTGAGCAGAAGCGTGGATCTCTTTAAACACCTCAGCGACAACACCCATGCCAAGTCTGGTCTAATCTCTAGTTAAATGGAGCTATAATAGGCACTTAATTTAAGTTAGCTGACTGACTGAGGACAAGGTTAACGTGTGTACAGTGGAAATGTTAATTTCAATATAAGTGACTAC
This sequence comes from Sapajus apella, assembly GCF_009761245.1. Lineage (NCBI taxonomy): Eukaryota > Metazoa > Chordata > Mammalia > Primates > Cebidae > Sapajus > Sapajus apella. The sequence continues at coordinate 3,100,386 of NW_022437019.1, forward strand.
TCTATCAGAACAATGTTTTGCAAAACAAGCATTAATGTTAAAATATAATTATCTTTATTGCTATTGTCAGAAAAACAACACTGAGTAGCATGGATCAGTGGCCTAAGTCAGACTAACATTTCTTTTGAGATGTCAACAACATGGGATTTTTGTTCCATATGAGGTTAGTTAATTAGCAAATACTCTTAAGTTTTAGCATAGACATATTACTGTTTAACCACAACCTCAAAACACCTTTACAATTTCATAAGCCTTTCCCAATTCTTTCTATGCTGGTGTTATAATCCCAAATATTAAAGTCCTTTCTTCTCTAATTAATTTCGTTTAGGCTTGTACTTCAAAAGCTGTGTCCACATTTTCTACTGGTCTTTAAATTACAATTGAATTCATTCATTTCCTCACTCGTTTCTTTATGCAATAAATATTTTGAGTGTGTACAACATATCAGGCTCAGTTCTAGGTATATTAATAAACAAAATGAAGACTCCTGCCACCATGGAACTAATATTCCAGTAGAGAGAGAGAGATAAGAAGAAGAAATTGTGGTAAGGGAGTAAATTCTATAGTAGAGAAGGATGGTACTATGAGAAGAAGACAAGGAGTATCGTGGTAAAACAGGGGTGGCAAGGGAGTTGCAAGTTTACACAATGGTCAGGGTAGGCCTTATTGAGAAGGTGACATCTGAACTTGAAGGAGACAGCATTAGACATGAAGATACCTGGGGTAGGATATTTCAGGCAGGCAGAATACTTTGTGCAAAATTCTCTAGGTTGGAAATGGGATTGGCTTCTTCAAAGACCACATGGCCGGAAGAGAGTGAGTGAGAAGAATACAAGTAGGAAGTGAAGTCATAGAACTTCCAGGAGTCCTGGGAAAGAGTATAAAGCCCACTCCACTCGCCATCATACTTATTACCAGCTATATATGTCCTCACCCACAGTACAGTAGAGAGGTCACCATCCAGGAGTCCACATAATTCATTTGGTCCCAGAAAGCTTTAACAAATTAACATTATTTAAAAATCAGGTGTTTATTTTTGAAAAGTAGACTTTCAGATTGTCTAGAAAAATTGGGTCTCATAACCTACAATTTCCTTCACAGAGGGTAACAATAAGCTCTCTGCTTTTCACAGACATATAGCTTTCTAAGTTGCAAAATACTATTGCTTCTGGCTTACCTACTTATATTAAGCAACTGGTCACCAGGAATTTTGGTGACCCTTTGCAAAGTATAAAACTCTATACCTGTTTACATCTTTTCCTTTTGCTTTCTTTTCTTTTAGTATTTTAATGACTATTCTTACTTCTAACTTTATTTAATTCTAACTCTCTTTATTCCAAATAAATTCTCATTGAAATGTTCCAATCATGCTCTCTGTTGCTGCAAAATCTTGAAATGCTTACTATACTGATGGAACTTGGAAGATGGAACTTGCTTACTGTTGGAAGTCTTCTCTTGTTACTTATGTCTTTTTAGTTGAACAAGTTGAAAAACTGATTTTAGTTCAAATGAGGGCTGAGTTTTCCCTTTTTGGATCATCTTAGCCTCATAACATAGGTATATTTATTTTTGGTTTACTGAAGAGAAGTTGCATAACTCATTTAAAAACACAGCAAAAGTAATGAGTAAATCCAGAACTGCAACTTAGGCCTGTCTAACTCTAGAATGGATGCACTTTTCATAGTGTTAGTCAGGGGATGTGTTGAAAATATATCATGAAACTTTTAAAAGGCCACCTCTTTGTTTCAGTCATTCTGACTCAGCAGGCTTTTTCAAAGCCTAAGTGAAATGGGAAAAGATGCTGATGAAAATTTATCTTTCTAAATACCCATCTACCCAACTATCAACTTATTTATTTATAAATAAATAAATTTATTTATTTTTGAGACGATATCTCGCTCTGTCACTCAGGCTGAAGTGCAGTGGCACAAGCTTGGCTCGCTGTAACCACCGCTTCCCAGGTTCAACAATTATCCTGCCTGAGCCTCCCAAGTAACTGGGATTACAGGGGTGAGCCACCAAGCCCAGCTAATTTTTTTAATTTTTAGTAGAGGGAGGGTTTCACCAGGTTGGCTAGGCTGGTCTCAAACTCCTGACCTCAAACGATCTGCCCACCTCAGTCTCCCAAAGTGCTGGAATTATAGGCGTGAGCCACCTTGCCCAGCTTTCAACATATTTAAATAATTATCTTTATACATACATATAAGTTTTCATGTGTGTGTATAAATATAAATATATAGTATGTTGTATTTTATAATATAAAACATACACATAAATATATATATAATTTTAAGTTTAGGTTGCTTAGTATAGCTATCTATTTTGGTCAAATTAACTTCTCAAAGTGCTTTTATTAGATGACCACGTTTAAACTATCTTGAAGCAATTATAATTTTTTAAGTGACATAGGCACATTTATATATATGATAATGATTCATATTTATTCTTGATGTTAAGGGATAGTATGTCATTTCCTCACTTCAACCCACATCACTAATTGCTTTTACCAATGTTGATTTCCCCATCCTTGGCTTTTCAAAATAAAATGAAACAAACCATAAGAATAATGAACTTTTCCTTCTTCCAGCAAACATACTCTTGACATTTTTTATGGAACAAAATGTTATAAAAAGAAATGTAAAGATTAAATCTAATATTAATCACATAAAGTTTTAAAAGTATCCAAATCTCCATATCTTCCTATTGGTCACAGATACTTTATTGTTTATGTCTTGTTCAATGTTCTGGCTACTGCTGTATGGTTAGGAGCTTGCTTGCAACACGTAGCTTCTCTCAAGTTTCATAGTAGAAGACGACATAATTTTCCTGTGATTTACCAAATGAGAATATTAAAATATAATACAGCACCAAAGTCATCCTTACAAAGTGGAACAATTTGTAAGTTGGATGTCCACCTTCATTAGGGACTGTAAATCCAAAGTATTCTATTGAAGAATGGAAAATATTTTGATTCCATACATTTCTTCAAAGCAATTTTATTTGTCTGTTTTTGGTTGTGGTTTTGGTTTTCTCTTTTTCTTTCTTTTTTTTTTTTTTTTCTGATTGTTATGAGACAGAGTTTCCCCCCTGTTGCCCAGGCTGGACTGCAATGGCATGATCTTGGCTTACGGCAACCTCTGTCTCTCAGGTTTAAGCAATTCTCCTGCCTCACCCTCCCAAGTAGCTGGTATTACAGGCATAATTTTGTATTTTCAGTAGAGATGGGGTTTCACCATGTTGGTCAGGCTGGTCTTGAACTCCTGATCTCAGGTGGTCCGCCCACCCAGCCTCCCAAACTGCTGGGATTACAGGTGTGAGCCACCATGCCCGGCTCTCCAAAGCAGTTTGATTGTGGTCTAGGTGAGGATGTACATGTACAAGCACAAATATTAAGTGACACATTATTCAATGCAAATTGATGTGCAGTACAATTAATACGGAAATGCCAAATGAAAGGTGGGGTCAGTCTCTGAATGTGCACAAACGGGTGGAGGAACACATATTATCAGAAAAATGAATACTGAATGCAAATTCAAACCAGGGGAACAGCAACACAACCACACGTAGACAGGGTGCCAGTGTTCTACGGTAGTGGATGGTATCACTACAAAGTCAGACAGATCTACTTTTGGACCCTGGTGCTTCCTCTTACAGCTTCAATTTGGTGGGCAAGTTGTTTCACACCTCTGTTTCTTTGACTATAAAAAGGGAATCACACCACTTACCACGTAGGAATGCCATGATACTTAAACTAGATAATGTATGGAAAGCACTTAGCACAGTACCTGGCACAAAATTTATAAATTACAATTATAACCAGCCAACTATGTGTGCTAGGGAAAGGGTAAAAGAGAGGAGAGAAAAAGCACATAAGTTCTGTAGGCTGGAATAAGAATAAGCAAAAGGGCTCATGTCACAGGGAGGAAATATGAGGGGCTATAATAAAAATTTAAGAGACCCATCTGGCAATTCGGTATATATATAGGCTCTATTGGTCTGGGAAGAGATGGCAGAGAGATGGTCTAAGAGAGGCGCCCTGCATTCCAGGTATAGAATGATGGAAGGGGCCAGAGATGAAGGCTGCAGAAACAGAAAAGAAGGGGTGATCTAAGATCCTGTGCTGGGAAGGAATCAGCAGGTATTGGTGATCAATTAGACTTGGAAGGTGAAGGAGGAGAGTCGGAAATAACTTCCAGATAGGAGTGTTAGTGAGCTGGAAGGGCACTGGTGGCAATAACAGAAATGAAGAAGTGACAGACACTCTTCTATTACCTTCAAAGTGAAATGTCCAACTACAGGGTTACTGAAGAAGTGCTTCTAAATCTGTAGTTCTGGGTAATCAACATTAGGGACATGGAAAAGGGGCTAAGACGTCAATTAAGACTCTAAGACAATAATAGATTCTCTTTGAAATGTTGATATCAGTGAATCAAAACAATGGCTATAAGGAGGGAAGAAAAGAAAAAACAATCTATGTTTGTAATCATATAACAGTCCTGTTTGAGAAATAAAAGGGATCGATTATCACAGAAAATTTCCATAGCCAGCTAAAAGAAAAAGAAGTAGCTGTCTGCACGAATCTGGTTTGGAGTTAGAATGTCGGTAAGCATATTCATTGTACTGCTGAATATTACTGTTGCCTGGTAATCATAAAACGAAAAAAAAAAAATAAGAGAGTAATTCTATTAAAATAGTTGTACAGAGGTGGCTTCACAGTTACACGTTTTGGTAATTCTGCAATAAATTTGCCCTAATGTGGTGTCGTGCCAATATTTGCATTGCCAACTGCTGTCATCATAAGCCTTTTAGAGGCATCTGACGGTCCGTTTATCTTGCAAATAGTTGCAAAACAAACAAACAGAAAGTAATGTTATATTTTAAGTTGCTTAAAAACTACTTGCAATTAGAAGCCCCGTATGTATTTAAATCAAAACAACCCCAGCAATGTTTTCAGGATTGCTGTAAATGCAGCACATGGATGAGAATTTACAGTCTTCCATAACAAGAGAAATCGTGATACCAGATTGCATTTACTTTTATCTTACCCAAAGTAACATTATCTTCAGCAACCATAAAAAAAACAGCACTATCATATAAATCTATTTAAAGGAATTGGCACTGTTACAATAAAGGCATCCATACACTCGCTTATTCCCTGAAAATCATCCAAATGCCAGTGGCTAAGAAGTGAGGCTTTTGATTTCTTCCTGAATTGCCACTAAGCACCCCCTTCATTCCTACACACATATTCCTCAAACTATGTCAAAAGCAGGAACAAATTTCCTAACCCAAACTGAAAAGTCCTTGGCTCTCCAAATGACTATAAATTGCATGGCTAAGTGCATATGGCCACAGGGCTGTCACAATTACTTCTTCTGACAATTCATCATAGCATACTAATTCTATAATATCATTACTGCGTCTCTTCTCACTGTACCGATCCAGCCAGCTAATTTAATCAACTAATAATAGATTCAGAAATGGATGCAAGGGGCCCTAGCACTTCAAATTTTATTACTAGAGACGTACCACGGTGAAGAGGATACATTCCTCACCATTCAACATAACCTCCAGAAATTAGGTTTTTCTAGTAAGATGGGTGAGATTACTGGTAAAGGTTTCAATTGAAAAATTTCAACCACAGAATTTTTTTTCAAAATTAATACCTTTTTTTTTTGCTTCAACAATGTCAATAGAAGGAAAAAAAATCTAACATTTTCTAAGTGCAGCCTTCGCTATGGATATTAATAAGACACAGGAAATTCAGAAGTTTTCATAAGAGTAGGAGAAATCAGAGTTCTATGATTAACTGCAAAGTAAGCCATTCAAGAATGGACAATTAATTTTATTAAATTTTAATCTTCTCTGCAAATGTCAATGATAATTAGAAAACATTATTCTTTAACATCACAGTCCATCTTGCATGTCATGAAGAGTAATAAGTTAATTTATTATGAAGGAAAAATAGCCTGAAAACATAATGCTAGAAAGTATACAACAGGTAAAATAAATGCTACGAAATAGGCATATATCATTTATTTGAATGTAAAGATAAAGCTGTAGTCGTTTTTTCTGTTTTGTTTTGTTTTGTTTTTAAGAGTCACTTATTTGAAAGAATGATACAATTTCCCTCCAGCACTGTTTCATGAAAAGGGACTTACCTATCTATCCTACAGTTGAAACGGCGATAGACACAAACGTTTCTGTGGCGGACCTGTCAGTCAACTTTGCACCTAGATTTGCTTTGCAATTAACACTTGACTGAATGAATGCTGCTCTCTGAGTACTGACAAAATTCTTTACCTGTAGAGACTTCTGAGGAAAGAGAACAAACCTGCAAAGGAGCTTTTCTCACCAAAGTCTTGAAGTTACCACCCACCTGATGGAAACTTATAATACAACAGGTTCTATTTAGTAAAATATTAACTGATGTACCAAGGTGATAGTTTCCAAGTACATTATGAAAATCTGAATATCTGATTCTTCCACTGATTTTTTCCACCAACAGAAAGGATAACTCTTGCTCCTCTAGATGAAGCAATGTTTCCAGAAGCCCAGAGATGAGTGGTCTTTAAGCAGCAGTGTGGGTGCTGGAAATTGACCTCAGATGGGTCACATTTGATCAGTACCTCTTATTTCACATTTAAATCATCTGCTAATGTTTTAAAATAAGGAGACTTCGTGGAAAAATCTGTATCTCACTTCTATTGAAAATCCCAAGACCTGATATTTTCATACATCCAGACACAACAATCAGATAGAGGAAGCTGAGAAGTGGGTGTACTCTCTCTAGTGAACCAGTGCCCCTAGTACTTCCGTAAATCATTCCATAAGTCACCCTAAATCACTGGCCGAGTGTTAGCTTTTCGTTTTCACCTCCTGTCAGAACCAGTTTTATCCATTTTGCTGTCTACATTCCCTGGACACACCTGTAGCTATTAAAATTTTCTAATTTTCCTTATTCCAATCAATTTTTTTTAAGATCCTTCTATGGCAAAGATTTTTATAAAACATGTATTCACCATAAGATCATTGTTTCTTTCTTAAAAGATGCTTTTAGATTTTCTGAATATAGTAATTTTACAAGATCACTTCATGCACTTAGAGATATCAACCTTAAAATTCCATGTGGAATTGCCTATATCAGAAAATTTATAGTAAAATGTACTTCTACAAAGTGTCAGTATCTACCCGGTATGAATCTTTCCTCTGTTAAAAGAGAAAATGAGAAAACTGTCATCGTGATAATGCTTCTGTATAGTTATTTTGAGAAACAAGTGTAAATTCAGTAAAATGTCCATCCAATGTGACCCTTTGCTAAATGTGATTCAAACCATGTTTGCCTAGCCTAAATGCAAGGCATCTCCGTGAGCACTGTAATATAACAAAACAAATAATTTTGCTTTCATCAATATACAACAGCTTTGTTCATTATTGAGAAACGTTAGGTGGTAAAGTATTGAGTGCTATGCATTTTATGCCTAAATCAATGTACTGTCTTGCAGTTATGCCACCTAATGTGTTTTTAAGTCATCCGCTACAGAGATCAATGTGATTCTTATTTGATATTCAGTGTTAAGTTCAGCCTCATAAATTTAGAATTGCGCTCTGTTATTTTGATGGTTATATATTAACCACATACTGAAAGTTTTATGATTTTATACTCAGCCTGGCTGTAAATCATACCGGTTCTATACGTAAGGCATAGGGTCTGGTTTGATTTTTATTGCTCTGCTCAGAAGGAAACGGATGGATGGCTAGATATTTGAGGGAGGTAAACCTACAATGTGTTTGGATAAATACCTCAGTTATGTGAGCATTAAAGGCATGGTTCAGAAAATTCAAATTAGACATCTCACTGCAACCAGCCTCATAGGCATGGATAATCATGCAATAGCAAGGTGTCACAAATTGGCAATCTTTTATATTAGTACCCTCAGTGGCAGGGGCTTTGACCTCATACAAGTTTATCCATGCTCACTCTGTGGTGAGTTAGTCTGACAAACACAGCTCCACGTAGGCTAAACACAGAGAATAAATTGAATACATTGTATTTCATTACTCAATCACAGACCTGCATATTATTTCAGAGATGAAGAAAAATAAGAATATATACTAACGTTACCTCCTTGAAACAATGAACTAAGTTGTAACACTGTTACAGATTCAGACCCACATAGAACAACTTAATTAGTAGAAAACAAATAGAACTGAATTAATACTGATCACCAGGGCCAATTAAAAACAACAACCCAGGGTAAAGCCTTTTGAAAATAATGCCAAAATAGTACAAAATTAGATACAATAACAACAATGTTTCTAGGTAACTGGTATTCCTCAATTAAATGACAGATACAAGGCCAAGGTAGATTTCTAATCCTTTTTTCCATTGAAAGAGATTAACATTTGGCAGGGTCTCAAATACGCTCTCTGAAGATTGCAATTCAGTCCCTTTGCTATATTTTTCATCATATATTGAAGTCACTTTTTTTTTTTTTTGCTTTCGATGACATATTTTCAGACTCCACACTCATTTCCTTAAGTTAAACATGTAACATCTTAAACTATGACTAAACTGACAGACATGACAAAACATTTCAAAGGGAGTTATGCAAGTCTGGGCCAAAAGTTTGATCAATTTTGATTTAGCAGGCTTTAGCAGAAATGCAACAGCCACTATTTTTTCAAACCATTGGGAAACGCAAATTGCCCAACCTTTCTATATTCCCTGGCATAGTTTTTTCTTGATTTCTGATTCAAGGGAGAACTATGCTTTAAAAAAGCATTCCATAATTTCTTTCGCTTCTAAGATTGAGTAATAATCTTATCATGGTTAAAACAAAAAGCGCCTTTGCACACAAACCTAGGTGGTAACATGTCCTCCAGTAATCACGTTTCTTACTGAAAGGTATCTGTGAAGGTTTGGGGAAGGCCATCTTTCAAATATTTCCGAAAAATAAAAAGTGTTTGCAAAGGTTGTATTCGGTTAACAAGATTGACATTAACCCAAGTTTCTTTCTTTCTTATTTTTTTTTCAGACAGAGACTTACTTTTTTTGTCCAGGCTGGAGTGCAGTGGTGTGATCTCTGCTTACTGCAACCTTCATCTCCCGGGTTCAAGCAATTCTGCTGCCTCAGCCTCCTGAGTAGCTTAGATTACAGGCACATGCCCTAACATCAGCTAATTACTGAGTTTTTATTAGAGATTGTGTTTCACCATATTGGCCAGGTTGCTCTCAGTAGGCTGAGGTCTACTCACCTCAGCCTCCCAAAGTGCTGGGATTACAGGCACGAGCCCCCGTGCCCATGCTGCTAACCTTAGTTTCTGAGTCAGGTGGTCTGGGGAGGGGCCAGAGAATTTGCATATCTAACAAGTCTCTCTCTTTTCTCCTCAGACCGTAATGCTGCTGCTGTCAGGACCCCACTTTCTGAGCCATTACTACAAACACTTCCTAGCTGCTCCTGTTCCTCTTTCTTTCTGATTCTGTTTTCAAAAACAAAATGTGGTCCAAGTCTAAGAGCTTTGGAGATTCTAAAAGCCCACGGGAACCAGAGGGATTCTGGTGGTCTGCTAGAGCTACACAAAGTTTCAAAAGAGCTTCTAGGTGAACCCTTAAATCCCACTGTACTCAATTTGATAGCTAGAAATTTCTGTACCAATCCAGCACCCAGAAAACATTGCCTTGGTGAGCTCACTGATAATGTCTGTTATCAAAATACCTGCATTTAAGTACTAAGCGTTTTTCTGACATTTACATTTTTTTAAATTTCTAACTTTCATCCTTTTCTGCACATATATAGTTTGATCAGCAGTAATTCAGTCAAAACAGATGAATTTAGACATGAATATGACACTAAATTTGTAGATCTTGTAAATAAAACACTTAATAAGCAAAAGATGGCAAAGTTAACCCCTGATTGCTTCAGGTGCATTCTATACATTGATGATTATTCTTGCCAAATGGTTTGAGTTTTAATAGAATGATTTTGCAGACCAACAGAAAGAGTTATTAACGTTTCCTAGATTACTTCATAACTTAAACTTCTTCAAATCTGGAATCCTGTAAGAGATATTTTAAGCTAAATCATTAAGTATTACTCAAATATGGCAAAAAGCTTACAAGTTGTATTCATATGGCTCATTTGAAATATATAGATTTAAATGATTATTACTTCAAGAATGATTTATATCTATGTATCTAGCTAAAACTTCATTCCTAAGTTTCAGTCCCAAACTTTTGACTACCTACTCAACAATAACACTTGGGCACTTTGTTAATTAATATCTTAAACTCAGTATTTTCTCCCCCAAACCTACTCTTCCCCCTGATTTTCCTTTACTGTTTACTCAAAAAAAAAATCATTAAATTGCTCCTCATTCTCTCTTTCTTTCTCTCTCTCTCATACACACACATGCATACAACTTGGGTAACAAATATCGTAGCCTTTGGAGACTGATAATTTACACCAGCTTCTTGGTCTGTCTTCTGACAATGATACGTTATCTCTTTCAGTTAAAGACTCAGGCTGGACACGATGGCTCATGCCTGTAATTTTAGCACTTTGGGAGGCTGAGGCAGGTGGATCACCTGAGGTCAGGAGTTTGAGACGAGCCTGGCCAACATGGTGAAAACCCCAGCTCTACTAAAAATACAAAAATTAGCCAGTCATGGTGGCAGGTGCCTGTAATCCCAGCTACTCAGGAGGCTGAGGCACAAGAATCGCTTGAGCCTGGAAGGCAAAGGTTGCAGTGAGCTGAGATTGTGCCACCGCACTCTAGCCTGGGTGACAAAGAATGGGACTTTGTCTCCAAAAAAAAAAAAAGAAAAGAAAAAAAAAAACTCAACATGCTTCAGAAAGGTTACGCTTTTGTTTATGTTTCGCAATTAAAGTGCAAAGAAATATTTTTTCAAAGATTATGTGTTTATTGGGCAAAGAAATTTATAATTGATCTAATAATTTTAAATCTGATACCTCAAATTATGGGAAATAGCCACGTTTATGTAAGTATAAAAACCCATGCAAAAGTCAAGTATGCTTTACTTAGAAAATTTCGTTTTGATTTTTTACATCACCACACTTTCCTATCCTCTCCCAGCGTCAGGGAGTTTATATAATTTGCCCAGCACTTCCCAGTTAAGCAAATGGTAGAATCAGATTTAGAATGTATCTCCATCTAATAACAAAGTCCATGGTCTTTTACTGCACAACAATGTGTTCTTAAGTTGATCAAATATGTTCCTTTTTAAATGGAATTTATACAGAGCTTTCTAGGGAATACAATATTTAAAACAAAGGTAAATCTAATCAATCTCAGGTTTCAACTTTGGGGTTGTTTGGTTGTGGCTAGAGGTGAATAGGTGAGATCTCCACTAAGTTATACACATGATCAGCTGCTTATTTTGATAGAACATTCGTTTCAATACCAAATACAATGCATGGACATATATGTTAAAATACATAAAATTAAAAATTATATGAACTCTCTACTTTAAGGAACCAGAAACATTGTGTATTTCTTCTATGCCCATGGTCAGTCTCCACCTTAAATAATAAATAAGAATGACAGGGAAGTTGCATTTCTCTGAGGGATTCTTTCTGGAGTAATTTTAGACCTGCTTTATGCATACCAAGGAAGCTGTCAGTTTATTTGATCTTCAAATACACTGAACTTTAAGGGGAGAATCTTTGGTAAATCAGAGACTGTTCACTTAGACATATTTTTTTTTCTTTTGTAAGCCGCAAAAGCTGAATTCTCTATAATAATTTATTCCTTATTTGGAAGTTTTGCTAATTTTTATAAATGAGTCGCAGAGAATGCAGATATGATAAAGATGCTACAAAGAAGATTTTTATGTCTATACCACAAAATGGAATAAATCAATTCATTGAGCATATGGCTTATTAGGCTTAAATAGCTCTTTTCCAAGATGATTCTGAGCACCATATTTTGAAAGATAAGGTAGTGGGTTGTTGTTTTTGGATATTTGCCTTCATAAAGATAGGCCATCTGTCTCAACAAGTGAAAAGAGTTGAATGCTTTGATTGCTATTTTCCTAATCAAGACAAATTCTAATATATTTTAACATACTGATTAACCAGATCTGACATTATATCTTGGAGGTGTTTGCTGGTATCATCACTGTAAGAATTTCATGCTGGCCACAAATATTTCTACATGCTCTATACTCAACATATAAGAATTTCATTTTTCGATGGTAGAGAGAAATTCATGCTAAAGCAATATAGCTACATCATAATGAAACTCTAAAATTTGTAATTTATTTAGTTGGGTTATTAAATTAATATTAATTACAAAGTTCTAATCCCATTTTTTTATAATTTCCTTCAGATAAGCTTTTATATTAAAAAAACAAAGAAGATTCTCAACACTGCAAGAAAATTCCACCGTGAAATAGCATCATCAGTGTTAAAAATTTCATCATGGATCATTGATACAATTGGTATTTTGCTGAAACACACACACACACACACACACACACACACACACACACAATCTTACCTGAATAAAAATAGCATAAGCACATTGAACACTACCAATACAATATACTTTTACTTAAATGTGTTTTCTCTGTATAAAGGAATTTTTTTATTATTTAACAAATCAAAAAAACAGAAAAGCACAAACAAAATCATCTATAATCCTATTATGTATGTATGCCACTGTTAATATTTTTGAGCACATGCTTCCAGTCTGCTTTCTGTGTGAGTTTATCTTTGTTTTTTTTTAAAAGCTTAATTAGTTCTATAATGTGTAGGCCAATTTTTAGGCTGCTTATTAACTTAACAATAGATGAATGAGTAGTTCCCTATGCTATTAAAATTTCACAATTACTTTTAAAATTGCCCCTTCAGGATATGAAAGTTTCTTTTACTGTTTTCACAACTTTCCTGTAAGTTTATCCAACCTGCCTTGCCCGGACATTCTCATCACATTTTCTTGAGTGCCAAAAGCTGAGAGAAATCAAATTCCAGTCTTTAGTTAATATTACACCTTTTCTCACTGCACACAACTATTACTCCTAATCATAAGAATAATTATTTTTTAAAAATAGAATTGGTTTAGTTTCTCATTCTTACTGCTGTATTCTTTTCAAGTGACATTGCTGAGTTTCTGGACAGGTAGACTTGAGTTCGGTTTTATGAATAGCATGACCATCAATATATTTTCCAAGTGACTTCAAGTAAAGTCACCTTTCAAGATCTAATCAATGAGGTTACCTTAGTACATTAAATGATAATACACCCTATACAATGATTGCCTACATATTCGCATTTTAAAAATTGTGTGTGTGTGTGTATATATATATATTAGATTTGGGGAGAAAATACATGAAAAGCATAGAGGTCTAAAATACCATGACATATGTAATAAAATAATGTGCCATATGTAAAATACTCCATCACATATATATATATATATATATATATATACACATATATATATTTATATATTAAACATATACACACTATAGATACATATTAAGCTATATATATATATACATATATATATATATACACACACAGACACACACACACAGACACACACACACACACATACATATATGTATTTAAGATTTGGGGAAAATACATAGAAAGCATACAGATCTAAAATACTATGTCTTGGCTGATACCTGGCCCAAAAGTAAGTACTTTAGCACATCTCTAATACACTCAATAAGCTTGCTATTATTAACTAAAGACTGAATTTCAAGTACATTATGGCATCACTTGAAGTAATAGCAACTAAAATGTACCTACTTAATGGAATCGATCTTTCATAAAGACTGCAGTAAAGTATTATCAGAAGTCACTTATTGAACTTTACTTCTCAATGATATAATAAAGAGTAACATGTCAGGAATAAAAATGTCATTTATCACCTGAAGCTCTGGCACCTCAGAAATGCTACCAAGAAGTAGGGGGCATTCCTTGACCAATACAACATAAGTAAGAATTTGTCTTCTACTAGAGCTTCTTGCCAAAGAGATCCTCAGTTCATTCAACACCCAGGTCCAAACTCTGAGGTAAGCTACACATATATATTCTTCAGAGAGAGCCATATTTATAGCATTGCTTTTTCCAAGCAAACTTCTTAATATCTCCAGTTCTAAGCTTCTTTCTACTTTCAGGAGTTGCAGTGACTGGAAAGATCATACTTTGACAGAGATGGATTTATTTCTCTATTGTGTTTCTACAGTTTGTCTCTGATATGTTTTCACAGCCAATTTGCTAGGTTTGATATCTTCAAATAAAACATACTCCACAATGGGCCACAACGAAACAAAGAAGGAAATGCAATGGAGTTTAGATATTTCCCCAGAAGAATGAGAGTTTGGTGAATTCATTATATGAACTTCCAATTACTGATGTGATCAGAATGTACATACTGACAATTCTTCTCACTTTTAGTCCCTTAATATTAATGAGGGTGGTTTTCCTATCTAGGAGGAAGGTCCATTGAAGTTGGAAATAAATGGCCTTTAGGCCAATTTCTGCCAGCTTGTGTTTTGTTGTTGTTGTTGAGACAGTCTCACTCTGCCACCCAGGCTGGAGAGCAGGGGCACGATCTCTGCTAGCAGGAATGCACCACCACACCAGCTACTTTTTGTGTTTTTAGTAGCACCAGGGTTTCACCATATTGGCCAGGGTGGTCTTGAACTTCTGACCTCAGGTGATCTGCCCACCTCAGCCTCCCAAAGTGCTGGGATCACAGGCATGAGCCATCGCCCCAGGCCACTTCTTTTTCTACAAAAGATTCCTTTTCATGACATTTAATTAATTCACATAGTAAGAGACTTCACAATGTTAAAAAAAATATTGATATCTGGGCTTATTTGGAAAATTACAAGATCTGGGAAATTCTGTGCTAATTTTAAGATAGCAACAACCTGTTTGGAACACAGCTCATCTCCTTTAACTGGTACCTATGTCTAGTTTTCTACAGATCCCATCACTTGCAGAACACATGTACATGTATCTATAACCAGCATATACCCAGTCGTTTATATTTTCAGTCTGGTTCTTGTAGGCCCCTGAGTTTGAGATCACTGTTCACAAAGTCCCTATAGCTCTACAAACCACAGTAATAATCTAACACAATGACAATGATCCTGGAGGAAAAGAAAGATGAACTTGAATGTCCCAGAAGCAAGGGCAAAGCAGGTGATATATTTCAACTGCATGTAGAATTAATCTACCCTCATTTCTTTTGTTTTCCTGTTTGCATTCTGTGTTTTCTCATATCAATTGCTGCTGTGTGTTTTCCTTGAATGTTTAGTTAATATTGTAAACAAACATCTTATTTTCTAGTAAATTATTAATCAAGAATTACACTTACTCTGGCATCTGGAAATGCAGCATTCTGTCTACTACCAAATGTCCGTGTGGTTCAGTGGCCTGGTAATAAAAATGACACCACCGTGACACATACACAAGCTAAAATAAAAATCTAAATAAGTAGGTATTTCCAAACACAGAAATAAGACATTCCCCCAGAGAAGCAATAGGATGCAGAAAAGGTAATACAAACTGAAAGTCAGGAATGTCTAGATTTTAATCTTGCTTAAGTACTTAGACAATCTGAGATAAGAAATTCTTCTCAGATGACAATCAGTTTCCTCATCTATAAAATGCTTTTTTGTTCACAGAGTTCTGTGAGGAAAAACCTGTGTTCATTATAATAGAAGACATTTTGTGAACTATAAATCAAGGGATAATACTGATGGTAATTGTCTTAAAAATCCAACTGATAGAGTAAGGCTGGTGACTTTCTGCTGATATTCATTCACATTTACATTTCAAGGATTTGACCAGGCCGTGAAATACTCAATCTACTCTACTTCAGCATATGCAACTAAGCATGCAATTGCAAAAAATAATTGAGCTCTTTAACTCCATTGATAATACTTAATTCTATGAATATGCATGTGGAGAATAATGCAATTTCCACAGGGTGCCTAATGTCAGGCTGTAAAGAAGGAGAAGCTGATTTCCATTTGGAAACTAAAGCAAACCCATCATTAAACATCCTGGATGAGAACTGACAACGTGAATTACTACAAACTCTAAGCAAACTTTACAAGTACGTTTAATTAAACAAGAGTCTATTCGTTTTTGCCATCTCATTTAGAAGCATTTATTTAGGTGTAGCATTTCTACTTAAAGACTTGGTTACTCACTATTTTGGACTCTATTACTGACGAAACTCTGGGCACGCTTTCTGACTTCTCTAAGAGGTCCTGTTTATATTCAGTGTATTCCTCTCTGGTTGAAATTAAAATGAAAACATTTTAACGGCACATGATAAACAACACTTTGGATCGAAAACATAAAATGGCTTAGTTTGGGGATTTTTGAAATCCTGGATGACCTGGCAAATCAATTACATTATCTCTGCCTCAACAGATAATGCTATCAGATGGGAAGATTCCGGCCAGTTCCTACTTTGGAATGGTTGTTGGCATCTGTGTGTGTGTGTGTGTGTGTGTGTGTGTGTGTGTGTGTGTGTGTGT
>NW_022437019.1:3116929-3166345 GCF_009761245.1 Sapajus apella
TGTGTGTGTGTGTGTGTGTGTGTGTGTGTGTGTGTGTGTGTGTGTGTCTGCGTGTATGTCTGAACTGCACTATATCTAAGGTAAAGTTTTGTGGGGTTTATGTCCTAAAATTACAGGGTGAGGCTGAGTTAGGAAGAGATGAACAGAAACAGTTCTCATCGATCTTTGCTGAATATTTTCCAGGGCACTGTCAATATTAAGAGATGTCTCTGAAGCCTTCACTTGCTTGATTTAAAATAGAGTGTAATAGCCTGGCATTACTCAGATTACTTTTATAAACAATATATAAGAGATCCTTGGGAAGGTTCATATTATATGATTACTCATTCAATAAATGAAAAAAATGTTCAATAGTTATTTAATTCTCACATTGGGCCAAGAAGGCAATATAAGCAGTATCCAATGGGATATCCGTTTATACAAAACGAGAAATAAAGGATCACAAAAGTCATATAACTTGACCGAGCCCCACTGCTTATTAGGAGCAGAACTGGAGTTTGCACCTGGATGCAGGAAACTTCAAGGCCTGTTTTACAGCATACTATTCGGAAATCATATCCAATGGCATGAATAAAAAAATCAAGGAAACAGTCTGCAAGGAAAACAATGCAAATATCTATCAACTGATGAATGAAAAAAAAATAAACATGGTATATCCATACAATGGAATATTATTTGTTGACAAAAAGGAGTAAAAAACTGATACATTCTGTGGCACGGATGAACTTTAAAAACATTGTGCTAAATGAAAGATGCCAGTCACAAAATATCACATATTGCATGATTCCACTGATGTGCTTAGAATAGGAAAATCTATGGCCATTCTGGATGCTGCTTAGGGCTGGCAGTTGTGGAGGGTAATGGGAATGATAGCTAAGAGTTCTGAATTTCCTTCTGGGGCAATAAAAATACTCGATTGTGTTGAAGGTTGCACAAGCCTGTGATATACTAGAAACCATTAAATTTTGTATTTTAAGTGGGTGAATTGCACGTTATGTGATTTATATCTTAATCATATTGTTACCCAAAAAAGTCACAGGAGCAACATGAATAAGTATGAGCAGGGCATGAAGAAGCAATAGGAGATAACCAACACGCATAGAGAGGGTCATTGTACATCTCCATTGTAGATTTCAATGGTGTCAGCAGCACTGGGTTTATCTTCATTGGACACTGCGGTGAAAAATACAGTCTCATGAAAAAGTAACTGTGATAAACTTCCAAGGAAGTCACTTATGGCCTGGCTGATGAAAGTGGTTAAAAGGGCTTCCTTCAAAGGTTTATCTCTCCTGAAGGGGCTACACCAGGGCTTTCATCCTTTTCACTCATATGAACTCACCTTGCATGAGACTTATGTGCTAGTCAATCATGTTATTTGCCTTCAGGAATCCTGTATCTATCGTTATGAAGAATCTTCTGATTTTACCCTATGCTGATGGACAGTCAGTCATTTTTCATAACCCCAAACACCATCATTAGTTTTTTTTCTCAGGGAAATGCACCAGGAAGTTCCCCAATTGCATAGAACTTTCATCTCCGCTCCTGCCTCTCTCAAGCACTCCAGTGCTTCTCTCTGCCACTCTTCTCTTCTACCCATCCTCAAGCTTAATAACACTCTCTTGGCCTCGAGACAAGAGGAGAGGCACAGATGGTACATCTTGAGAGTTAAATTGGTTTAAAATGTAGGTGTCATTTTCTTCATGAAAGTTAAGAGGAGAAATAATTTACAATTCTCTATGAAACCATTATTTTAAATAGAGGGAAAACAGATGAGGACATCATGTTTCACATGTTTTAAAACATATACCCATTATTGTGTATATGACTTAAAGAAGAAAAAGAAAATCTTTTGGTGATTAAAGAAATTACTTAAAAAAATAAAAAACAGTTGTGGCATCACGCTACAAACAAACTTGGCCAAGGATGGAAGGAGGTTAGTATTATGTCTATACTAATTTCAAAGTCAACACCAACTTTCTGTGTTACTCCCTGGTGCAAGCTTGTACATCCTTATAATGCCTTCAGAATAATTTATCACATAGTAAAGATTTTAAAAAATCATTATCCTTTTGATCTAAAAATCCTTATACTTCAACTTTAATATGTTCTTTCTGAAGAAGTTGCCACGTATATTTTACTCCTCTGAGAAATCAACAGCAGAGCACTCAAACAAGGTTTTAGGATCTTCTAATTCCATTTTTAAAAATGTTATAAAAGTTTTTTGTTGTGTCTATCTACCATGACCCATAGGTTCAGGTAGAAGGCATGAAGACCTGTGAAGCATTGACAAAACCTAAGCTGGTGAAATCATTAGAAGGAATATCTAGACATTTCAACTAATGATTTGAAGTTAGTTTAATACATAGGAGTACTTCTTGCCTATGGCAAATATATTAGCATAGCATAAGTAAGCTATGAATAACATTGATTTATGTTTTGTCTTCAGGCTACTTCAAACTTTTTTTTTTTTTTTTTTTTACTACCAAAAATCAAGGGTGGCAGACATTTCAGCTTGATTTGGCATCCCAAATCAAGGGATCTCAAGATTTCTTTCTTGAGAAAGAAGTCACAAATCGCCCAAATATATTAATATTATTCCCCCAATATCAGGGATGAATTAAGGAAATTTTGTTTTGCTAAAAAAATTAATAACTCACACAAATACACATACACACATTTTCTAAGCTGATAAATCTTCTTTAGAGAAAAAAACTATAACCATAACCAAATCCATTCTCTTTTGTTCCTTATAAAGGGTTTACCTCAAATCGACCAGAAGCTGCACAATTTGGAGGTTTCAGGCCTTCCTATACATTAGCTTTAAACAAATGCTTCTTTTATAAGGTTCTCAGAAGACTTACAGAGAAAGATCAAAATTAATTCAAATGATTTCACATTGCATCATCTGAGATTGGTCACCCAAGAGTGAATTGGGCAACAAGGCGGCAGGTCTCATAGTTCTGATGCTGCTGGCTTGGAAGTCTCTTTAAATCCTGTTAAGCTATAGAACAGTTTTTGTTTGAAAATTCCTTCTACAGGAGAACAAAAGGCATTAAAAATATGAATGGCTGTTGACCATTTGTTATACACTAGGAACTGCGGCATGCCTTTGGTGTATCGTGCTGTCCCATTCTATTGGCAACGGAAAATTCCCTCGTGTTAGGGGATGGGGGAAGGAGAAAGAGAGAATCTATGCTTCAGCCAAAGTGAGGGATGGGAGACATTAATCTCTTCACAAGTCAGACATGTCATTTCCTTCTAACTCTTACTTACCATGTGTGTGTCTCAAAACTCTAAATATATCCATAGTTGATACATGCTCACATCATTATGTTCTGTGTATTATTGTAAGCATTAAACCTTCAGACTGTGAAGGACTGTACTCATTGTAAAGGACTGTGTGCACGGACCCATGCCTTCTCAACTTTAGAGACAGTCTGAGGGATTTTTCAGGGGTAATTGTTTGTACTTATGATTACGATTTTACCTCCTGGTTAAGAATAGGACCTAAGGAAGATGCATGCTAATATAATACACTAGCTCATATAATCCCACAACAACTTTTTAAAATGGATATTTATATACTGTTGTCATTTAACTGGTGACCAAGGAGAATCTCAGAAAGAGTGAGAAATTGGCTGACTACCTAGCTTTTACTTAGAAGAGATGGGATTCAAATTCAGGTGTATCTCAATTCAAAACATAACTGCTTCTCTTATTTAAAAAAAATGGTACTAACAATCTTCTCTTATTTTAAAGGGATTATTAAAAAGTTATAGCACTATATGATGATTAAATAATCAAAATAAAGGAGGGAAGGGTCATTAAATAAGCATTTGTTGGTTGGGGAGGCGACATGGGGTGGGATGGAGACTATACCCCCCTTTGTAAGTTCTGTTTTTATCCACCTTACTTTCTCCTCTGTCACTCAGGGAAATGACAAAGACAAATGAAAGTTACAATGGAAAACAACCCAAACTATCAAACTACAACACAAACTGATTTTGTTAGTGAGTTTTATGCCATTTCCCAAAATTTAGAATGTCAATGTTCTAATAGTAGAATTCATTCCCATATCTAAAGCTGGAAAGTAGGGGTTTTGTTAGATAAAAAAATATTATTTAAATGAATCACTGAAGCCTATTTATCATCAACAATCTGGTACAACTTCTGAGTAACTCCCTCAAAGAGGGCAATGGCTTTGATTAAAATTCACTGTTTAAGCTTTAAGAGGAGCTACATTTTTAAGCTAAGTGTGTTACCCTGTTATTCAGGACATTTTACACTCTGTCTTTTAAAAATTTAAAGACTTCTTGTTTAGTAATCATCATCAAATGCTATAAAAATTATGAGAATCTTACTGACTGCCTATGATTCTCAGCAAACATAATTTTTAGAATTCTAATTTGAGTAATCCCAAGCATCAGCACCTCTCCACAAGCATCCTTGCTCTGGATCAAGGGCCTCCTGGACAGAATATGATGAAAATTGCCAGTTAGCATCACTCCTGTAAGTTGAAAACTTCAGAATCCATACAACATGGGACAGACACCATCAGATCATCCACTATATATGAGGCATTAGTACAGAAAATGCCTCTATATATGTACAGGACGTCATGTTCGCTCTCAGTTTTTATTTCCTTTATACCCTCCTCTTCATTAGGCTTTTTTTCTTATTTCTTTATTTTTTAAGAGTCAAGGTGTCACTCTGTTATCCCAAGCTAGAGTGCAGTGGCAAAATCACAGTTCACTGCAGCCTTGAACTCCTGGGTTCAAGCAATCCTTCTGCCTCAGCCTCCCAAAGTGCTAGGATTGCAGGCATGAGCTACCAAGCCTAGCCTACGTTAGGCATTTTAATCAAGCACCTACAAGGGCCTCACTCTAGAATGCTCCACCAAATGTTATCAATGTCAAATTCAAAGGCATTTTTTCATCCTTCATCCTAATTAAATATTTTGTGGCTTATGGCATGGTTGACCTTGCTCTACTTAATAGTCTCTTCTGCCAAGAAGAGGACAGATTCACCCTTCTTCTCTTTGAGTATCCTTTCTCCATCTCTCACTGACTCACCTTCCTTGGATTTTCCCCTAAAAGGCAGCATTTCTAGAGTCCTGTCCTTGGCCATGGTACCTTTACATTCCCTTTGCCAGACATCTAATTCCCCGATATAGCCCCAATTATAATCTATGGGTGATGGTTTCCTTATCTTTATTTGCAGATTCACATTCTGCCTTATTTCCATAAAAACGTTTCTAAGTGCTTCTTTCTACATCCTCATCAGAAGCCCAAGAAAATTTATACTTCATATTTTTCAAAACCAAACTTCCTGTCTCCCAGTCAGATGTTCTCCCTCCACCCTCCATCTCATTTACTCACTATCCTCTGACCTAGTCATCCTACTTGCAGTCCTTAAAACCACTTTAGTATCCTCCCTCTCCCTATGAACCTATCTCTACCCACTTGGGCCAGTTGCTAACCCACGTCAGGTTGCCTCTCAAGCTTCCCTCCACCTCATTCCTTTCCAACACTCTCTCTGCCCAAACAGGACCATTATCAACTCTTAGCATTCTAATTCCTCCTTCTGATTCAACTCCTCCTCCTCTCAATATAGAGTCCACATTTAGAATACTTTTTCTAAATGTAAACTTAATCAAGCCATTTCTTTGTTAATAACCTTTGGTGGCCCACATATGCTTCAATGGTAAAGTCAAAATGCTTTCCTATAAAATTCGACATTTTCCAAAAGCTGGCTCCGGATGAACTTTCTAGTATCTTCCTTGTTCACTTCCAGTTTCTTTCTCACTCCACCATTTCTTTATTTCCCGATCATACCATGTAAGAGCTCTGAATTTATAGTATCTTTGTATTCTCAGCTTAAGATATTCTCTCTTCCGTTTCTTAACAGGAACAATCTTCCTCTAGCTCAAAGCCAAGCCCGAATACTAACTTCTCTGTGCAGCCTTTAATCATGGCATACTATGTAAAATGTTGCCCATAGTAGGTAGTAGATATTATATTGAGCCCATTTCAAATATTTTACTGATTTATTCTTCACAACAAAGCTATGAGTTGGTTCTTCCATCTTACCAGTGCAGAAAACTCTACTCAGTGAGATGAAGTAATTTCTACATCCCAAAAGCTAGGAAGTGACAGAACTGAGCTTTACACCCAGACAATCTCATTCCAAAGAAATGTGCTTAATTACTGTGCTATGCTACTTTTTGTCACCATTTAGGTCTTTCTTCCTAGGTTGTGAATTACTTGGGGGCAGGGATTTTGTGAAATGTATCTTTGTATTTCTAGTTCTCAGCATGTAGTAGATATTCAATAAATGTTTGATGATTTGTGTTCACAATGAGTGATGCTACAGCGTTCTCCTGTAGTTAAAGGCGCTCTGCACTGCAGCTTGCGATCGGGCGGGCTTCCTGCATATTTTGATCCCACAACTCTCGTTCGCTCCTCGCTCTGCTCATCCTGGCTTATTATTGGCTTTGATCCCTTTCATAGCTCCTTCTATCATCAACTCTGTGGGTCTGGAATGGTTGCATCTCTATATTTACTGGATTAGACTTCTTAATTAATATTTAACTTCCTTTCCTTGAAGAACAAAATGAAAGCAAAAAATGAAATCACCTTTTAGAATTCCTTTTTGACATATAAGGCAGACCTCCCGCTTGTGACAGGTTCCCAGGAAAAGAGGACAGTCACTCTAAGTGAAAATTATCTAATCCTCATCATCTTTACCATCAGATCAATGCAAGAGCAGGGATTTACATTTCTGCCCAAGGACCTGATAGCCAAGGGTGATGAAGGAGACACAGAAATCACTTTTAATCATTTGCATGTGATACATCCATAAGCTTTCAAACCAGTCTAAATTGATTAAATATGGCAAAAAACTATGTTAAAAAGGGTAACACCAAATATAATCAGTCCTATGCATGAATTGTTTACTACGTGGCAGGCACTGCACTAAGAGCTTGATATACTAGCCCATCTCATTTAATAATCACAACAGAAATAAGGGAAAGGGAGCTGGGTGCTGGTGGCTAACAACTGTAATCCCAACACTTTGGGAGGCCAGGCAGGTGGATAATTTGAGGTCAGGAGTTTGAGACCAGCCTGGCCAACAGGATGAAACCCTATCTCTACTAAAAATACCAAAATTAGCTGGGCATGGTGGCACATGCCTGTAATCCCAGCTGCTTGTGAGGCTGAAGCAGGCGAATCACTTGAAGCCTGAGAAACAGAGTTTGCAGTAAGCCAAGATGGTGTCAACTGCATTCCAGCCTGTGCAACAGAGCAAGACCTGTCTCCAAAAGAAAAAAAAAAAAAAGAGGCCTGATCCAGTGGCTCATGCCTGTAATCCTAGCACTTTGGGAGGCCGAGGCAGGTGGATCACAAGGTCAAGAGATCAAGACAATCCTAGCCAACATGGTGATACCCTGTCTCTACTAAAAATACAAAAGTTAGCTGGGTGTGGTAGGGCAGGCCTGTAGTCCCAGCTACCAGGGAGGCTGAGGCAGAAGAATCGCTTGAACCCAGGAGGCAGAGGTTGCAGTGAGCTGAGATCACGCCACTGCATTCTAGCCCGGCAATAGAGTGAGATTCAGTCTCAAAATAAATAAATAAATAAGAGAAGAGGACAGCTCTTATCCACGTTTTGCAGAAGAAACTAGTGTTTTAGGACCTTTCTGGTAATTTGCCAATGTCATGGAGCTGACGAAGGACAGAGTTAAGGTTCAAACACTTGTCTATCTGACTTCAAAATCTCCACACTTTATAGCCATGCTACCCTGCCTCGATTGTGTTCATATCAAAAATTATGATATTGACACCTAGAGAGATTTAGTCTGTTGCCCTTAGCCTTATAGCTAGTTAGTGGCAGAGCTAGGACAAGAACCCACATCTCTAGACTTTTTCTACTAAGCCCTGAGGCCTCTCCCATTAGTATGTTATATCATTATAGTGCATGGAGTATATCTACTTCTCGTATTTTCTTCATAAAAATACACTGGAAGTTGAAACAAGGCTACGGTCATTGGCATAGGCACAGTTTTCCTAGGAGAGATGGTAATAGAAAATCTTTGATATTTTTAAAGCATGGAAATCCACTTAATGGATTCTAGAGAAAATGTTTCTAAGGCATGTTTTAGAGGCTCTTCCTTGATTCGAATTTCGGAGAAGCAAACAAAGATAAATGAGATCAAGTTGCTATTCTAGTGTCTTCAAATTGCAGACCCATTTCTTAACCTACTCTTCCAGCAGGACTAGAAAGAGTATTTTGTATCCCATTAAATAAGATACATATTTCTTTAGAAGGTATGATATAATCATCTTCCCACGGCTCTCTCAATCCCTTCCTTGTTGGTTTGTTAATTCACCACAGTATTAATCTCTTCAAATAAAAAAAAAATTCTTATCACTTCAAAACGAGAAGGATCCGTTTTATATTAAACCATGGACACAAACGTACTCAATGCTTGGTTTGCAACAAAACCTATCAATCATGGGTCCATACACATTGCTTTATAAATGCTTTCACTATTATTTTCTTTCATTAGTTAATTTTCAGAATGTTTTTGTGATTATTTTGAGAAAAACCTTGTTAAATTGAATGAACAAGGACTTAGGTCTCCTGATGAGTATGGTTTTACCAAGGTAATATTTTCTAATCTTTCATCCTTTTGAGTTTGCCTTTCTATTTTCCATTCTCTTTCTTCATTTTCCTGCATTCTCTCCTATTCTCCTGACCTCCCTTCCACAGTTTTGTGACTCATTCCCACAAGCAATAGGCTAGCCTTTAGAAACATACATAAATAAGATGCTGTCCCTATATTCAAGATTTTTTACAGTGTGTTGGAAAACGTTTCTTCTTTCTGTACTCACTAAGGACATCTAATTCTTTATATTAAAGGAAGATTCCTTTAATATAAAGGAATCTTATTCTCCAACATCAAAAGTTGATCACTGCCTTAATTGAGAAATAGATTGGGAATATTTCTCCAGGATCAACAATGAAACTCTCCAACAGGACTGAACCACACTTTTGCTGGTTCTTCTAACCCCATCTACCATCAGGAGTTAAGAAAGGTGCCCAAAAGCCATCTCTTCCTAACCATCGACATTTAAAGCCTTGCCTTCACTGTCTGCTTTCACCCTTTTCATGTCTCTCTTCCCTCTGTATGTCAATCAGTGAAAAAATCTCAACCATTTCTCTAAATGCTCATTTCATGGTCTTGCTCCAGTAGAAATCTTGATCTTCCTAAGGACACTACTTTCCCTAGAGTAGGTACAAGTGGTGGCAGTTTCTCCTCCCTATGCCCACTGGCATTGAAGATATAAAAAAATACACGCTGCTTCTTGTTCTTGATAAAATATGACTCTTTAATGATCTGTAAACATCCTCAGCTTTGCATCTCTTGCCATCAGATTTTATCACCATATTACCTCTCATTCTTGATGTCATTCACTGACACCCCTGTTTGAACAATAAGTTCCCCTTTTCCCCTTCTCTTAACCCCTGGCAAATTTCATTCTACTCTCCACTTTTACAAGTTTGATTATCTCAGATAGATCATGTAATTGGACGAATGCTGTATATGCTCTTTTGAGATTGGCATATATCACTTTGCATAATGTTTCCAAGGTTCATCCATGTTGTATTATATGGCAGGATTTCCTTCTTTTTATGACTGAATAATATTCTATTGTATGTATATACCACATTTTCTTTATCCATTCATACATTGATGGACATTTAGGTTCTGCCCACATCTTGGCTATTGTGAATAATGCTGCAATAACTTTGGGAGTGCATCCATCCCTTTGAGATTCTGATTTTAATTCTTTTGAACAAAGACCAAGAAGTGAAAATGCTAGATTATATGTTAATTCTATTTTTAATCTGAGGAAACTCCATATTGTTTATTTTTAGTGGTTGCATCATTTTATATTCCCACCAACAGTATATAAAAGCTACAATTGGGCCGGGTGCGGTGGCTCAAGCCTGTAATCCCAGCACCTTGGGAGGCTGAGGTGGGTGGATCACGAGGTCAAGAGATCGAGACCATCCTGGTCAACATGGTGAAACCCCGTCTCTATTAGAAATACAAAAAATTAGCTGGGCATGGTGGTGCGTGCCTATAATCCCAGCTACTCAGGAGGCTGAGGCAGGAGAATTGCCTGAACCCAGGAGGCGGAGGTTGCGGTGAGCCGAGATCGTGCCATTGCACTCCAGCCTGGGTAACATGAGTAAAACTCCATCTCAAAATAAATAAATAAATAAATAAAAGCAAGCTACAATTTCTCCACATCCTCGACAACACTTATCTCTCTTGTTGCTTTGATAATAGACATCCTAACAGATGTGTGAGGTGATGTTCCATTGTAGTTTCGGTTTATATTTCTCTGGTTATTAGTGATGTTCAGTATCTTTTCATACACAGCAAGTCCTCATTTAAAATTATCTATAGGTTCCTAGAAACTGAGCGTTTAAGTGAAAGGATGTATAACCACACCAATTTTCTTTTCTTACCCGCTTTATACCCAAGGTATGCTGAACGAAATTATATCATTTAAGAGTTACTATACTTTGTTTTCCTTAAATTTACAATTTCCAAGAACTTGTTGATGAAATTAAGTGAGAACTTGCTATATTTTTTGCCATTTGAATGTCTTCTTTGTAAAAACCAAAGCTTTCCTTCTAAGATCCAGAAAGTTACAAGGACACATGCTATCACCATTTCTATTCAGCATAATGCTGGAACTCTTAGCAAAGCAAGTAGACAAGAAAAGGTAATAAAATGCATCCAAGTTAGAAAGGAAGAAGTAATGTTATCTCAATTTCCAGATGACATGATTTTACATGTTGAAAACCCTAAAGACTAAAAACAACAACAACAACAACAAAACCCACCCCTACAACCTGTTAGAACTGTAAACAAGTCAGTAAAGTTGCAGGATACAAAATCAATACACAAAAATTAGTAATATTTCTACACACTAACACGACCTATTTGAAAAGGAAACTAAGAAAAAAACCCCATTATAATAGCAGCAAAAATATATTTAAGGAAAAATTTATTAAAGGCAGTGAAAGACTTGCACAGTGAAAACTATACAACTTTTATGACAGAAATTAAAAGAGACACAAATAAATGGGAAGACATCCCATGTCCATAGATTGGAAGACTTAATATTGCTAAAATGTCCATACTACCAAAAGCAATCTACACCTCCAATGCATACAATCCCTATCAAAATTCCAATGAAATTTTTTGCAGAAATAGAACAAATAATCCTAAAATCTATGTAGAACCATAATCTTGGTTCAAACCCAAAGCAATCTTGAGAAACAAGAACAAAGCTGGAGACATCACATTTCCTAATTTGAAAATACATTACAGCCTGGCCTAGTGGCTCACACTTGTAATCCCAGGATTTCGGGAGGCTGAGGCTGTAGGATCACTTAAGTTCGGAAGTTTGAGACCAGCCTGGGAAGCATGGTGAAACCCTGCATGTACAAAAAATACAAAAAGTTAGCTAGGCATGATGGCATGCATCTATTGTCCCAGCTACTTGGGAGGGGGAGGCAGGAGAATCACTTGACCCCAGAAGGCGGAGGTTGCAGTGAGCCAAGATCATGCCACCGCACTCCAGCCTGGGTGACAGAGTGAGACTCTGTCTCAAAAAAAATTTAAATAAATAAATAAATCCGTATTTATTTACAAGTTTATGTGTCAAGTTGACACATAAAATAATATTCAAAACAGTATGGTACTGGCATAAAAACAGACACATAGACCAGCGGAACAGAATAAAATGCCCAGAAATAAAGCCACAGATATATAGTCAACTGACTTTAAACAAGGATCTAAGAATACACAAAGGAGAAAGGATAGTCTCTTCAAAAAATGGTGTCAGAAGAATCAGACATTTACACGTGAAAAAGATGAATTTGGATCCTTATCTTACATCATACACAAAATTAAATGTGAAATGATTACAGACTTAAAATGTAAGACCTAAAACTGTAATTCTCCTAAAAAAATAGGAAAAGAAGTTCAGGACTTTGGTCTTGGCAATTATTTCTTAGATATGACATCGCAGGCACAAGCAATAAAAAGCAAAAATAGATAGGTAAGACTACATCAAACTCAAAAGCTTCTGCACAGCAAGGAATACTAGCAACAAAATGAAAAGGCAATCTATGGAATGGGAGAAAATATTTGCGTATCGAATATCATCTCCAAGTATTTTTCATCTTAATACTTAGGAATCCAACCAGTGGCTAAAGTTAGAAATCTTTGAGAGTGATTTGTTTTTTTTTAATGGAGTCTTGCTCTGTTGCCCAGGCTGGAGTACAGTGACATGATCTTGGCTCACTGCAACCTCCACTTCCCAGGTTCAAGTGATTCTCCTGCCTCAGCCTCCCGAGTAGCTGAGATTACAGGCACAAGCTACCACATCCAGTTAATTTTGTATTTTTAATAGAGACAGGATTTCTCCATGTTGGTTAGGCTGGTCTTGAACTCTTGATCTCAAGTGATCTGCTCGCTTTAGCCTCCCAAAGTTCTGGGATTACAGGCATGAGCCATCATGCCTGGCCAAGAGCTCTTGCCTTTTTTTCTCAACTACTACTACATTCAAACTACCATCGAGTTCTGTATATTCTAGCTCCAAAATTCACCTCAAATCATTTACTTCTCTACCTTGGTGAAGGCTAACCACTTCCCCTAAGTTCTTGCTGAAATGGATAAATAAAATGCTAAAAAAAATGTCAAAAGAGTGGGAGTCCACCTGTAGTTAAGAAGACCAGAATGATTTCACAGAGGATGAGGCACCTTAGATAATTCTTTGATAATGGATAGGGATGTGATGGATAGGTGGGTTTGGGGACACCACTGCAGACAAAGGGAACAGGGTGGACAAAGACACGGAGGAAGGGAGTATGCTCTGAAAAAAAAAAAAAGTAGCCCAGTTGGGCTGGAGCTGAAAATATATTTAGAGTAGAAGTGGGAGCAAGGGCTAAAAACATAACATTGGACTATATTGTGGAGGCCCTGAAATACCACAGTGGGACAGATTAAGTTGATTTGTATACTTCCTGACTTCCCGAGGTGCCTTGTTGTTCATGGCCATAAATGTGTATCAGCGGAAATAGAAGACAACCTGTACTGTCTTAATTGTTCTGCATTTCACTGGGGTCTTTTCCATTCTAAATGTACAAGGGGATGCCCCAGAATATAGAAATTTTTCTACTGTTTTTTTCTGTAACATCAATTATTTAAGCAACACTGTATATTAGCAGAGCCATATGCTTATTATAATAGTAATTGCTTCCACATGCTTATTTTCAGAGTCTTTTCTTATGTACTGAGATATTTATCTTGCATATAGAACTACCTATTTTGTGAAAATACCAATAGCAGGGCCACCACTGTGTTTATGATTACTAACCTCAGTGAATCAAAGGCACCACAGATGGAGGAAGTTTTAAGAATATTTAATACATAATTTACTCGATTCTATCTCCTCAAGGTGCCTTGCAGATTGTCTTAGTAGATGTGAATTTCCTTTCATCATGTGGAATGCAATTCTATCCTTGGTTTGTTATAAATTAACAATCTTCTATAAAGTCCTGCATTCCAAACAACAGCTGACATACTTAATATGGAAAAAAATTCCCTGCACTACTCAGAGCTAGCATTTCTTCTTTGGTCAGTGCAACAATTTTAAATTGCTTTCTAGTTAGCCCTGATTTCTGATAGACCAAGTCAACTCCATAAATATATTTGTTGTTCCACCTCACAGAAAATAAGTCACAGGCTTTTGAAAATGTTGCCAAGTGATTTTCACACTAATATGTGAACATTTTTCAAGCATCTGTGTAAACAACAAGGTACAATAGGACCTGGGATCACTGTAGACATTGTCAAAAGCTAATACAAACTAAAAAGTGAGA
Source organism: Sapajus apella (assembly GCF_009761245.1). Lineage (NCBI taxonomy): Eukaryota > Metazoa > Chordata > Mammalia > Primates > Cebidae > Sapajus > Sapajus apella. The sequence continues at coordinate 3,130,898 of NW_022437019.1, forward strand.
TGCACCATCCCAGTGCCTTTTCGTATGGAGAAGAAATACATATCACGAAATAAAAAATATGTGTAAACAATGAATGAAGAATTGCTCAGATTAAAATGATGGTAAGCCAGAATAAAAATATTTCTATCCATAAATTGGTAAAATACTAATGATCATTCCCAGTGACTCTTGGGCTTAAGGACCCCGTGTGCCTGTTGATTTCTCCCACAGTGCTGGCCCAAGAGCTCTTCTGAGGACACTGGTTGAAAAGGATTGCAATGCCACATAACTGTGTATGTTCTAACTCTTTCAGGAGCTCATCCTAAGAAAATAGAGACGTCCACAGGAATTTAGCTATAAAATCCATAAGGATTTTATTCATCACATTGATCTTTACTGCAACTAAAATAAAAATTAGTTAAATGTACAATGAAAGGAAAGTGAGGAAATGTGTTACACTAAAGGAGTACTATGCACCTTTTAAACACTGAACAAAATATTTAATGTCATGGGGAAATGATTTTAGTTTATTTACTAAAAATTAACACTACAGGCCGGGTGCAGTGGCTCAAGCCTCTAATCCCAGCACTTTGGGAGGCCGAGGTGGGTGGATCACGAGGTCAAGAGATCGAGACCATCCTGGTCAACATGGTGAAACCCCGTCTCTACTACAAATACAAAAAATTAGCTGGGCATGGTGGTGCGTGCCTGTAATCCCAGCTACTCAGGAGGCTGAGGCAAGAGAATTGCCTGAACCCAGGAGGCGGAGGTTACGGTGAGCAGAGATTGCGCCATTGCACTCCAGCCTGGGTAACATGAGTGAAACTCCGTCTCAAAAAAAAAAAAAATTAACACTACATAGGGCTTGTAAATAAAGATGCCAACTCTGTAATATTATTAATCTCCCTCTCTTTTTCTCTCAGACAGACACACACACTGAAGGATACACGCATCAAAACATTAACCACAGTTATTGTTGTTTTCAAGTTATAGGTGATTTTTATTCCGTTTCATGCCTATATGTATATATATTATATTAGATATGTACCATATATACATATACTTTGCATACTTCTATGTTATATAGTTTATACACATGTATATCTATTATAATACATGTAAACATACAGATATCTTACTTTGGACAGCATAAAGAATGAACAATAAAAATTGGACTTTTTTAGCAATTGTTAGTATTAAAGTGAAAAATTGGTAGTATTAGGACTCTGTTTTATTTTGAAAATCCAAATTGACTGAGAATCTTTAGAAAGTAACACAGAGAACAATATTTTTTATCAAATTCTATAGGACCTAATAAGTGTAATTACTGTTATAAAATAAGGCAGAATCAAAGCAGCAAAATTTAGTATTCATCTTTAAAAAGTTAGAAAAAAACACAACACAATTATATAAGTACTCTCTCTGACCACAGTAAACTGGAAATCAACTCCAAAAGGAAACTCAAAACCATGTCAATACATGGAAATCACATCACCTGCTCCTGAATGATCATTGGATCAGAAATGAAATCAAGATGGAAAGTAAAAAATTCTTCAAACTGAATTAGGGGACACAATCTATCAGAACTTCTATGACACGGCAAAGGTGGTGCTAACAGGAAAGTTCATGGTCCTAAACACCCACAATAAAAAGTCTGAAAGAGCACAAACAGACAATGGAAGACCACACCTAAAGGAGCTAGAGTAACAAGAATAAATCAAACCCAACCCCAGCAGAGAAAAGAAATAACCAAGATCAGAGCAGAACTAAATGAAATTGAACAAAACACACACACACACACACACACACACACACACACACACACACACACACAAGATAAATGAAACAAAAAGTTGGTTCTTTGTAAAGATAAATAAAATTGATAGACCACTAGCAAGATTAAGAGGAAAAAAGAGAGAAAATCCAAATAAGCTCAACAATAAATGAAATGGGAGATATTACAACTGATATCACAGAGATACAAAAGATCACTCAACGCTACTATGAACATCTTTTTATGCATAAGCTGGAAAATCCAGAAGAGATCAATTCCTGGAAAGGTCCAACCCTCCTAGCTTAAATCAGTAAATAATTAGATACCCTAAACACACCAATAACAAGGAGTGAGATTGAAATGGTAATTAAAAATTACCAACAAAGAAAAGTCCAGGACCAGGCAGATTCACAGCAGAATTCTACCAGACATTCAAAGAAGAATTGGTATCAACCCTACTACCACTCTTCCATAAGATGTAGAAAGAGGGAACTCTGCCTAAATCATTCTATGAAGCCAGTATCACCATAATATCAAAACAAAGAAAGGACATAACCAAAAAAGAAAACTATAGACCAATATCCCTGATGAATATAGATGCTAAAATCCTTAAAAAAATACTAGCTAACCAAATCCAACAATATATCAAAAAGATAATCCACCATAATCCAGTGGGCTCCATACCAAGGATGCAGAGATGGTTTAACATATGCAAGTCAATAAATGTAATTCACCACATAAACAGAATTTAAAACAAAATCACATGATCATCTCAATAGATGCAGAAAAAAGCATTCAAAAAACTCATCATCCTTTTATGATTAAAACTCTCAGCAAAATCGGCATATAAAGGACATGCCTCAATATAATAAAAGCTATCTATGAAAAACCCACAGCCAACATAAGACTAAATGGGGAGAAGTTGAAAGCATTCCCTCTGACAACTGGAACAAGACAAGGATGTCCACTCTCACCACTCCTCTTCAACATAGTACTGGAAGTCCCAGCCAAAGCAATCAGACAAGAGAAAGAAATAAAGGGCATTCAAATTTGTAAAGAGGAAGTCAAACTGTTACTGTTTGCTGATGATATGATCGTTTACCTAGAAAACCCTAAAGACCCCTCCAGTAAGCTCCTAGAACTGACAACATAATTAAGCAAACTTTCTGGATTCAAAATTAATGTGCACAAATCAGTGGCTCTTCTATACAACAACAGTGACCAAGCTGAGAATCAAATCAAGAACTCAGCTCCTTTTACAGTAGCTGTAAAACAAACAAACAAATACTTAGGAATATACCTAAAAAAGGAGGTGAAAGATCTTTTTAATAAAAACTACAAAACACTGCCAAAATAAATCATAGATGACACAAACAAATGGAAACACATCCTATGCTCATGGATGGGTACAATCCATATTTATGAAAATGGCCATACTGCCAAAAGCAATCTACCAATTCAATGCAATTTCCATCAAAATGTCACCATCATTCTTCATAGAATTAGAAAAAAAAATCCTAAAATTCATATGGAACCAAAAAAGAGACAGCATAACCAAAGTAAGACTAAACAAAAAGAACGAATCTGAAGGTATTACATTGCCTGATTTCAATTTATACTATAAGGCCATAGTCACTAAATCAGCATAGTACTGGTATAAAAATAGGCACACGGACCAATGGAAGAGAATATAGAACACAGAAATAAACCCAAATACGTGCAACCAACTGATCTACAACAATGCAAACAGAAACATAAAGTGGGGAAAGGATACCCTTTTCAACAAATGGTGCTGGGATATCTGGCTAGTCACATGTAGGAGAATAAAACCGGATCCTCATTTCTCACCTTATACAAAAATCATCTCAAAGTGGATTAAGGACTTTGATCTAAGACCTGAAGTTGTAAAAATTCTAGAAGATAACATTAGAAATACCCTTCTAGACCTTGGCTTAGGCAAGGATTTTATGACCAAGAACCCAAAAGCAAATGCCATAAAAACAAAGATAAATAGCTGAGACTTAATCAAACTAAATGACTTCTACACAGCAAAAGGAACAATCAGCAGAGTAAACAGACAACCCACAGAGTGGGAGAAAATCTTCACAATCTATACATCTGACAAAGGACTAATATCTAGAATCTACAATGAACTCAAAGACATCGATAAGAAAAAAAACAAATAATATCATCGAAAAGTAGGCTAAGTACATGAATAGACAATTCTCAAAAGAAGATATACAAATGGCCAACAAACATATAAAAAAAATGCTCAACATTAGTAATGATCAGGGAAATGCAAATAAAACCACAATGCGATACCACCTTACTTCTGCAAGAATCGCCGTGATAAAAAAAATAATAGATGTTGTCACGGACGCGGTGAACAGGGATCACTTCTACCCTGCTGGTGAGAATGTAAACTAGTATGACCACTTTGGAAAACAGTGTGGATTCATGAAAGAATTAAAAATAGAACTACCATTTGATCCAGCAATTCCACTGCTGGGTAGCTACCCAGAGGAAAAGAAGTCATTGTATGAAAAAGATACCTGCCCAGATTATAGCAGCACAATTCACATTTGCAAACGTGGAACCAAACAAATGCCGATCACTCAATGAGTGGATAAAGAAACTTGGATATATAATATAGTATTCATGTATATATATATATTTATATTTATATTTACAGTAGGAATACTACTCCATCATAAAAAGGAATGAATTAATGGCATTCACAGCATTATTTCCATGCATGAATGGAAAATCAAACATCATATGTTCTCACTTATAAGTGGGAGCTAAGGTATGAGGGTGCAAAGGCATAAGAATGACGTAATAGACTTTGGGGACTCAGGCAGAAAGGGCAGGAAGGGGTTGGGGATAAAATACAACAAATAGGGTGCAATGTATACTGCCTGGGTGATAGGTGCACCAAAATCTCACAAATCACCACTAGATAACTTACTCACGTAACCAAACCTGTTCTCCAATAACCTATAAAAATAAAAAAAAGAATTAAAAAAACGAAAAAAACCCAGAATATATTCCAAAAGTTAAAATGGGGAAATTAAAAAATATAATTAAGATGAATGTAATGAGAAAGAAAAATTAAAGTAAATAAAGACAAGTAGAAAGCTTGAAAAAATAGATCCCTTTCAAGCCTGATTAAAAAACATGAGAGATAAAAATATAAAAGATTAGAGATGAGAAGGGAGACATAACTATAGTTACAGGAGCAATTAAACAAATTGCGTGAGAATATGACTCACAAAGATGCCACAAGGATATAGAAACAGAAATAATCTTCAAGAAACTATTAATCAACCTGGAATAGTTCTAGCCAATGTTCACCTACAACACACTAACTGTGCCCTTAAAAATAATATTATGACTTCTTTCCTTGTACAAAGCAATATTCGATGTTACTTTATTATTTAATCATTTTATTAAATATAAACACTGATGTCTAGCTGTTGTAATACTGTATTCTACATGTAGGCAGAATCGATTGCACTGTAAGGAGAACTCCCTGTGCTGCGGGAGTGTGCAGTTATGTACGTACTTCTATTTTCCTGCTATTCAGCATAAAATTAGATGCTTTTTAAATTTTATAATCTTGAATACTAATATTCAGCATTCATATGCTAGTCAGAGGTTAATTTCTCCTACTAAAATGCTAAGAAGCAGGTAGACTCTGTGGTGTAAGGGTTTCTGGAGTTCTTCTACCTGGACTACTGTTTCTCCTTCTGATGTCACTTCTTCTAACTTTCCAACCAAAAACGTGTGTGTGTGTGTGTGCGTGTGCGCACGCACACGCGTGTGTGCATGCAGTATCTGTGTGTTTTAATCAGATGCTTCCTAAAACATTCCAGTCCTTGTTCACATAAACTTTCAATAGTTCTGTAATGTCTGCTTGATCAGACCTTAACTCCTTAAGATGAAGCTCACAGTTCTTGGTCATCTGATTGCTACACATCTATTCATGTAATTCTACTCCTATTCAATAAAATCACTACATTTCAATTAGTCTGACTAGAGTTGAAATTTTTTCTAGACTAAAAAGTGTCCCCTGAAAAATTATCATCACCTTCACCTCACCTCCCATTCTCCAACCATCATACACTGTGGCTTTTCTTCATTTAGAATATCCATCATTTCATTTCCATACATGTAAGTCCTGACTCCTATTTACAACCTAATTAACACCATACCTTCTCAAATCTTCCCTTACTGTACCAGTATGCTAACATATATAATGTTTATTTTCTTCTCTCCCTATTGAGGGTAGACAGGAATGTCTCTGTAAATGCATACGAGTGCTTGGTTTCTTCAAGAGGCAACAAAGTCCATATTATTGTCTACTCATATAGGAAGTCAAATTCAGCACAGAGAATTGAAAGAAAAAAATAGGAATTGTACCATAACACAGTTAAGTATGATTAGCACATATGGTCATTACCAATAACAAAAGTGATCAAACAGTTTGTCACAAAATAATGAATTATCCAAATATTTTGAGGAGTGAGTAGCAGCTTAGACTTAATTTCCTGGGAAATAAAAGGTCTAAAACAATCAACATGAATCTTTTGGACACACTTCCAATGTATACATTTCTGTATTTATGTATCCTGTCATATATGCTGTGTGTGTCCATGAGTATGTTTGTATATACCAATAAATTACTTGCATTGTAAAACATATTCAAAAGTTAAAATTTTAAAGAACAAGTGAAAATGGGCCAGGTGCAGTGGCTCATGCCTGTAATTGCAGTGCTTTGGGAGGCCAAGGCTGGTGGATCATGAGGTCGGGAGTTTGTGACCAGCCTGGCCAACATAGTGAAACCCCGTTTCTACTAAAAATACAAAAAAATTAGCTGGGCGTGGCGCTAGGCACCTGTAGTCCCAGGTACTTGGGAGCCTGAAGCAGGAGAATTGTTTGAACCCAGGAGTCGGAGGTTGCAGTGAGCCGAGATTGTGCCACTGCATGCCCGCCTAGGGAACAGTGTGAGACTCCATCTCAAAAAAAAAAAAAAAAAAAAAAAAAACAAGTGAAAATGAAGGTAAATTTATATGGAAGTTTTAATTTTTTTATCCTGCACCAGTTTATCATGATGCTCAACCCATATCTTGGAGATATGATCCCACTAATTTTAACAAGAGGATAGAATGAAATAATGAAGAAATAACCTCATGGAGTAGGTGATTAGGCCCTGCTGGATGCAGGGTGGGGAGAGAAAGTGTTGGGGTAGAGGCAAGGGTTGGTAAGGGAAGAGGGACATATTGCGAAGAAAGCGGATTCCCCACCAAGTCAAATTTTTTTTGACAGATTCAAATTGATTCAGAGCTCCCCAGAGGAAAGGGTTCTTATGTGGGACTTGAGAAAAAGTGGGTGTTTTTCTGTGGATTCTGGCTTACATGGACAAGACAGCATCATTGGTTTAAGTGATCAAAGGCTTTAAAGGGCATGCTCCTTGATGGAAGATGACCAATACAGTTCAAGACTCAAGAAGGTCAATACAGGTGTCTCTTCTCTCTGTCCTCTGAAACGGTACACTATAAAATGTCTATAGTGCTCATTTTGGCGTTTTCATATATGGCCTTCATTTCCCTGGAATTTGGTCAATTTGTATTTATTGATTTCTATCCCTCTCAACAACATCCCTCTTTCTAACAAATCACCTTCCCCACCATGCACACACAACACAGACACACACATACAAAGAGACACATACACAATGGCTTTGTCCAATGCAGAGCAATTAGCAATTACTTGAAATCTTTTCAGAAATAAGTGTTCCCCAAATTAATCCATCTCCTCATCTGAGAGGACTTTTCTATTTTTCCCCAATATTGAATAAAATAATGCATGGTTTTCTTTTTATATTTGTGTGCATATTAAAATGTGCACATCTAAGATAATGTGTGGTATCTTTCAAACACCAATTTTCTTCTTTAAAAATTCCTTTCAAAGATCGTTTTTGATTACCAAATGTTTCATAGTACATTTCTTGCATAAAAAGCTACAAAAAATACTTCCCAAAACTCCTCCAGCATCTAACTTTCTCACTGTAAGTAGCTTCATGCCTCTTTTTTCATGATTAACACAGATGGAAAGATTGTCGTGGTGTTTATCTTTTTTATTTCCCCCAGAATAGTATAACTCTGCGTAAGTTACCTCTTAACCTACTCTTTTCCCAAAAATGCCTACTCAAATATTTCAGTCTCTTTCTTTTAGTAAACATGTTCATACTTCAGTTATCTTTTCTTTGTCACAAGTATCTCGGGAATACAAAGACAACTGGGAATACCTTGCTTGGGGAGTGAGAGTCATTCCTGAATATTCCTTGGCTAACCTGCTTATCCACTGGTTGAAGAACATTTCTTGGTTTGTGGAACACTGTTTCTGACTCGCTGGTTCCCAGCTCAGCATTATCTAACATTGCTCCATGTCTTTCTTTCTCTCTTGACATGCTGAAGGTCTTCGTCTATCACTGCACATTTCTCTTCTAGCCTTCGCTTTATTGTCTCCAACTTCATTGTTACAGACTCCATAAACCATTTGCAGGATCAAAACTGAACATAATTAGCACAAAGTCATTTTCCTTCTCTTTAAATGGGTTCCTCCTGAAAAGCCCTAGGGTTTTCCTCAATCAGCTGAAGTAGCTAAAGTTTTTAAAGTAGGTTTTCCCTCCATCTATTTCCAAATAGTCCACCTGGATACTTTTACATTAAAATAGCTTGGAGTATATGTGTTAAATCAAAGACTCTGACCTTAATTTTTCAGTACTTCAGGGCATCTACTTCGGAAGATGGAGATGACATATTACACACTTAAACTCACCCCCGCCCCACGTATACAATTATTTTATTACTTTCCAAATTAAATTGATTTTAATTTTATCTGAAGCATTTAAATCTAAATGGCTTAAAACCATTTTAAAAATTTAGTAGTACAAAATTAAACCCACTTTTCGGATGTAGCAGACTTACCAAAAGAAGTAATGTCACAATTCTAAATACATGAATCCATAAAATTTCTGGGCTCTAGCTTTCTACAATTTTTATATCTAATTTCCATAAAGATTGTATGTAGGTCACAGTCGGTAACTCAAGGGACTACAAAGGCTAAGTCAGACCGTAAACAACAGAGTAGCCTGGAGGAATATCAGGTGACCTAAAAGACATGGAATCTATCCAGAACTGCTACTGCGACTATTTCTAATCCGGTTTGTCCTGATCAAAACCTGGACCAGCATGACTGAATCTTCCTATATTGAGGATGGCCAAAAATAAAATTTCTAATATAAAATCTCTCACCTTTAAAATGTTGGTTGTTAATCTAAAAATGTTTGATACTGAGCTAATCAAATTAAACAATCAAACTGGATTCAGCCTGTAGACTAACATGCAGTTTGTAACTTCTGTTGTAGTAACGGAAGTAATAGAACGGAACTCTGTAGTAACTGTAGCAACAGAACATTATAGTAATCATATATTAAGACTCCCACTAAACCACTTAGCTGCACCTTAAACTCCTTTAACGTTCCTCAAACTGAGTTGATGGAAACCAGGAAAGAACCATTTTCTAGGAGGTTCTTACAGCTAGCACTTAAATAGTACTCAAATTAAATCACAAGTAACATTTTTAGTTTCATGTATAAGCTTATATACATAATGCCCACATATCTGGGATTTCCTATGTACAAATCTATTATTAATACCCGAAATTTTCTTCTACTTGCCCTGTTTCAGAATGGTTAATTCAAGTGCCTCATTACTTCTCATACATTCTTCTCTAACCCGTTTTACTTTGATACTATTTTCTGTGCAGATTTCTTCTGATTCAATTGTCTGTAGAAAGTTTACACTATCAACTTCCTTAGCTTTATCTCATCTTATTTATGACCTTAATTCTCTGTGCATGGCACATCTCTCCCACCTATTAGATAAATTTAATTCAATTCTTGACAAACAACAACCAAACTTAAAAAAATGACTAAAAAATAAGCAAAAAAAAACAAGAGTTTTTGACTGAAGAGGCTTCTAATTGTGAACGGACAAAAACATTTTGCTTCTTACCATTTTACTGCCTTGGCAGTAAAAAGAGCAACTCAACTGAAGTTAAAGTACTGATATCAGGAACTCAGCGGCTTAAAACCAAATGATTATCCACCAAGCCCAATGTCTCCCCGAAGGCCTGGAGATTACACATGTAATAATCAGGCTGCCCTTGCCAAAAGGAAGGCTTAGTGCTTCATTTTATTTATTGTATTTATTGAATGGAGCCATTCCTTGATAGCCCCTGGGAGCATTAACAAACATGAAAGAAACCACCAAAGAAAAGAAAGAAATATATAAATAACGAAAGACCATGCCACCAAAGTTTATAATCCAGAAAGTGCAGTGCTGAAATAAGGCACAGACTCCTCCACTCCTCCACATACTCTGTTCTTCTTTACGGTAACGTAAGAATTGCTTAATTTGCCAGAAATATAAACCTCCAAAGTCTCATACAGGTCCCTTTGCAGAACATCAACTCTTTCACTTCTAGCTTTCTTATCATGCCACGTGACAATGTGATAATCTTACATGTTGCCTCTGGTTGTATGTTATTATCAGCTGTGTGTTTCCATTGTAATAATCATATATTAAGACTCTCATTTCTAAACTTTTTTAAAATAAGTGGTATCTCTACCCTCTAATACCTGACTTTTTAAGGAATTGAATGAGAAAAACATAAATGAGATCATCCTTTCATTCAGGAATGGAAAAGACAGAACCTATGACATTTTGTGTCTATGACCTTCATTTTTCTAAATCCGTAACTCATTTCATATTCTTTTTTATAATGGTATTCTTTTAAATGTACATGTATATAAAATAAAGCGTAAAAACACAAATTGAAATCATTGTCATCGAAATGGCTTAAAAGTTTGCTCTGGGTTTTTTTGTGTGTGTATGTTTTTAAATTTTGGGCTTTTTTTTTTTTTTTTTTTTTTTTTAGAAATTGAGACAACAATTTTCTTTAGGTTCCATAGAAATTGGCTTTATAAAATGTGGCTAGAAAAGAAATTATCCAGTATCAACATCAAGCATAGTCAAATATGAATGTATGCTTTCTGTAGCTACCTCTTTCACTATTCTTACCACTGACTTTTCCCTTTCCTTAAGAGCAAAATTATGGGCCCTTGGCTAGGTCTGGAGCTCATAGTAAGATTTTATGTCTGTTACAGGCACTCTCTGTGATTTTACATGAGGGATTAGGGAGAAGAAAGGAATAGAGTGGGTTATAAAACACAAAGTTAATTTGAGCAAGAAAGAGTAATAGGCTGGGAGAGGAAATAGAAACTCACTAGCATGTTTTGTTTGTGTTTACTTAGGCAGCCCGCTGTAATGCTAGATTTATTGAGAAGCCACTTTCTGGAAAGAAAGGAGAAAAATTTAAGAAACTCACCTTAAATTACAAATGAACACAACTTGGTTGGCAGTAACAATCTAAAGTCACTGTCCCTGGTGCTAAGGAAAATCCTCCCTTCCCTCAGGCTTCATTCCTCATGTCTCAGTTAACAAGCAGTGAGTACCTGGGTGTGTTCAAACTCTGCCGAGGAGACAGATACACTACGGACCTTTTGCCAAAAGGACTCAATCTAATAGAATCTGTGTACCACAAATACACTTTACATAAATCCATTACATGCCCAGAGCCAGCTTGTTTTATAAATGCATTTTGTGAAATGCAATGGAATTAACCCAACATTTATATTTCAACCTCAGAGTACATTATGAGGATTGTAAATTTCCCAGTTGACAACAGATGAAAATGAGCATTGTACTTATTTACTTTGGGCGGACATGGAGAGGGGAGGGGAAGAATAATTTTTTAAAGCTTTAACCAATGCTGGATTTCATTTACTGTCATTTCTGGCTTCCTATTTCATGCCAACTTTATTCTCTTTGTTTTTTTTTTTTTGTTTTTTTTTCCTTTCTGGATTTCCAATGAAATAACTGAAACTAGAATTCTGCTGAAAGAAAAAAAAAAAAAAAAAAAAACTCAAGGATATTTTTAAGTCCCAAGGTGAAGAAACTGCCTAAGGGAGTCAAGAGAACAGAGACGACCAGATTTGTACAGTGTGCGCTACTTTGCATCTTTAAGGAGGCAATTAGTTTTTCTTGTGTATTAGTGATTGTCCCATTTTCTCCATAACTCAGATAATATAAAGAGCCCCAGAGAGGACATCTTTTAAGTGGGACATTTATTACTGAACAAAAGTATGGGTTCTAATTTAAAGTCACTAGGAAAGCCCTTTCTCTGGATGTCGTCAAATTTCACAGCAGCAAGAACTTGGGGGGGACGACTGTCTACTCTCACTGCCATTTCTAGCCAAATCATCATGACTTCAAGGTAGGATTAGAGAACCTGAAAAAATAACGTGGACGTGAGAGTTTTATCTATTTGAAGCAACCCAATCCAAGCCAGCACAATGTTAAAATAGTGGCTATAAAGTGAGTATAGGATGCAGCATTCTGGTGTCTACATCACCAAAAAAAAAAAAAAAAAAAGAAAGAAAGAAAGAAACATAGGAAGACAGGTTCATCTGTGTGATGGGACTGTCTGTCAAGTTTATCTAATGGGTCATTTTTTTCATAGCAGCACGTAGGAAGCATAATGAGCATTGATCTAGGAAGAACTGTTGGTAAAGTCAGAGATTTTACTACACGACTTTGCAGACTGGATACACACTTCATATTGCCAGAAAGGAAGTTCATTCCTGAGGTCTGTCTTCACATGCTAACTATGCTTAGCAAATTCACAATTGGAATTTTTTAGGGGAGATTTTTAAATAAACACAGTGAAAAATCCATGTATCCCCAAATCCCTCCATGAAATGAAATTAAAATATGTAGAAACCCACAGGAAAGATTCATTTTTTTGACCACGTATCTTTAAAACGTAAAATTAAATTGAAACGCTTCTTTCTCAAAGTATAGATTCTGTTACTTCCTCTTCAAGAAAGGCATACCTAAAAGGTTATTGATTTGGTTCTGAAGGACACAGTGTTTATTATGGAGGAAGCCATCTCTGGGTACAAGTGTGAGAAATTAATGATGGCTTTGTAAGTGTCCATGCTGTGGTGTGGAACCAGTGGGGCAACTGTCAATCTATATGATAATACATTCCCAAACTTCATAAAATCAGTGATGTGAAAAAGCATTGATTTCTTTGTGAGCTAAACAGAATTCGCCAGCAAGAGCAAGAAGTTTACTGAAGTTAACACCTCTGCCTGCAGAGTCGCTCACACCTCATTTTTTATTCGCTTAAAGAGTTTATGATGTGATGTGTAAAATTTCTTATTTTTATTTCTGGCCAAGAATGAGAACAGAAGATGCATTATATATCTCTTTTGAATATGTAAAATATTGAAAAAAAATTTTTAAAAGAAAAAGATAGACATTCTACCTGTATATTTGAAAATAACCATCTCTCACCTAGCTTGAACTCTGGCTTCAATATCTCCTTCGTGCTTTGGCAACCATACTCACATACAGAGTTCCTTAGTGCCTCTAAGTACATTTCTCTTGATGTAATTCTGACTGCATTCCAACTAGCACTACAGGAAAGAATCGGAACACTGTATCTAAGGGTTTATTTCTTTTCAGTATACAGGGATATATATAGACTCGCAGAAAGTAAAAATTATTCAAATATGATATTTTGAATAATATTGAAAAAATAAAACTATTCTTGGTCAATCAAACACATGATTAATTACACATTTTTTTCATCCATAACTCTTCTAGGTAAATTCAAGTCAATCATTTTTTGTGCCCTCGCCTTCACCGAAAACACCCCCTTATTAGATGAGTTTTTAAGATGCATATAATCTAAATGGGAGAAGATACAGGTCTATAAATGTGTATAAATAATTCTGTATAGATGGTTCCCTCTATAGATTTGAGAATATCAACCATGAGGGACTAGCTAAAACACCTTGTTTAAAATGTGCCATAAATTCTTGGATTACAAGTGATTTTATTTATTAGGCAATCAAACTGCCTTCATTTAAATAGTATCTGACACACATACTGAAGTTGAAAAAGGACATCAGTAAATGGATTCAATGTACGCTTTTATGGAAACTTCTAAAAGTAATTTCCTATCAAATAAGCACCTCAGAGTGGCGAATGTGCCAAGTATCAGAATTTTGTTAAAATTCAAAAGGAGTCAAGTGCAGATTTTTCCTTGAGAGTACACCTTGATTAGGTACATGAATGGAGGCATAAGTAAGACACATCCCCTTGTCCCCAATGTAGAATAAATTATTTCAAAATTAAACATAAATTTAAATGCAAAAAAGTGACATCTTTTTGAGTATGTGCGACTTACCCAGGAAATGATGTATTTTCAACACAGTTTTGAGATTAAATGATATTTAGCTATGCTTTTGCATTCACAACAAGCTGTCCGCCTGCAAATTTCCTTTTTCTTTTTTAAATGAAAGGAAATATTTAAAGCTGCTCTGGCAGAAGTTTATAATATTTTATATAAACATTCTTAACTGATCTATTTGTAAACATTTTAATGGTAATGGTAATTCTTTTAGCAAACATGCAATCTATTCATAGCAAACCACATAGCATTTGATGTTTTCTTCTTAAATCAGCTGTAACCTAATGCAATTTATCTTTTTAAAAAATGTTTTTGACTAAACACACTTTGGAATTGCTCAGAAACCCACAAATAAGCACCTTATCTCTTTAATGACTTGCTTAGGCTTCTCTATATTTACTGCTTAATGATCGGAAGGATTTAATTTTCAAAGTTTCATTAAAACCCACCTAGAAAGCTGATGGATAGGCAATAGTGATTTGTGACAGAAGATACGGGAAACCATTAACCTACATAGGTGCCAAGGGGAAAAGCAAACATGTAAGAGAATTCTTTTTTTGAAGACAAGTCTCTTCCTATTTGTCATTATTAAGCTCCAGAGCATCTGTTCCAAGTTTGATCTTCAATACGGATATGAGGCATTGCCGCCTGGAAATGAAAGTCTAAGATAAGGTGGGATTCTTAAGAGATCTTCATGAAAAAAATAACCCAGGTTGCCTTTACTGGGAAGGGGAAATCAATACAAAGACCTAGCAACTTGTGGAGAGAGGACATTTTCTAGGTATAGGTCATAGTTTATCAAGCTGCCTCTTTTGCAATGTAATTTACTTGCTAATAAGACCAACTGACTACACCTGAATGCTGTGTTATCATCAAAATGTGATTTTAAAATTCTCTTCTCATTCTTTTGTGCTGGAGGGTTGCTGGTTTATTTCCCCCCAGCTCACACTGGGCAGACAAGGTCAATTTCCAAGAAAATGAATGGCTCTATGATACCTCTTTATTAAAAAACAAAAACATCCCAAGCCTCACGTGGTATAGTGCACAGAACATTAAAAGGTATTTAAGAAGCGGGCCTACCGTTCTCATCATCTGATTTATTTTCATTGTCAGAGTCAGTCAGAGTAAGGGCCGAGTTTTCACGACTGGACAGGCCGGAACTGCGCCTGGATTTTATCCCTCTCCCCCACAGTCTGATAGCGTGTTCTGGAGACATCCCTCCCTCGGTGTCGGAGTCAGCGTCAGACCCTGTGCTGAGGGAGTAGCCCTGGTGAAGGATCCCCATGTCGGAGCAGTAGCCGCTTCGGTGTGGGGAGGGCTCACAGATGCCCAGCTCTGCAAGGGTGAAGTTGGTTCCTAGGGCGACAGTGACAGAGAAGCTGATTAAAATGTGTGAGATGCCTTACAAAGTTAAAATGTATTCTTACAAAAAATCAGACACTTTTCCCATCTGACAAATATATCAGATTCACCATGGTGTACAGAAAGATCTTGGACAAGAGCATTCAGGACAGTGGGATACCTTTGAAAAACAAACAAAAGCAAGAAAGTCCATATCGATTACAGGATAGAATGCTCAGATTTTATTTCAGAGATTTTTAGGCATCTTGACACTATTGTCTAGGTAGCTCCATGTAGCTGAAAAAACCCTGAATATATTACAATAGTTAGTATACACCAAGTGTTTTCTTGTACGTCTTTTATTTTGTAACTTTTATAGTTTTTAAAGTTTTGCAACATTATGAAGATGATGGTATTATTGTAATCCTTTTGTAGATGAGGAAATGGGACCAGAGGATTTAAGGGATTTATCCAAGGTCATGCATCTTGATAGTAGCAATACCTGGATCTGATCCCTATGGAGGGCTCAGATTAAGGTTCATGTCATACAACCTTAACCCTCTAACATATATGAATGACAGCTAGAAGACTTGGGAGCCCGTCCTAACTTTCCACTGACAAACAGTCTCATTAATGGCAATTCTCTTAACTCCACGATCCCCAATTTTCTCATCTGTAAAATCTGAGCGATTGTGTGCCTCATGTGATAGTATGTGCCTAACTGGTCCTTTTAAATAAATACTGTCATGGGTTGCTTAAAGAGAAGGATATGTTCTGAGCAATGCATCCTTAGGTGATGTTTGCTCTGAGAACATCGGAGTGACTTACACAAACCTAGATGGTCTAGCCTATAACACACCTAGGCTTTGGGATATCCTACTGCTCCTAGGCTACAAACCTGCACAGCATGTTACTGTACTGAATACTGTAGGCAAAGTCACACAATGGCAAGTATTTTTGTATTTAAACATAGAAAGGTACAGTAAAAATACAGTATTATAATCCTACAAGACTGCTGTTGTATATGTGGTCCATCATTGGCAGAAATGAGGTTATGTTGGGTGTGTATATGAAATGTGTTACTGAAATCAGCATCCTAGGGATGAAGAGCTAGTCTTTTTGTTTTTAAATGATATCAAAGAATCTGTCTTTGCAAATACGATTTAAAGCCACAAGTAGGCGTCACTTACAGAAAGTGAATGTGTGCACATGGGGACCTATAGGAGTGAACTCATGATCTGACAGGAAGCAAAGCGAATAGGCATTTATTGAACATGCTATCATGTTCTGTAAACATGTGTGTTATTACGTATCAGAAAAGGTTCCAGATACTTCACAGGATTTATACCATTTAAATACCATCACAGCCCAGCATTTTAGGTGTTGATATCACCACTTTACAAAGAGAGATTAAACACTGTATCCAAGGTCACACCTGGGCACACAGCAGATCCAGGGTTCACCTCTGTACCTGCAGACTCCTAGCCTGTGCTGTTTCTACAGTGTCAGCAGTCTCCAGCAAAAGCAAACATGGCAATATTTTTGCACAGTTTATTTATTTGTGTGCTTTACTATTCAGTTCCTTAAAACATATTTTAAGGTTTCAATACAAAACAGATAGAATCATGTGGTCCACTCTACTTATTGATGTATAATGCTGATTTCTTTTGTCTTTAGCCAATTTATGACAATGAAAAAAATGCAGTGAAGAGATGCACTTCTCTGCTTTTAGTCAAGAAAACCTCATAAATAACACTAAAGCCAGGAGTTTACCCACTCTCTCCATATTTATTACATTAAGGCCGTTCCTTATCATTCATCCCTCTAAACTCTTGATGTACCTTGACAGTCTATGGTAGTCTACATACACAATATCACTTTTTAGCTTTTATTTTACAAAGCACCAAACCACTGTTTAGTTCACATTAATGTAGTGGGACTTTGATTTGTAATAGACATATGTCTTTCTGAGTTTTTTTCTTGTCTTCACTGCACACTGAGCTTTCCCAGCCTAATTTGGTTGCGTAAATGGAATCAAGCCCAATTCTATATATAATTGTCTCTTCAGAGTGAAACTTATTTATTGGAGAGCTAACCCAAGTGCAGATTCCTGTCAGCATGGGGTGATTACCCACTACCTGTGCAGTTAAGAGGGAAGTCCTCTCTGCCCACAGCACAGTGTGCTAAGGGCTGCTGTTTACTCACTGGGTGCAGTATATCTTGCTGTCTGAAATTCTCTGTCCCATGTTTTCTGTTCCAGTTAGGTACTGTCGCATAATTATACATTAAAATATATATTTCAGTCTCAGTAGTCTATGAAAATAAAGTTACTGAATGTGTGTGTGTATATACATATAATTTTACAAGATCTTTCTACCGTTGCTCTTCTCATTCTTAAGTCATTAAAAAAGGTCATTTTATATTAATGTTCTTCCACCTTTATTTTTTCAAGATACTGTTGCAATAAATTATTTTTCCTATTTAATTGGAAATATTCATTCTTTTCAACACTGATTCCTTTTTTAAGTGGCCTTTTTCTAGGATCATTCATCCTAAAACAAAGAGAATCTCTTGTAAACAAACATGGGTCACTTTTCTTGTGCAGGAAAAGATCAAGTTCCTTCTGGACAGAGTCATAAGATACGTTGTTTCATTTTCCCTCAATAAATGAAAACCCAAACTAAAACACACATATTTTTATTCCACAGGTGGGAATTTGTAGCTATATAATCCCATTTAAAATGGAGTGGGTGTGTATTAAGACAACTTTTCAGATGGTTTGCCCACATCCCATTACCTAGAACTAGTTTCAAAGAGCTCCTAGTGTAAGAAGAAACAACTGTGTGAAGACGGAGTCTCTGTGAAGAGCATGGCATGTGCTTTTTGCTGTGGGTTCCAGAGGTAACAGTGGACTGAGGCCATGGGATGACATGGAATACACACAGAGCCCCTTCTTTAGTTAAATTCACTTGAGATTAGAAATTGAAATCTTATTTTTATGATAAAACAAACTTGAGCTCTTCATGAATCAGGTAAGATTTGCATACATTTAAAAGTAACCACAGATGTTAGAAAAGAAAAAGTGCTCTTCAAGAGTTTCAACTGCAAGCTTCTATCTCCCGAGCCACCAAGGAGCAGCATTGTAAAGAAAACTGGAAGCTCTGTACTGAATTTCCCAGGAAAAGGTAAATGAGTCAGTAAGTTCACATTGGCTTATAGAAAGGAAGATTTTCATCTAAAATCAATATTGATTTTTAAAAAAATTATCTTTTCATCTTCACCTTCCAATAAGACCATTCCTTGCCAATGCCACCATTTCCCCTCAATTTCTAGTTTGATATATTTGTAACCTCCACTAACTCAAAGACTAGGAATCTCATTGTAAGTACTAATACCTGGGACAGTTTCTGGACCAAGCTTTTCCCAGGCATGCTGGCTTAACATATGAAGCTGGTGAGCCATATACTCAGGAGAAAGAAAAAACAAATGGGTCTATCCAGTTATTAAATCATTCAACAAATATTTATTGTGGTGCTGTGCTAGGCATCAGGGATATAACAGTGTGCATTATAAAAATATAGTCCATGACATTTACAGTCTAATCGGGGAAAAAGGCATTAATCAAAGAATCACATAAACAAAGTGCAATGCATACAGTGATAAATATTACGTAGGAAAAGAACAGGGAGCCATGGAAGGTCACCTAGTGGTCCAAGCCTCACGCCTTCACAGCCTGCTCACCAGCTGTTCATCTGGTGTGGGGTAAGCTCTTCAAAGGACTGGGAGTTGACTCCATTGAGATGCTATCACACATACCCACTTCAGTTTGCTCATACCATACCCAGTTTTCCAAAACATTCCTCTGTATGGATCAAATTCCAACAATTGTTTTCCACGTATTTTATCTTACGTCCTGCATTCTATACACACTTCTCAGAATGTAAATTAGTGTGGAAGCATTTTTAATGCTAGCTCAACTTACTGTTTTGCACTTAAACTTTTGCTCATTGATGAAAGACTGATTTTGCCTTAATTCATCTTGCATAATTAATGTCTTTAGTAAGCTCCATGTCAGCTTTAAATGGAAGACAGAAACTATTCATTGTGTGATTCTCCAAGCTAAGATTTCTAGTGGAAAGCCGTGAACCCTTCATTTCTTATTATTTTTCAGAAAGATGACAAGGAGACACAATATATCAGTATTCATGGAATACATATTTATTATTTATCCTCTATCAGCCTCCAGCCTCCTGATATCACTGATTAAAGTGCATATAGATAATGTGGTAATGCATTTTATTTCAGGTATGTGCTCCATGCCTGTTGCCAATAACTAACCCAGTGTGGCCCCATGGTACATTATTGAGGCCAGAGTCAATATTTTTATAGATAAATGATTACACACAATCTATAATATTTACATAAAGCAATTTTACTGTAATTTAAGGTTGGAAAAGAATGTTAATGTCTGAAAACTGTTCAGTGATCAAAAGAGGGGAACACAAGTCTGAAAACAATTCTCTTGATAAATATCTTTAATGTTAAATTGCCTTTTCTTGATCGTAACTTCTGTATAATCCAGATCTTCGCCACACCTTTTTTAAAGAGAAATTTTGCAACAGAAATCATGAGTCATATTTTGACCCACTGATTCTATTCAGGATGCGATTCTGAGGAGAGATATGTCCTTGCATTATGATCATGGCTTTATTTTCTAAGTTTTTACCAACTTTGAAATAACCTTTAACTAGGAAAAGCACATATGTAGTTAAGTCAGAATTATCATGTCATGGTAATACCAGGATATACAAATAGCACTGAAAATGCCAGCATTGGAACAGATTTTCTACTATGAGGGCAAGAAGATAAAAATTAACCGTGGTAAAGAGAGAGTGGAATACAGAAACTTTCATTATCTGCATGTTTATTATGCAAGTACGCTGAATTTAAGAGAAGAAATTTTATATAGAGAAGTAAAAGTTGTAATAACATAAAAATAGTCATGAATGACCACTTACAAAATTCATCCCCAAGCATTCCTGCCCACTTCCTCCTGGTATCTCTTCTCATATCAACTACCATGTCAATGTCTAAGTAATTAATTACTTGCTGATAGCAAAAAGTAATATGGTGCCAATCCATAATTAGATTGTAAAGCTTGGGACGTTGCAGATTTTCTTGAAGTCAAGAAAAATTATCCGAAAAATTGGTTCATAAAAAAGATCACAGAATAACCAAAATCTAACAGAATTAAATCAGTTAAGAGAAAATAGAAATGGTGTGGTCATCATGATGGGAACTTCAAAATCTGATCTGACAGACTTCTGGTTCTGGACCAAGATTTAGTGTTCCCCTTCTCTACTTTTCGCACTTAAGTACAGCTAAAAACCCTGGACATTACACACAAAAGCCACATAAAGCAGTTTCTGAAAAGGGAAGAGAAGAAGGTAGATTTAACAGGGTCCTGGAGCCTGGGGGCAATTCCCTGGGTTTATTTTTGCCTAATGTGTTCCAAACCTGGTGCTAGAGAAACTTGCAAATTGGAAATGCCAGCAGACAAAGCAAGGCCAAAGAACAGCCTGTTGTAGCAAGGAGCCCCAACCCTACACTTCTACAAACATACAAGGATAAAATTTTAAAAGACCAAGTGGTGTCCGTGGAGACCAGGCATGTGGATCCTGGACTTTTATCTTCAGCCCTCCCTCTCCTTGCTGGGGGCAGAGAAGGCTAAATGTTAAATCAAATTTCACCGCCACGATCAGAAGAGGGCTTGGGAATGGTAAGGAGGTAACTCTCTCCCTCTCAACCAGACTGGCATCTGTAGAGGCCTGGGGTGGGCTGGAGTGGTTCTAAAACCCAACTCTGTTTGGCAGCAATGAAGCAATGCTCTTTCACTGCACCATCTTTCTCACCTTGTCAAAGTAAACACAGGGGACCTTTACATCCACCTGTCAGTCACTACAGAGTCTCCCACTACTCCCATTGGCTCAGCGTCAGAAGAGGCTTCCTATAATGGAAGATTTAAATACAATCCATGGTTTCATAATGTAATATTTCAGTTGGCCAGGATATAGTAAAAAAATCATTGGTCATACCACGTACCAAGAAAATCTCAACTTGAATGAGCAATGACAATTATTTCAATAAAAAGTTAACGAGAAGCCCTTAGGAAAATTAATGAACTCATCAAATGTTTTTTGGAAAAAACGACTCTCTACCATCCTGCTGCAAAATGCAAGGCTAAAGGGAAGGATATAATGCGGTACAATCAGACAATTTTCCTGTAAACTGAATACATATGCCCCACCCCAAAACTGCTATTCTTTATCATGCTGAAAAAATATGTATCAGTCACATAGTGAATAACATTAAATATAAACTGAACTATGTAAAATATGCATAGTTCTAACCGTAAATAAAATTAAATATAAACTCGAAGTTTTGATAATCATTTTTAGTTTTTCAAGATACAATTGCAATAAATTATTTTTCCTGTTTAATTGGAAATGTTCATTCTTTTGAACACTGATTCCTTTTTTAAGTGGCCTTTTTCTAGGATCCTTCATCCTAAAACAAAGAGAATCTCTTGTAAACAAACATGGGTCACTTTTCTTGTGCAAATGTTAGAGTGCACATTTTAAAGTCAAGAATGAATATGGAGTCCAATTTTTTTCTAACAGATATTTAAGAAAAAGATAGAAATTATAATGTTGTAGGACTTTTTATCAAAGAAATTGAAGTAATTTGACATGATGCCTTAAGCTTTTGCCTCACAGAATGTTATCAAGAAAAATGTGGCAGTTAGAAGTGATAAAATATAATTTTATTTCTGTTGGACAAATCAAAATGAAATACCAAACCGTTATCTCACATTTAGTTTAAATATGTTATATTTAAATGTTGAACAATTGTAGATATGTATGAACCATACAAAATAATCAGTTTAAAACCATTACCAACATTATCTAAAATATTATTTTTATACAAACATAAAAACCTACATATTTACATATGCAATGATTATATTTTTGGAAGCCACCGAAGGAACTATTTATGAATACTAATGTTTTGTGCTTTTATATCCTAAAAGTCTTCACACTAACTCTCTTTTAATGCCCTTTTAAAGTTCATCTGTTTTTACATATTTAGATATTTTCCAAATGTTGATAAAACTGTTCACCCAAAATCCTCAGGTTTAAAACAACAGGGTAAGTGCACATGCATTATTATTCATAAAAGTTTAAGTCAAATATTTATATTTCAAAGATGTACTTTAAGAATTACATTTTTAATGTACAACACCTAAGACATTGATACTTTGATGTTCGTAAACTTTTAGAGTAATTATTTTAACCTACATAAATGTCTTCTGATAAGTCCAAACATTTACAATTTGTAACTAGAATCATTCCAATGTTAATAAACACATTCCAAATCAAGGAAACACCAACAGGGCTAGTGAGGACAGGAGGGTTTCCAATATCCTAGGTTTTCCTGTAAGCTGTATAACTTTCAAAAAGAAGGGTGAAGGTGGCATTTTCCTCTGATGTGGTGGCATTTTCCTGTTCCAATCTGAACAAAGCCTGATTTGGAAAACCCCAAATCAGCCACAACAAAAGGTTCTGCTGAACAACTGGCAGTTCATAAATAAAAATAAAATGTCCAGGAGCCTGGCTGGTTTTGGAGACTGTTTTCTGCTGATGAAAATTCTAACAATATTGAAAATCAATTTCAGTATTAAAAGCCATACCAATCAGTTATCCTATGCGAGGACATTACAAACATGTACATCCACCTGACTATATGAGACTATGCCTCCCTAAATAATTTTTTTCATCGGAGAAAGAGAGGGAAAGAGAACAGTAGTGAGTAAGCTGCAAGGCTACTAGATTAGTTTACATTTACTGCGGGCTTCAAAGTGTGTCAAGCACTGTCCTAAATGCTTTTATATAGTTTTCCCTTTTAATTAAAAAAGCAGCCCTACAAATTAGTCACCAAGTAGCCTCACGTGAAGAAAACCAGGAGTTAGAATGTCTGTTTTAAAAATACTTGTTGACGAGATAGCCTTAGAATTAAATACTTCTGCTGACTTCATTCACTCATTTATAAAAGGGACATAAAATAGTACCAAACTTCCTAGGGTAGGGGAGAGCACTGAATGACATAAGGCAGACAAAAGCGCTTAGAACGTTGCCTGCATCAGAATAACTACAAAACAAATGTAGCTATTATGATTATCATTAGTTTGCAGAGGAATAAACTTGCTTTATTTCTTTATATAGAATTACTAATATTTTCTATTTTTTCGTGAATTGATTTAGAAAGTTCGAGAACAATAAAATTTCTAGGAACCTGCCCCTTTCATTTATGCTTTCAACTAGGTTAGCATAAATATAATAGGTTATCCATGTATTTTTGAGTCTTTTTAAATTTCTCCTAGATTTGTAGAATACTCTTTATTTTCATTCCTCATAATATTTATTTGTGCCTTCTTTTTTTTTTTTAACTGAATTGGTTTCAGCAGTAATAGTTTTTTCCTTCCAAAAAAACAAAAGTTCTGTTTTTCTGACCCTACTATCTGTATATGTTTTTTAAGTTATTAATTTCTACCCTTATGAATACAAATTATTTCTTTCTTTGAGTTCGTTCAATTGTTATTTTCTATACTTTTAAAATTTGATCCTTTATGTCTTTAATGCTTAGCCATTTTTCTTTATTACTATAAGCATTTCAGGCTATACATTTTATACATTGCTACTAATTTGCTGTTGGCTTGTCCTATCTATAATTGTAAGATATATACTGAAATTTCTTACTGTATATAAGAAATATAGATGGGTGTTTCTCACGACTGTTTTACCAATGTCTGCTCTATGTCTATTTAAGGTAATTTTATAGGTGCATATTATAAGTTTAGCATTATAGCTTTCTGATGGATTGAACATTTTATCATCAATATATGGTGTCCCTAATAAACAGTTTTGAGGTAATATATGCTTTCTAATATTAACTGTGTTTTACAGGGAATTTGCCCATTTAAATTGTCAAACATTTATGACATTATTTTTGAATATGTATAAGATCTATAACAATATTCTTTCTTTCATTTTTGATATGAGGCATCCTCACATTGTTTTCATTTTTAATAGATCATTCTTACTGGAGTTTTATTTCATCAATTTCCAAACAGCTGTTGTTTTTCATTTATTGTATTATTTATTTTCCATTTCCCTAATTTCTGCTCTTATCTTGCTTACTTATTTATTTCTACTTAATTTGAGTTTTGTTTTCTCATCTGTCACTAGATTCTTGGGGTAGAAATGCAGATCACTGATTGGAAATCTTTTCTTTAATTCTTAAGTAAGTATGCAAACCTATAATATTTTCCTCTTTATCTGTACTCCCCAAATTTGAACGTATCATGAATACAAATCATTCATTTCCAAAATTTCTAAATTTCTCATCTACTTCTTTGACCCACAGGTTACTTAGAAGTGTATAATTTTATTTCCAGATATCTGGGACTTGTCTGATTATTACTGATCTCTAAATTACCTACCTGGAGGACAGCAAGCAAACTCACTGGGATTTCCATCTTGAAACTTATTGAGACTTATTTTATAACCCAGAATATAGAATATACATTGCAGAATTTTCCCTTGAAAAATAATGTGATTCTAGAATTCTTTTGTGTAGTGTCCTATAAATGTCTACCAGGTCAAGGTGATTGACAATGTTTTTGAAATTCTCTATATCCTATATTTTTTGTCTAGATATTTTTTAAGTTATTGAGAAAAGAGTTAAATCTGTAGTTTTGTTATTTTCTCTTTCCTCCTTGATTTTTGTTAATTTTGCTTTGTCTCGTATTCCCTCTCTCTCTTTGTAACTATGTTATTAGGCACATAGATTTTTATATCTCTAGAATAAATTGATCCTTTTATCAATTTCAAATGTTTGTCTTTTTCTCCTGTAATACTTGTGATTTTAAAGTCTACTTTGCCTCATATAAAGTAGTCAAGTCAGCTTTCTTATTTTTATTGTAAGCAGTAAACATGTTATTCAACTATTTCCATTTATTTACTGTTGACTTCTCTGTTGTCTTTACATTTAACATATGCCTTTTTTAGACAGCATATAATTAGGTCTTATTATTTAAGTAATCTGACAATCTCTTTTAATTGGTATGACAGTCAATTTATATTTAATGTAACTATTGATATGGCTAGATTTAGGTTTATTATTTATGTTTTCCTGTTTGTGCTCTCTGTATTTCCCTCCCCCTGAATTTCTTTGCCTAATTTGTTGTGAATTAATAAATTTATTTTTTTTGAGACATTGTCTTGCTCTGTCACCCAGGCTGGAGTGCAACAGTGCGATCTCAGCTCACTGCAACCTCTGCCTCCCAGGTTCAAGTGATTCTTCTGCCTCAGCCTCCTGAGTAGTTGGGATTACAGGTGCAAGCCACCATGCTTGGCTAATTTTTGCATTTTTAGTAGAGATGGGGTTTCACCATGTTGGTCAGGCTGGTCTTGAATTCCTGACCTCCTGATCTGCCTGCCTCGGCCTTCCAAAGTAGTGGGATCACAGGTGTCAGCCACTGTGCCCAGACTAAATGATTTAAAATTTTCATTTAAATTTTGTCTAGGCTTTTTGTCTTCACATATTTTTTAGCAGTGATCTAGGGACTACAATATGTATGGTTGTTGTACTAGTCTATTTAGAGTGCTAATCTTACTTCATATATTTTGTACCTCTAATTTCTGTAAATTCATAATTTCTTAATATAAAAAATGTTTTAGTCATTGCCTTTTATATATTTATTCACTTCCATATTCTATTCTT
This sequence comes from Sapajus apella, assembly GCF_009761245.1. Lineage (NCBI taxonomy): Eukaryota > Metazoa > Chordata > Mammalia > Primates > Cebidae > Sapajus > Sapajus apella. The sequence goes on from NW_022437019.1 coordinate 3,157,224, forward strand.
TTCATCAATTAAACTCAGTTGATCTTATGCTACCTTTTTCTTTCTCAATGCCTTTCTTGTATTTTAATCTCGCTTCTCTCTGTGCAAGCTGTTGCTAATTTCTTATGATTATTTTTCCAGTTGACTATGTATTTCTTTAATTGTGCTTGAACTCATACTCACTGTTATGTACTAAACTTTTCTTAATTTGAACAATTTGCATTTCATTATAAAATTGATATTGCTTTTCAATTGTTTAGTTTTCCTATTATACATAGTTAATAGTATATACATGATAAATTCTAATGTTTTAAAACTTTAAAGGTCAGAATCAATTATTTATGGACTTGCTCACACTTCATTATGAAGGTTTGTTTTCTTACATACTTAACTGTATTTAATTTTAGATATGTCAGCTTATTTTAATTTTCAAAAATCACAAAGGCCTAAACCAGGGTTCTTTTCGGCTAAAAAATTTGTATTTGATTCTACACAGGCCATGTGCATGTGGCAGTGTTAAACATATACCTGTTTTTAGGTTTCCTGGCTTACTACAGAAATCTCAGTTTCATGTCCTTGTTGCTCTAAGCCTCAGCTCATTTCTCAATTGCAGTTCTGGTAGCAGTGTTTGTTCGCAATGAAAACCTATTTGGTCTTACAATTCGATGCTCATATTTCTGACTTTTGCATATTTTTATTTCTGCTACTTCCTTTTTTTTTTTTTTTAATCTGCCTGCATGGAGAGTTCTCTTACTTGATGTGAGGACTATTTTGTTGCTGTGCTCTGATCAAGCTATATTTAATACTCCTGTTTCCATTTTCTCACCTGTAAAATGGGAGAATAATGGTACTTGCCTCTTGTGGTCACTTGCAATCAATATGTGTGTAGGTGTGTGTAACAAACACACGCACACCAATAAGTCAATACATATTAGCTATTATTATTCATTTTACTATATTATTTTACTATTTAATAAATATAAAACTACAAAATGATATGCAATGAAATAGGATTCTATTTTCAGTTTATTCTGCCACAATGGAAATAAAATGCACTTTCTAGTTAAGCTACATGTATTTAAATATATTTAATGTTTATTCCATTAAGTAATGCAATATCTTACTTTCCAATAAAAAAAAAACAACAACGTAGTAGAGATGCTATGAACATTACTGAAATTAACTGAAGGGCACATGACATTTGCATTTACAACACTCACCAAGGTGCCTATTTTCATCATGTGCCTGATGTTTGACTTTCCCATCACAGAAGAATTATTCTAGATCTCAAGAGTTAATTAACTCATCTACATTCTGACACCTAGTGAGATGGATGAATCCCAGTCTCTCAGCAGGTGAATATATGTCTAGCAGATACTTTGCCTCAGAAAGTAATCACACTGTATATTAGACCACAAATATTTGGTGGGAAATGTTAATGATACACTCTTGTTTGTAAAACAATTCTTTTAAATCAACTGCTTCATCACCAATTACTGTTAGGATGTAGATACTTGTCTATAACCATAATAAGCCTCCAGCCATTGAGCTTATAAAAAATGGCAAGACCATAGCTTCCTAGTGCCTGTTAGCATCCATTAAACAGGGAGAGGATAATTGAAACTGAGTCAAGAGTTTTCCTTTTCTTCCTTTCCCACCTTGCTTCCTGTGTTCCAAACACATGTCGTAGGTTACAAATACATGTAAAGCCTTAATTACACTTAGCATCTGGCAGCTGTTGACTTACAGAGAGTGGTTGAGTCACACACAGCCAAAGTCAAAAAGGAGTTCAAGAATAGAAGGCAGAGCTGGCTCAATAAGGTTAAAAAAAATTCTTATGTCATCACAGCTGAAATACTACACCATCAGCACTTGTTATATACATGGTGTGAGTGATGCTATAAGTAATCAGTTTCAGCAATGCCAGAGACTAATTCACCACTAAAATATATCATTCCCAATATGGTTAGAGCTATAAACCAAAGGACCTTACAACCATTACTATCAACGCTTGATGGATGTATTCACATATAATAGAGACAACAGCTTCATGAGGATTTCAGCATATCCAGAGGCATCAAGTGATGATTTTTTTTTTAAAAAAAAGGTCCTCACACTATCTACTCAAAACCATTGAGAGTTAGATGTGCTAAATAATATCGTTCATATATCGCTCATTACAAAAGATGTTTACAAGAAAAAAGTCTCTTGAAAAAGTGACAAAAAGAGCTTTAGGCCTTTAACACTGGTCATCATTTATTTGCCACACAATGGCAATTTTAGGAGTAGAGAATTATTAGAAATGACAGTCTTGGTCTTAAGAGGGATAGATGTCAAATTACAAATGTCCAGTTACAAAAGCACAATAAGAAAAATATAATGAGTGCTAACTGTTGTTTATAGACATATACATAGCAAAGAGATAAGTTTGGACTGGAAAAATAGACATCAAATTCTTAATCGCAATTGTTTCTGGAGATGGAGGGAGAAGAATGCAATTAGGAAAAAGAGAGGATTCGAGGCAAATTTGACAAAATATTAACACTTGTTAATTACAAGTGATGCTCATTGCTTGCTTTCTTCTCTGTACTTTTCTATGACTCGCTTTAAAACATAAATTTAAAATTTAAAAAATAAAAATCTTGCATAAGTCTATCTCAGTTCCATACTTTAAAGTATTTGCAATATCATAATGTTTTCTATTATGTTACATCACTCAGCATTTTTCTGCTCATATGTTCAATTAGACTACATAGAAATATCTCCATTTGTATGTCTTTTCAGTTCTATTCAATTTGGGCTAAAGTTATAGGGCAAAAGTGCATGTAACTGAATCACAATATAACTGATACACTGCCAGGAAACCCATGCACTTTGCTCCCTAGGTGAGAGACTGTGCACATCTGTCGTTAAGAATAGTTTAGAAGCAAGTAGCCCAGAGTTTGAATTCCTCTTCCACTACTTACAGTTTGATAGTGTACAATCTAATTAAACCTCCATTCACAATCTCTAGTCTTCTCATGTGTGAAACAAGCTTAAAAATACCTATCCTCATAAGCCTAACGAGATAAAAGTTATCTATGACTAGAAAACACTTAACAGTGTAGCCAGAATAGGGGGTCCTGAATAAAATATTTTAGAAAATAGTGCAGAGTAGTAATTGTAGTAGAAACAGCAGCAGGGCCAGTAGGAGAAATTTTCAGGTCCTTATTCCTATAATGAACATTAATTCCTAATGTACATTGTTATGTCACTACCTCACACCGTAAATGAAGGATACCATGAGCAGAAAGACAGCCAACTATATGGGAGTCAGCAATAAATGAGGAGACATAGATCCTAAAAGAATGGGACCCTGGGCTAGAAGAACAAAGGTAAAGAGCCTTATTCATTACTTCATGCATTCATTCATTTGACCAATATTGTTGTTGCTTATTAAATGCTAAGCCTTGTTCTAAGGGCTTGGGATGTATCAGCAAACAAAACAGACCTCTGCCCTTACAGAGCTTCTATTTTGACTGAGGTAGATAGACAATATACAGTTAACATAATGTCTAAGTATGCAGTACCTTTTTTAGGGCGATAGGGTGCCTCATCTACAGTAAGTACTTGGATACAACGTGTTTAATTATTTTTTTAAAAGCTTTTATTTTAGGTTTAGGGTACATGTGCAGGTTTTTCATTTGGGTAAACTCATATCACCAGGGTTTGTTGTACAGATTATTTCATCACCCAGGTACTAAGATGAGTATCCAATAGTTTTTTTTTTTTTTCTGCTCCTCACTCCTCCTGCTCTCCTGAGGTAGACCCCAGTGTCTGCTGTTCCCCTTTTTGTATTCATATGTTCTCATCATTTAAGTCCTACTTATAAGTGAGAAAATGCAGTGTTTGGCTTTCTGTTCCTGTCTTAGTTTGATAAGGATGATGGCCTCTAGCTCCAATCATATTCCTGCAAAGCGCTCACATGATCTTATTCTGTTTTATGGCTGCATAGTATTCCATGGTGTAAATGGTGCTGGGATAACTGGCTAGCCATATCAGAAGATTGAAAATGAATCTCTTCCTTACACCATATACAAAAATCAACTCAATATGGACTAAAGACTTAAATGCAAAATCCAAAACTATAAAATCCCTGGAAGGCAACCTAGACAATAACATTCTGGACATAAGAACTGGCAAAGATGTCACGACAAAGATGCCCACAGCAATCGCAACAAAAGCAAAAATTAAAAAATGGAATCTAAGTAAACTGAAGTGTGTAGTATTTTAAAAGGTGGTAAGTACTATGAAAAGAAAAAAAAATAGGAAGTAGAGGAGTGCAAGGCCATTTGTGAATACTTTGAAAAATCTGATCCAGAAAAGCTCACTGAGAAAGTGACTTTTAAAAAAATGCTTAAATAAATTGGGAAATCTAATCTTTCTAATACCTGCTGCGTGAGGAGCCATTGGTGCAAAGATCCCAGGAAGGAGCATGCCTGGCACATTCTAGGAAGAGCAAGGGGGACTTTGTGGCTGGAATGAAGAGAGCAAAGTTACAACCTTAGGAGAAGACATCAGAGAGTTAAGGAGAAGCTGGGTCCTGTGTGGCTTTGGAGGCAATTTTGAGGACCTTGATTTCAGTGAAGTAGCCATTGCGTTGTTTTGGAAGAGAAAGATGACATCATCTAATTTACATTTTAAAAGGATTGCTCTTCTGAGATTTGCTGCAAGGAGTAGTAAAGGAAAGTGTCAGAACCGAATCAAGGAGACCACTTAAAACACATTTTAAGATTACATGTGAAAGATGATTACAGCCCATCTGGATGGAAAGAGTGGAGTAGTGGACAGTCTTGAAATTTGCTGATGGATTACATGTGGGGTGTGGTAGAAACAGAGGGGTTAGAAGTGACATCATTTTTGGACTGAAAACTAAGAGAGAGTTACTATGTATTGAGATGGGGTAGGCTGCATGAAGAGCAGGGTGTCTGTGTTTGTGTGGGTGGGTGGGTGGGTGTGTGCAGATCAGAATTTCAGTCTTCGACATGTTGAGTTTGGTTTGTGTGTTTAACATATAAGTGAAAATGCTGATCAGTTAGCTGAATATATGAGACAGGTCTGATATATGAGATACAGATTTGGGAGTCATTGGCATATACATGCTATTTAACATTGTGGAACTGGAGAAGATCACCAGTTTGGAATAAATGTAGATAGAAAACAATACCAAGAACTGAGCCCCAGGTCACTTTCCTATTAAGAGTTTGGAGTGAAGAAGAGAAAGCAGTAAAGGGCTATGGAAAGAGTGATCATAAGACTAGGGGGTCAAATAACTATAAAAAGAAAAAAAAAAAAAAAAAAGGAAAGAGTGACCTGTGCAGTAGGAGGAAAGCTGCAAGTGTATGGTAGAATGGAATCTAAATGAGGAGAAAGTGCATCAAAGAGGAGGGAGTGATTAACTGTTTCAAATGTTACTGATAGGTCATTAAGAAGAGAACCGAGAATGGACAATTATGTAGCAACATAGTAATCACTGATGACCTTGGCAAGAGCAATTATGTGGAGGGGTATGTGTGAAAGTCTGATTGGATTGTGTTTATGAGAAAATGGGGGAGAGGAATCAGAGGCAATGAGATAGACAGCTCTTCTGAGATCTGCTGCAAATTATATAAAGGAACGTGGGTGGCCGTAAGTGGTAGAAGAAGTGGGTGAATGAAAGGGAAAGGAACAGCAGGTTTTTGTGCTAGAAGAAATGAAAGAATTGTTCATTTATGAGACAGGCAGGTAGAATTCCTGGAGCAACCTCTAATAGACCAGTGGGACTGTGATGTTGCACACAGGTGCATGTTTTACCTGGGATAACAGTAGTAGCTGTTCACTTAGAGTGATAGGCAATAAGGTGGAGTATGTGGGTGCAAATGCTTGGAGCGTGTAGATGGTAGAGGTGGTTTGGAAATTTGCTTCTGATTGAAGACGAGGAGGAGGTGCTGGAGGAGGCTTAGAAGTGACATCTGGAAGAGTGACGGAATTCACAGACCAGGCATTTTAGTATAACTGAAGAACAGAATCGAGGGACTACTTGAAATTTAATAAACTTCAAAAACATATGAGAACAAATTTATTGTCGTACACACATAACAGTCAAGCCATCATTCACTAGCCTTGCCTTGATTCACATAAAAAATAATTAAATTATGGTGACTAGATTGAGTTTTTAAAAAATGAGACAATCTGAAATGCAATGTGGAAACACTGTCCTTAAAAAGGATGGCTCTTGCATTGGGAGAAAAAGTCAAAGCAATGAGGGCCTGTGTTCTGTGTGGACAATGTTATTTTTGAAGTATAAGTTGTAACTACAAATTCTGAATCCGTGGTAATTAATTAGTATTACGTTACAAATTTCTACTTTTTGTCAGATAAGGATACTCATCTTTAAGACAAGGCCTTTTTTTCTCAAAACACTGGAATTTGTACATTTAGATTCAAAGCACATGTCAATTTGAACAAAGCTTTTCTCCCAGAGCCAGCTTCTCCATTGGACGAAACAGACTCAATATTATAGGGCCCACAATACTTTTAGGTACCCATGAAAAAGCTTTAAGTTCTTTGAAAATCAAAAGAAATAAACTTTTAGGTTAGAGAGAATGTTTTAATATACAAAAGCAATACATTTGCCTTCATATTAAGGCAGTGGAGAAACGCAATTTGAAATATCTTTTTATGGAGAAAGGGGTTGACAAAGGCAAAAACGCCTAGGGCCCATGAAAGTGATAATGCAACCCTGCTTCCTCCAAAAAATTCTCACTTGTATGGAAGGCCCAAATCAGTCTGAATTAAAACACCAGCCTCCTCAAAGGATTCTTATGAGAAATGTGTACCGTGTTCTATTATTGATATCATCCTGGAATGCACAAGTAATGTACTCCCCTGCCTAAACATCAAATGCTCTGTCCATTTGGCCTTTTTTAGAGGTGAAGAAACAGCTGGCCTCCTCTCAGGAGTTCCAGCAAGGCATACCCAGCGCCCAATAACCATTTCGTCATTGTAGGCAACTTCCCAGGCCTTTCCTCATTTTTTCAAAATATCTCCCAGAATCTCATTACTCTGCTATCTCCTACTATTTAGCATTCAGAGAGGAGGTTTATCAAAGAGTTTTTCAAAGCACACTGCTTTAGGAGGCAACATCCTTCACGGAAAGTGGCAAGAATTATCTCCCCTGAGAATCAGAAAAACGGGGAGGTTTTTGGGCTTTCCAGAAGTCACAAAGCACATCTCTGACAGAGCTGAGAATAGAGGTGCACCCCCCCGGCATCTTCCTGCCTTTATTTTTATTTTATTTTTTTCTTTTGAGATGGAGTCTTGCTCAGCCCACCAAGCTAGAGAGCAGTGGCATTATCTTGGCTCATTGTAACCACCGTCTCCTGGGTTCAAGTGATTCTTCCGTCTCAGCCTCCCGAGTAGCTAGGATTACAGGCACCCATCAACATGCCCATGTATTTCAGTAGAGACGGGGTTTCACCATGTTGGCCAGGCTGGTCTTGAACTCCTGACCTCAGGTGATCCGCCTGCCTCAGTCTCTTAAAGTGCTAACATTACAGGCATGAGCCACCGCACCCAGCCATCTTCCTGCCTTAAAAAAAAAAAAAAAATCAAGGGTCATTTCTTTTAAATTGCTTCTTTTTGAAAATGCCAACTTTTCCCAGCAAAAAACTGCTGCATCTCTAGAATGACGGGCAATTAAATCCAATGTGACAATTGTTCTCTATTGAGATGTTTTCTCTTTGGTGAGGTTTTCCAGGTGCTTTATGAAAAACATTTGCACTATCTGGCACTTTGTGAGCTTTCATCTGAGAAGCAACATTTCCCTTATTAAGATAGCTTTGCTTTCAAAGGAGACAATGGTTTTGTTTGCTCCCTCGCAGACCACCAGGGAAATTGCTGTGTCACTGGCACTAGTCCGGTATTCCTGTGTCACAAGGGGTTAGGAGCCTCATTAATTCCTGTGCTCTCATTTCAGATTATTTAGGGATCAGCAGCAGATTATTATTTCAAACACTTATTTCTTGCTTCAATTTTCTCTCTCAGAATTGGCTCCAAATCACTTTCTCTTGTGTGCAGTGCGTTCAATCTCCATTCGGATAAGAAAACCAGAAGAGTCCTTTCAGAAAGTCTATCCATCAGCATTATCAGAAACACACCCCACAAAAGGTTTGGTTGACTTTCCTGCATATCTGGCAGGTTGTGTGCTTCTTTGTACTTAAGTCACCCCAAGAATAGTTGCCATTATACTGCACACACAGATCCACGGGCACCACTGTATGTGTATCAAACTGATTAGTTCAATTTGGTTCCACAAATAGAAAAAAAGGTATGCTAAGAATCAGCTAGAGAAACAGACAGAAAATCGGTGCCCTTGCTTTTGGGGATCTCACAAGCTAATAAAGTAAAATAAACAGAAATATACAATTACAGTATCATATCTTATTCCTGATAGTTTATTTTCACTCCACCTACATTGGCCTGGGTGGTGTAGGGGAAACATGACTATTCCTTTGTCGTTTAGAGAGCCCGTACTCAATGACAAACATGTGTCCTTGGGTAAGCCTCTTAATCCCCTGAAGCTTCAGGTTCTTTTGAAAGTAAAAGGATGAGATGAAAAGGATGGCATCGTTCATTCATTCCTTCATTCAACAAACATTTATGGCATAATATGTATTGATTGTGTGTTATGTGTCAAGACTTATAAACACTTTACATGAAAAATATCAGAAAAAAACTATGAAGAAGGCATACGGCTGGAAAGAAAGAATATTCCTAAAGCCACATGACGAGTATGTGGGGAAACTTCAATTCAAACATGTCTCTTTTTTGACTTCAAAGGCTATATACTCTCTCACAAGCCATGCTTTCTAGAATATGAAGATTTTCAGCTTTAAACTTCTATGATTAAGTATTTCTAGCCACGGACTAGACATACAGCGACTTTTCCCAATTAGAATACTCGAAGATGGGGGAAGGTTCAGGGGAGGGGTAAAGGGAAAGCTCTTTAGAGAATCTGTAGAAAAACAGCAAACAGAATGAAACCATTTTTTATAAGATAATCGTTTATGGACTCCTAAACTTTATTTTCTCCCAACTGTTCATATCACTGACATAATCTGTGG
>NW_022437019.1:3166445-3329790 GCF_009761245.1 Sapajus apella
TTTTTTTTTTTTGAGACAGGGTCTCACTCTGTTGCTCAGGCTGGAGTCTAGTGGCATGGTCTCGGCTCACTGCAACGTCTGACTCCCAGGTTCAAGCAAGCCTCCTACCTCAGCCCCACTAGTAGCTGGGATTACTGGCAGGGGTCACCATGCCTAGCTAATTTTTGTATTTTTAGTAGCGATGGGGTTTCGCCATGTTAGCCAGGTTGGTCTCAAACTCCGACCTCAGGTGATCCACCCGCCCCGCCCTCCCAAACTGCTGGAATTACAGGCGTGAGCCACTGCGCCTGGCCCTAAACATTCTTTTTGGATAAAGTCAGTGAGCCATGAGCACAGACACAAGGGATCTAATTTAAAGAAGTAGAGAATTGAGTGTGCCTTGGTCTCAGGAACTGTGACACCACACAGACATTGACTTGTTGACTTGTCATCATCTCCCACCACACCAGATCTGCTTGGCAGTTCTGGGTGGCCTTAACCCTTGTAAAGCCCGGATCTAGTGTGGTAGTTGCTCAATAAACACACAGGTAGTTTGCTTAATATAGAACACAGGTAGATCGAAAGCAGAGAAAAGGTCCTAGTTCCATTCATCAAGAATGTATATTTTATTCTATGTTTCTTTCTTCATCTTCCATTTTTCTTCTACATGTTTATTTATTTTACAATATAGATGAGATACTACTACAAATAAAAACTACAAAACAGATTTCATTCAGTTGGTTTCAACATTTTGGCAGTGCTATCTCTCCAACCGTTCTGAAAATAACATCTCCAAAAAATTTTTTTTTAATAAAACACCATATACTATTCACTGCCATCATGTGGTCACTTGGACAGACCCAAAGCCTTAGATCAGATGAGACATATTTGTAAAAATTTGTGTATTTTTACTTGTCTGCATTCTACCAGGTTTTATTTCAAGCAATCAACTATCTGCCCCCCCCCGCCGCCTCCCTGCACATTACAGAGTCAAGTTTCCTGTGTTACACCAATTTCAAAACGTTCAGCACCATTTATCCCTTTTTTATAGTTTATATAAAGACATGGCTCCAAGACCTCAAATAACAAAAAGTTTATTTATGTATTTATTTTTGCATGGCATGCGCTGATGAGCCAGTCTGCTCAGAAAGCATTTCACAGATTAGAGGCATGAGTATGGTTTCGGGCAAGCCTCCCTCATGTTTCTGCGCATTGGCTGATAAACACTTCAAAGTAAACCGCTCATAAATATGAAATGAAAAGCCGAGGAGTCGTTATGTGCCACTTTGAGATACAAATCTCTTTATTCCCTTCTGAAGTGGGGTTTGATTGACGTAATGAGTCATAGATCCTGTCCAGGGACACATTGCCTTTTCCCCTTTTTCTCTGGAGACAGGGAGACTTTAAAGAAATCCACTTCAGAACTTGGTGATAGACAGCTTACTTGAAAAAATAATAAAGTTGAATCCTATATTAAATAACTTATTATTTTGCGTTAATGCCGACTTTGAGAACCATGACATATGTCAGAGTTTGACTATGCAGTCTCACAAAGACATTATTAGCTACAACTCTAAGAAGAAGATTGCCAAATTTTTTTTATAAAAAATGTGCTATCATCTCTTTTCTCATATGTATTGTTACTATGTAGATTCATTGTCTGATAAGAGAAAATCACAACTAAAATTAATTCGGAGCAGAAGTCTAAAATCCTGTAAGTCTGAAGGCTAAAGGAAGTAACACAGGTGACAGGGGGAACAATTATTGTAGAAAATTTATTTTACAAATACGTCTTCCAAAAAGGAGAGGATCACATGGCAAAACCTTCTATGCAAAATAGATTGAAGAATGATCGAAGATTCAATTTATTCTTACTCATAAGTTTTTAATAATTATCTGCTTACCTGAAAAAGATGAAAATTTCAACAAGGTCACACAATTTTTCATTAAATCACATTTTGCAAATTCAAATGACTTACAGAATCAAGGCAGTTAATATAAAGGAGCTCACTCAGCCAGTGTAAAAGGCAACAAGGAACAGTGGGGGCCTGTGGAAAAACAGAAACCAGTGCAGGTCCCTTTGGAAAAAGCAGCTGCTGTTCAGCTCCAGTAGACTTCTGTCACTCAAGAAGGTGGAGCTCATGTTGCCACATCTTGCAGTGTTTCTAGAAAAGCCTAAAATCTGGATTTTATGTGATATTTACCTATTGATAAATGATAGCAAAAAGAATTGAAAAACAGCAGTCCAAATTAAATATGTTTTCAAGTTGCCAGTCTTCAGTCTTTGCTCTACACTTTCTGCAGTGATCATTTAAATACACTTTTATTAAAAAATAAAACAGGAGGAAGAGACAATAAAGACCTTAAATCAGAGAATGTTCACAGTCCTAAAACAATCTCATCCAGTGGTTTTAATCTGTTTTTTTTTTTAGATCCCTGGGGATTTGCTGATGGCCCGCAGTAGGTGAAGACCTGATTACAGCTGCCCCTTAGATAATGATTTGGGACCAGTAAACTTATTAAAACAGCTAATTAGCACCATCCTCTCATTAAAAAGCAAATAAACTAAATTATTCACCATTCCTTGTCCTCTAATACCTAGTAGACCCAATGTCCAAGGCTCCAGTTTGGATCACCTCTACATGTTCTGTTTTAAGACTTAACCTGAGCAACAGAGAGAGCTAACTGTCCACCAGAATTAGTGTTTCCCTTTCCGTAGAATTGCCACCGCAAAGTGGCTGTGCCCAGTCGGGAACCATTGCTCCCTGATCCCATTGCATCTAGGTCAGGCCATGTGTCTAGTTCTTGTGAAGCAGAAGTAATGTGTGTCACTTAAAAACTAGAGAGCTTTCACTTTGGGAGGCAGAGCAAGACTGTCTTAAAAAAAAAAAAAAAAAAAAAAACTAGAAAGCTTTAAAAGCTCATGAAAAAACTTCTCCATGTTCTCTTTTTCTGAGGATGCAAGGGTGGCTTCAAGATGGTGGTGTCACCAGATGAAAGACACTTTGTTGTCAGAGTCACTACCTGGAGGAGATGTACCCAGTCATTAGCATTATTGATTTGAAAATTTCATGGGAATAAAAATTAATTGTGGTTCATATATATATATATATATATATATATATATATACTTAAATTTATCCCAAATGATGCAGAAAGTATTGAATCGTTTGAAGTTGTGTTTTATAGAAAAGCTATACAACTAAGTCATCCAAAAGATAAAACATTGACTTCCTATTGTGAATTGGCTAATGTCAACAACTGCGATTTAGTCAGGCTGATTTTTCTATCAAATAAAGATGACCAGGGAGATTAAGTGATCCACTGAAGGACAGGAAAGTGGCCAGTATAAGAGCAGGGACTCAGGCCAGGAGTGGTGGCTTACACCTGTAATCCCAGCACTTTGGGAGACCGAGGTGGGCAGATCACCACAGGTCAGGAGTTCGAGACCAGACTGACCAACGTAGATTAACCCCGTTTCTACTAAAATACAAAATTAGCCAGGCCTGGTGGTGCATGCCTGTAATCCCAGCTACTTGGGAGGCTCAGGCAAGAGAATCACTTGGACCCGGGAGGTGGAGGTTGCGGTGAACAGAGATCGCGCCATGCACTCCAGCAGGGGCAACAAGAGGAAAACTCCATTTCAAAAAAAAAAAAAAAAAAAGCAGGAACTCAGATTGTGGAAGCTCCAAAAAAGTTCTCACAGCCTTATTACACCTTTTGCTGGAACATCACATGTTGGCAACTGACTTTTTATTAACATCTATATGGGTCCATATTGATATAATTTGTCACCATTCTGATATGTCACGTTAGATTTCTGATTATTTGTACTACAAATTTTTTAAAACTCTGAAAAATTCAAGTATTCCTAAATATTTATCTCAACATAAAGAATTTGCTGACCAATATGTAAAATTATAATATTGTCTTTTAATACAGGCAATATTGTCTTTCAATACAGCAATTTCTGGTGAGAAGTCTTCATGTATATAAGACAAGAGATGATAGCATAATTTTTTTAATGTGAAAGAAAATAACTCTTACATAAGCTAGTATCAGAACACTGTTAGCCATCAAACACAATCACCAAAATTGAAAAAATAACCGGCTATATATATTTTTACATATACACACACATATATACTGTATATTCTGTGTGTGTGTTACATATATATGTATATGTATTACATATATAATATATACACAAGTATATATATGTATTACATATATATGTACATGTATTATATATACTATATATATATAATACACATGCACAGAATATTTATGTATACACACACACACAGACCACACATATGTACAGTATATATGTGTATATAGTAATTATATGTGTGTATATAGTAATTATAAGATAATTGAGAAATGAGAAAAGAGAAATGCTCTGCATATATGTATATATATATATACACACACATAATAAGAGTAATTTTTGAGTAATCTCTAATTTCGAGTAAGATCCACAATTAGCTGACTTTCAGACTAGGAGGGATCATGTGGCACAGCACAAAGGGGCTTTGGAGTCAGAATAAACTTAGTTCAAATCCTGTAGCTTCTTAGCTCTGGGACCTTGAGTACATTTCCTGGTCTCTATAAATCCCAGTTTTTGCATTTATAAACTAAGGATGATAATAGCTACTGTGTTCAAACATACAGACTATAGCTCACATCTGAGGAAACTACACCTACACCCATTAGGTGACGTGCATCAACCATGACAGTGTGAGGTTGAAGCTGAACCAGTCGATGCCTGGAGCTGGAGGTGGGAGCAAGTGAGCATGAGCAATCTCTTTGGGGTGATGGCAGTGGTCCAAAATTGGATTGTGCCAGTGCAATGAAGAATGCAACAGCTTGGAAACTTACTAAAATTAATTCAGTTGTACTCCTGAAGTGGGGAATGTTATAATTTGTAAAGTATACCTCAATATAGCTGTTAAGAAAACTAAACCAGTTAAATGTAAGTATTTCCACATATATAGGTGAAAATTGCACCTGTAAAAACCAGCAAACAACAATGGGGGCAACTTTTAAGACTTAGAGAACATGGAATAAGCTAGCCGAAGTTGATGCAATTCTCCGAGATCATGAACTGAAAGAAGGCGGGGAATCTGACGATGCCAGAAAGGCAGTATTATCGTAACTGCATGAGTTTCATTTTGACTCTGTCACCAATTTTAGTGGCTGAAATACTCCTAGAATAATAGTTACTCATTACTGTTGCTTTGGAAGTCATGAAGGCACAAGTCCCCTGGGGTTAAAACACTCTATGTTAACCATCAGGGTAAAAAGAATAACCTTTCTAAGAATAAATCTCTACCGGAACACTTTTTCCATCTTGAGGTTTTTTTAATCCTGTAGACTGAAATAGTCTGATTAAACAGGCTGCACTGGGATCATGTATTCTATCTCAGTCTAGGAAGAAACAGCTGTCAGTCACATCTCTGTCCTCCTCCCACAGTCCCTGGAGGACAACCCAAGCAAGCTGTCGCCAGGATAAGCGCCCCTTGGAGAATTGCCTGCTCATCATGGCCCGCAGCTGAAAAGCAGCCATTCTACTCACTCGGTCTATTAGCCCTTTGACTTTCTTCCTTCACGCACAAATATAAATATAATGCCTAAGTGAATGATTACTACTGTCCCAGAAGAAATTTCAATTAAACACTCGGAATCCTTAGGAACGGTACCTAGGGGGATTCCCAAACAGAACTGCAATTCGTTATGTATTATTAAGTCTGGCCTCAGATTGTAAATCTGTTTTCTCTTTTAACATTAGCTGGGGCTTTCAAAGAACTGCCTCCTGTATGATTTGAACAATTCTTTCCCAAACTCTGAGCAGGGCTAGTATAATGGAGATGTTCCCAAACAACACATCATCTAGTCCAGTTTAAAAGGCAGATGGGAACATTCCCTTGCCTGCTGGCAGAGTTTTAGATGCAATCACCTTTCTTCTCTTCTCAACGGGCCCAGAGGACACGAGGGAATGTTTGGTGGTTGTCCTTGTCGATTCTTTTGGGTAATGCTATGTGTTTCCATCTGCCCTGGTCTTGTGACATCACCTGCATGAAAGCTAATTACCCGGATTCAACCTCCGTGAAGGGAAGAGGTACCTTGTCTAATTTATTTCTATGTTGTCAGCACCTACAACAGTACTGGCTATATAAACAGAAAGTTTTTCTTAAATAAATATGAACAGATTGATGGGACAGAGAGAGGAAGAAAAAAAAAGGAAAGAAGGGAAGAAGGAGGAAGGGAGAAAGAAAGGATAAAAAAAGAAAGGAAGAAGGGAGGAAGGGTGGAAGAACGAAGGAGGTTTGGAAGCAGATATGAGAAATTATTTTACCGTTTCTTTGTACCCCATTAGATTTTCCAGCATGCTCTCACCCCTGCAACTCAAGTACCTACAACAGTAGCTGGGACTTGGCAGGTGAAAATGTATTATTTTAACTTCATTTCCTTGGTAATAAATCTAATATGTTTCCTATGCCAATGAAAATATTGGCCAATGTAAGCTACACTTATTGATAAGGAAGATGCTGGGAGACAATTCTCTAGGCATCTCCTTTGTTTCCGCACATTTTGCAGGCAGAGGCACTGACTGCTCTTGGTCAGGACTATCTTTTCAGAGCGAATTGCATAGCAAATAGCCATAGAAGACAAAGATAGTGCCTTCTACCATAGCAAAGAACAGGTTTTATTACAGACATGGATGATCAAGATAATATCTCTTCTGGAACAAAGAAGCAGGCATGCTTACTATCCATTATAAAAGATTCAGTCTTTTTACACATAGGTTTTTTCCTCTTGTAATTCACCTCATTATGCATGCAGGTATGATCTGGCTTTCTTCATGTTTCTCTGTAAAAGTTAGGGCTTGGTGGTAGCTCATGCATATAATCCTAGCATTCTGGGAGGCCAGGATGGTCGGCTCACTTGAGCTCAGGAGTTTGAGACCAGCCTTGGCAACATGGCAAGACCCTGTCTCTACAAAATATGAAAAATTAACTGGGTGTGGTGGCATGCACCTGTAATCCCAGCTACTCTGGGGGCTGAAGTGGAAGGATTGCTTGCACCCAGGAGGTCGAGGCTGCAGTGAGCCGTGATCATGCCACTGCACTCCAGCCTGGGTGACAGAGCGAGACCATGTCTCAAGAAAAAAAAAATAGTTGGGGCTTGGAGAATTGGCACAAATGCTGATATTCTGGCTACATCTCTTGCTGTGAGTATAAAACTGTCCTTTGTCTCTGACCCAAGAGGCTTATGGCTTCTGCCAGCATCCATGAAACTGGCAGACTTGTTAGCTTACAAGTAGGGTGAAATCTCAGAACTGTCACAGTTCTTGGCAGAAGATACAAGAGCAATTTATCACTAAATATCAGAATATGAAACGACCTCAGAGAACTCTATTTTGCCTATTTACCAACATGTGGCAGGACAGCAAATGTTAATATCTTAAAAAGTCTAACAGAAAACATTTGTACATTTCAAACAGATTTCATGGATAAATCATATGTTTATTAATAAAAATAACTGGGCAGACCAAAAAAAGTTGCTAATTACCTTCCTTACACTCCTCCGGAATTAAAGCAGCTCCATGTGTGAATATGAGCTATCTCAAGCTGATAAGAAATTCTGGTTGACAGTTACATTTACCTATAATTGGTAAGTTAAACTGGGAAAATTAACTATAATGTAATAAATGCATCTTGTTTGATGGTCATTTTTCAAAGCATTTGTTCAAGAACGAAAAAAAGAAGTTGAGATCCTCTCCTGCAGTCCAATATCCTATTTAAACGAATAGATAAAAATATTTTGTTCTCATATGACTTCTTCAGGTAACTTGCTATTTGACAAACTTGGGTAGATGACCCGTCACAGCTAGGCCATGTTGCTCAGTCCCACCCCTGGCAAAATGTTGTAATGTATTTCCTTGGGCTGTATTTACTGCTGCATTGTTTTGGAAGAATTTATTTAGGAACCAGTTACTTGGTAAAACTCATGTTATACTTTCCTTTTACTGAGACTGCTCATTTTTTTGTGTGTTTTTTGTTTTTGTAGTATGTTACTCTCTGAATTAAATGATCAGAGCTAATCAGATTGCATTCAGAGATAAGAAAAAAAGTTTCTTCTCAAAAAGAAGTTCTCTAGGGTCAGTGGGTTGCCAAATAACACTCCCTGCTATATGGAGATACTGATTCATGTTCTTTGAGTTTGTCCCAATATAGTTTTTAAAGGAATCAGAGATATTAGCTTCTTTCCAGTAGTGAGGCCTATGTGAATCACTTAAAATTTTGCTAATAATATTTGTAAATACCAGTAAAGAAAACCTTATTTCTACCAAAAGCAACTTGTGTACTCCTATCTCTCTTCAAGTATTCTGTTCATTCCCACACTCATAAAGCAGTTTCAAATCTTCAACAAAGAAAACAACAATCAAAACAAAATTTAAATAAAATCTTTTCTTTTTGATCGCAATTTTCTTTCTGTCATCCCTGTATGTTTCATGTTCCCTGGACTCAACACCCTGGGCGCATAAATGATGTATGATTGCAGGTGAGTTAAACACACTTTTGAGGGCACTTTTGTTTCTGGTGAAAGCTGTTGGCTTCCTTGTGCTCAGCCACAGGCTGACGGACACATGCAACCAGTAAAGCCAGAATGGAGGGAGGGCCTGTGAGCATGGCTTTCTCACGCAGTCGTGAGGTGGAGGCTGACTTACTATACTGCACACTGCAAGCAGACTGTCAGCCTCCCCAGCTTCCATGAGCTCACCTCTTGAGATTCTCAGTTATGTCTGCTTTTGAATAATTGAGTTCAAAGCCGAGATAAACAGCCCTGACTAGGCAAGCCATGGAGAGTAAGGGATTGAGACTTTATGTCTCCTATAAAATTCTGATCATCAAAGGAACAGGAATGCTTAGAAAAGCAGAGATTCTCTCTCTGCCTTTGAAAGAGGCTGAACTTCCTTTCCTTCTCTTTCTGCATTGTCATCTCAAAATGGGCATTCTTTACCCATCTTCACCTTCAGATAAAGGGGTCACCAGGTGGCTGCCGCACTGCTTTCTGTGGGGACTCCAGAAGGTGAGGAAGGCTTTTCCAAGAAATTAAAGAGCACTTATGACATCTCAATCTCCTCAAGTTTCTGGTGTGCCCTAGCTTCCATGGTGTCTTTCCTTGTCACCAATCCCAAGAATCAGAAAGAAGCCACAAGAATGAGAAACTGAGTTATTAGAGTCAAAGTTCCTGGCTGATTGCTAGAAAGGGTAAAGGCAATGCAAGCATATTAATGGCTTTCTAGAGAAAACCTTTATTTCCATTTTTGGTATCATTCAAGGGGATGTATTCTTGGTGAATCATCAAAAGCAGCCTAGTTAGCTGTGTATTTTTTTTTTCTGAAATAAGTTAATTTCTCCTTAGCACATTTGGTTCCAAGCAGAGATTGATTTCTTTTGAAAATTTTTTGGTTCTAGCCAGTGAATTTAAGAAAAAAATAGCAAATGCCATTCAGATGGCCATGCCTTCAGTCACCAAAATGGTTTATGGAGTCAGTTTCATATCTCTGCAATGTGTGTGTGTGTGTGTGTGTGTGTGTGTGTGTGTGTGTGTGTGTGTGTTCTCTGTTATATATATTATCTCTGGAACATAGCAATATATAAATTATGTAATATATATAACAGATATATAAGTTTGTGAAGGAGTCAAACCTCTTCTAGTCTGGATGGAATCGTTCATCTCATGACACTTGAATTCTGATCCTGTTTGGCAGCTAGATAAATGAATGAGCTTAGGCAAGTCATTTTATTCAATATTAAGATGAATTAGTAAGAGGAGAGTTTTTAAAATTCCTTCCAGCTCTAAAATGAATACATTTTATGATGGTGGTAATTTTTGTAATATGAGAAATAATTTCCCCAGGGAAACTGCTCATCCCAAGCTCACTGCCTTTCACTCTGGTATGACATTTCTCAGGTGGATCTACCAAAAGACAAACCATCATAACTTAGGGTTTAAGAAAATAAAACCAAAATAAAAATTGTCTTAAGAACAATTTAATTTATAATGATCTTAAATTAAGGAACAAACTTCGTGTGTTAATTTTTTAAACGCAGTACAAGCATTTAGTTATCAATTACAGTTTCATTTCTGATATTTTCCTAACACCTGGGTAGACTGCAGAAGATAGCTCTGTTCTCTTGTACTGAAACAAAGTATGGCCTTTTAAATAAAGTTATGTGAGTCTGATTCTAGAGGTACTAGCAGATAAAGCAAAATATCTGGAGGCAAATCTTAAAGTTCATATGGAGCATAAGTGGGAATAAAACAAAATATTGCTTCTCCGTATGATACGTGAGAGAGAGCAAGTTCTCAATGGCCAGCCAATATTAAAGCTAACGCCTAATCAAACAGAAAATGGGAGCTATAACGCATCAAAATTGGTCTAAGAGGAGCACATCCAGCACCCAGATGTTTGTGTCCAATACAATTTTTCAAGGTAAAGAAACCAGTGCCCTTTAAAGGAATGACTGATTCTAGGGATAGGGACAAGAAATATAGGTGACGTGCCCTATAGTTCCAGAAAGCAAGAAAGTGCTAAAAACAAAAAGCAAAAAACCCCACAATGACGGGTGTATATCAAAGGGACATAGGAGCCAGGTGCAAGAGCTCCCAGGAACCAAAGCTAGAACACCTTGAACAACAAAGTAAATAAAGTAGTATTGGCTTGGAAACCAAAATATAACAGAGATAACCAGGAGTCCATATTGACATAAATAATTAAATAGGTAAATAATGGAGTGAGAAGAATGCTCCCATATAGAAGAATTCCAAATCATCTATGTAAATACTCTGCCTTCAATCAGATGCAACATAACTCCCTACTCTTAAAGTGTGAGTTGAATATAATGATTTTTCTTCTAAAAAAATGCATCACAGAAATAATGATAAAGAATAACTTTACATGCCTCACGCCTATAATCCCAGCACTTTGGGAGGCCAAGGCCAGCAGATCACCTGAGGTCAGGAGTTCAAGACCAGCCTAGTCAATGTGATGAAACCCTGTCTCTACTGAAAACACAATAATTAGCTGAGCATGGTAGGGGCACCTGTAATCCCATCTACTTGGGAGGCTGAGGCAAGAGAATCACTTGAACCCAGGAGGCGAAGGTTGCAGTGAGCTGAGACCGTGCCATTGTACTCCAGCCTGGGTGACAGAGCGAGACTCCATCTCAAAAAAAAAAAAAAAAGAATAACTTTATCATTGAGAAATCTGAAAATCTGACCTCAGACAGATGACCAGGGATAATAACAAAAGCAATAAATCATGTAGATAGAATGTACCCTTGATATGACATAATGAGAATGGCACTTTACCTTTGTAACTTTCATCCCAAAACACATTACTTTGATCAAGAGAAAAATATCAGGCAAATCTCAACTGTGGGACATTCTCTAAAGATCCTCGTCAGTACTCCTCAAAACTGCCATGGTGACCAAAAATAAAGACTGAGAAACTCTCACAACCATGGGAAGGCTAGGGAGACTTTGCTAAATGTAATGTGGTGGCCAGGAGGGGGTCCTGGAACAGAAAAGGACATTAGGGGAAAACTGAGGAAATCTGATAAAGTATGAGCCTTAGTTAATAATAATGCCTTACTATTGATTCATTAATTGTGACACCATACTACTGCAAGATGTTAGTAGCATGGACAATTGGGTGTGTTGGAGCACAAGGGAATGCTCTGTACTCTCTCTGCAATAATTCTGTACATTCAAAACTTTCTGAAATTTAAGTGTGCTCTAAAGCAAAAAGTTTCTTGTAAAGATTTGATCAAAATGTAAAAGAGAAAACTTAGGAGTAGTTGGGGAGATGAATTGGGGAAACTGTTTGGTGAAATGTAAATTTTGCTTTTTCTTCCCCTCCCTAACCTTAGCTAAATTGGCCAAATAATGTGCCAGCTATTACTTTGTCCCAGGCATGGAAGCCATTCTTTAGTTGAGAATAAGAGATCTCTCCATAATGATCTTTGATTATTATTTGTAAAATATATAAATATATATAGTATATAAATAAAAGATATAAAATGAATGAACCAAAAGAAAAAGAGATGTACAGCCTCATCTTCAACCATTAATATACAGACATTTAAGACAGATTTTTTCAATCACCTCAAAGTTGAAGTACTTCATAAATGGTCATGCTCTACCTCTGTATGAATTATTCAAAAAGATAGTAGCACCAGCTAACTAAAATACTCCTAGAAAAATGAAAGAATAAATAGAAAACAATATATGAAAAGGAAAAAAAAAGAGGCTGTAAAATTTGTTCTTTGCCAAAATAGCTAGATAATTCAGTTTAAACATAAAATAAGTAAATAAATCTATGGATACGCTTCTCTGACTTTCTCACAGATATCCTGGTATTTTGAAAGGAAAAAAAATACTGAAAAATCCATCAGAAGCAGAAAGAAAAGAAAGAGAATTTATCTTTAGGACAAACCAATGGCTAACTTAGGTGCTGAGCTAAAAATAAAATAAAATAAAATCCCCTTCTCTAATTTTAATCACACATATAAACTGGAACAACTCACAGGGGCCTGTCATGACCTGTTTTTGAAGAAATGGTGGCACGATGATCACTTAATCTAAAGTTAGACCCAAACAGGAACCACAGAGAGCTGGGAAGAACACAGACAGCATCTTCAGGGATGGCCTCTCATGGAATAAGAATCTGTAGGGTGTCAGCAGAACTGCCTCCATTCTCCTAACCAAGAGGGGAGGGAGGAGAGATGAAACGTGACCGTTGAGCAAGCTCCCACTTCTACTCCATCTGACTTGTCTTTTCAGAATCCTAGTAAAGTAAGTTAAAAAAAAAAAAACCAAACAGAAATATTCTAGGGTATAAGTCTTGACTTCATTAACTAACAATTTCTAGAGCACATAGTATAATATTTTGTTCATATGATTAATATGATTTATGGTATTATAGCACCAATCCATCTTTTATATGAACCAAATAATTTTAGTAGTGCCATTTCCAAGTTTACCTTCAGTCAATCTTCCTAAAAAATATATCATGTCCTATGGACTGAACTGTGTCCTACCAAAATTTATAAGCTGCAGCCCTAAAGTCCAATGCTGGTATATTGGAGAGAGGGCCTTTGAGGAGGTGACGAAGGCTAAGTGACATCATGAGAGTGAATCACTGATCCAATAGAAGGGCTCCATCACAAGAAGAGGAAGGACACCAAACCTCTTTCTGTCATCTGACGGTATAGCAAGAAAGTGGACATCCATCTGTAAGTCATGGAGAGAGACCTTACCAGAACTCAACCAGGCTGGGACTCTGATCTTGGGCCTCCAGAACTGTTACAAAATACATTTCTCTTGTTTAAGTCATCCAATCTATAGTATTTTGTGATGGCACCCTGGAAGTAACACAGATTTTATCACCAAGAAGTAGTGTATGGCTGTAGCAAATAACTAAACACACAGAAGCAACTTTGGAACTGGAAGTGGATAGAGGCTAGAAGCACTATGAGGAGGATGCTAGAGATACAGATGTTAGGGGAAATTCTGATGAGATACCAGATGGAAATACTAAAAACTGGAAGAAAGGTGTCCTTATTACAAAGTGGCAAAGTATTTGGCTGATCTGTGTTCTAGTATTTTGTGGAAGGTAGAACTTGCT
Organism: Sapajus apella; assembly: GCF_009761245.1. Classification (NCBI taxonomy): domain Eukaryota; kingdom Metazoa; phylum Chordata; class Mammalia; order Primates; family Cebidae; genus Sapajus; species Sapajus apella. The sequence continues at coordinate 3,180,127 of NW_022437019.1, forward strand.
AGTGATAGAATTGAATATTTGGCTGAGAAAATTTTTAAGCAAAGTGTTGAAGAAATGTATGTTAGTGTGTTTTGTGCTGCTATAACAAAATACCTGAGACTGGGTAATTTATAAAACAGAGAAATTTATTTCTCATAGTTCTATATGTTGCCAAGTTCAAGACAAAGGCTCTGGCATTCAGTGTGTAATGAGAGCTGCTTCTGCTCCCAAGATGGTTATTCCAGCAGAAAGTGATGGTTGTGCCCTCACATCATGGGAAGTGAGAGGGATTAAAAAAAGAAATAAAACTGTTTCCATCAAGCCATTTTATAATGGTGTTAATTCATTCATGAGGGCAAAGCTCTCATGATGGAAGCACCTCTCAAAAAGCCCCACCTCCCAACACTTTCGCACTGGAGATTAAGTTTTTGGCACATTAATTTTGGTAGACACATACAGACCATAGCAAAATGGCTTTGTTTCTCCTGGCTACCTGACTACCTACAGTAAAATGCAAAAAAAAAAAAAAAAAGAAGAAGAAGAAGAAAAAGATGAAAGAAAGTTTTAACTAAAAAGAAGCCAGAATTGAAGATTTAGAAAATCCTCATTTCATCCATATTGCAAAAAATAAATACATAAATAAATGAGAAAGCTTGTTCTGAATGAGTACGGCTAAACAACCATTAATGTGATAAAAAGAGCATGGATGTGACTCATGGACTTAATCAGCCATCATGGACTTTATCAGAAGCCAGGAATAGAGATGACATTAACAACAGTGCCAGTTTAAAGAGGGCAGAGATCTGTCAACCCTTCCTTCTTTTCAATTTCTCCCTTTGGAACGGGAAGCTTTAGTCTATGCCTGTCTATCATTGTATTTTGAAAGTACATAACTTGTCTGGTTTCACAGTGTTACAGCAGGGGAGAAATTTTCTAAGATGCATCAAGTCTCATTCATATTCAATTTACATAATATTTAGATGAGAGTTGGGGGACTTTAGAGTTGATGTTGGGATGAGTTAAGACTTTTGGGACGTTAAGATACAATGAATCTAGTTTTGTGCAAGAAGAATACATCTAGGGGGACCAAGTATAGAATGCTATAGATGGAATTTTGTCCCCCTAAACTTGGCATATCGAAGCCTCATCCTCCCAAATGACTATTGATAATAGGTAATGCTTAAAGTTAAATGGTGCCATGAGGTTCGAGTCAATGAAACTGATGACTTAAAACAAGAGAACAGACACCAGAACTCTCTCTCTGTGTCATGTGTGAATGCAACAAAGAGGGGTGCCATCTGCAAGCCAGGAATAGTCCTAACCACAACCTGAGCATGTTGGCCCCCTTATCTGAGACTTCCAGCCTCCAGAACTGTGAAAAAGTAAATTTCTGTTGTTTAAGTCACCCAGTCCCTACTTCTTTCACGAAAGCTCAGGCTGACTAATACATAGCAAACAAGTTAGTGTAGTCTCCAAATAATTGGGGTTATCTTCTTTCAAGACATACTGTAGGACTGTGCTTCCTTAGCCTCTTTTAAAAGAGGGGACAGCCACGTGATATATTTTAGCCAATGAAATGTCAGCAAGGGTAACATTTATTACCTTTACTGCTAGTCTTTAATAAGAAAGATCGTGATTCTCCCCACATTCTATTTTAATTGCCTCTGCAACTTGTGGTAGCCCAGATGGTGAAGTTTTCATCAGCCTGTATGTCGGAGCGAGGACAGTGGGGAGTAAAGTTCCTAGTTAACCCACAATGGACACGAATGTAAGTGAGAATAAATGTGGTGTTTATGTCACTGAGATTTTTCATTGTTAGGGTTGATAAAGCCATCTTAGTTCCATGGGGTGGGGAATTACATAAATATAGCAAGCAAGCAAACCAAAACCCTTTAGTCCTGTGGGGCAGAGGGTAGGAAAAGCAGAAGTAAACAACAATAACAAGAAACTTTGTAATGTTCTGCTACCACCCGCTGAATAACCACAGTGGGCATATAATCCAGACACAATAATAAGTACAACATGTTGACCTTTGCAACAACATAGACATTTTAATTGTGAGATTGTCCAACAGGTTTTGTAATCTAATGAGAAATCACAAAATTTCATTTTATGCTTTCAAGATTTTATTACAAAGGTCTACCCAGATCCAAGATAATTTTGGAATAACGTTTTGATTTCACTTAATCTTGTTTGACACTATTGCTTCATTTGTAATGATGAACCACAGAAAATTAATCTCACTGATTTATAATAAAACACCCTAACGCATATTGAGATCGGTCACATTTTAGTGTGAACCTTTTATAAACTCAACTACATTTCCATGGCCAGCACTTAGCCTCCTTTGTCATAACCCTCCCTGATGTCAGTCTACAACTTTGAACTATCTACCATTCCATGGATCACATGTTTTCAAAACGTCAGACTTTCACACAATGGGTTTCATGTGCTTTGGAGTAGCCCCATTCACCATCTGGAAGATGACTGCTCATTCCACAAAACCCATCTCAACTACGAATTGCTCTGCAAAACCTTGGTCAATATTTTCACAAATAATATTTCCCCTTTAACATTCCCAAATCACTTATGAATATCTCTATTCTAGTACTTATGCTTCTTCATTATAAATTACCTTTTAACATGTCTATTCCTTGTATTTGAATTGTAAGTGGGCTGAAAACATCTCTTACTTAATGTGTTATGTAGCTACAATGTACTTCTTGAATGATTGGGTGAAGATGTCAAATTACAAACTAGTTCTGCCTGAAAATGTTAGCTGCTTAATAAAGGTGAATAATTATGTTCATAGTGTTTAATTTTTTTCTTAATTGTCAAGGGGAAACAAATTGTAAATTTGCTTGCTTTCATTTTTCTTGTCCCTGCTCTATGTCTTACACATACTACAAATTGAGTATCCCTTATCTGAAGAGCTCAGGACCAGAAGAGTTTCAGATTTTGGATTGTTTTTTGAATATTTACATTATACTTTCTCATTGAGTATTCCTAATCTGAAAATCCAAATGCTCTAATTAGCATTTCCTTTCATCATTATGTCAGCACTAAAAAAATTTGGGATTTTGGAGCATTTTGAATTTCAGATTTTCAGATTAGGAATTCTCAAACTGTATAAGACAGGGAGTTTTGATACACTGGCATTTAAGTTTGCTGGACTACGCTTTGTAACTGCTGATTAGAAAGAGTATTTTCTACTGTTCTGCTGAATTTTCCATTTGCAAACTTCTGACATGTGATTTATATTCTTTAGATAACACAGGGGCTTACTTCAACTTTCTTCACAGACAGCTTACTGAGCCTCTTCAGTCTCCATTCCTACTATTCCTGTGGACAAGAACAAAAGCAAAGAAAAAAAACAGGGACCAGAGATGCCTTTTTATGCTCTCAATCAAAGGCTATGGCTGCCTCAGCTTGGTACACATTCCAAACAGCACTCCCAAGTAGGGCTCATTGAGATCAGCTTGCTATAGAATGTGGCCAGTGAAAAACAGAGAAACTACAAATCACGACACCCACCCTTCATCCTAGACCCTTACCCCGACCAAAAAAAAAAAGAGAGAGAGAGAAAGGGAGAAATGAAAATGACCAACACTGGATGAGTCAATGGATGAATTTTCATCAGTGTGCAGGCACCATTTCTATGTGTTCTAGCTTGCAACAAGGGAGGCAGCACTATATAGAGTCTGGCATCAATAAGATGGGATTACAAGGAAACTCCATGGCCTACTCTTGTGTGGTCTGAGACAGTTAGCTTAATTAGTCTCGGTTTCTTAATTTATAAAGCAGGGAGGGGGTTATGCTAGTATCCCTAATAGGGCTGCTGACATGATGCTGAATACGGCACAGCACACCTAGCTCAACATATCTCACTCTCTTTGAGAACCAGCATTTTTATTCATAAGGTCCCTGAGGATAATACACAAAGGAGAGGAGCCCTCATGATTAATAAACACTGGCATTATACCAGCAACTGGTAATAACTTGATAAGTTGGATTTGTTGGAAGAAGATGGTGAAATAGCTGAGATGGATTTTGAAAGACTAGAATTTGGAGCTTGGCTGAACCTCTAAGGACTTGTGTCACCGTTCACAAGTCACTCTTTTAGCTATAGTTTCCTCATCTTTAAAACAAAGGAGTTAAAAAAAGATGAGTCTCATCTGTCGTGCTAATTGTGGAACTGCTGTGATAAACCAGGCCTTATTGTTTTGTATGTAAAATGAAGTGATAGTAGTGATACATGTGAAAGCAGGGATGCGTGTTTACAAAACAGATTTCCTACAAAGCCATGGAATCATAAGTTGCTAGCCAGCCAATGGATACAATTTGGATCTGTGTCCCTGCTCAGATCTTCTGTTGAAATGTCATCCGCAGTGTTGGCGGTGGGATTTGGCGGCAGGTGATTAAATCATGAGGGTAGAGTTCTCATGAATGGTTTAGTACCATCCTCTTGGTACTTTCCTCACAACAGTGAGTGAGTCCTCGCGAGATCTGGTCATTTTAAAATGTGTGGCACCTCCCTTCTCTCTCTTTGCTCTTGCTTTCGCCCTGTGAAGTGCCTGCTCCTGCTTTGCCTTCTGCCATGAGTCAAAGCTCTATGAGGCCTCACCAAAAGCAGATGCTGCCATGCTTCCTGTACATCCTATAGAACCATGAGCCAATTCAACCTCTTTTCTTATAAATTACCCAGTCTCAAGTATTTCTTCATAGCAATGTGAGAATGGACTAACACACCAACCAAGCTATTAACAAATTAGTCAAGCCCTGTTTATGATAACCTAAGAGGTTCCTATTTGGCAACACATGAATTACTTGCAGTGAAATTTGAGTTAAATATTATCAATGATTTTGTCAACTTCTTCTCCTGTTAGATTTTAAGCCTACAAGTCCTCCATAAATTCTGATTTCAAAAGACAAGTATGGCTTTAGTGACAATTGCAAAATGCTTGCAAATCAGAGCTTCATTTTGGTACCCTTTTAAGATATCAGCAGTACCTGTTCCTTCAAATAATATGACCTGCAAACCAGGTAATGTGTTGTAAGGGAGTTCATGACTAGCAAAAACACAATGTGTCATAGCATGCTATCACAACTTCGACAGACTTCAATGAAATTACAAGAACAAAAAAAAAAAAAAGAAAGAAAAAAAAGAGGAAGAAAAGGAAAGGGAGAGAAGGAAAAAGAAAAAAATGCATTATTGTATGAGAATTTCTGGAATAGCAAGCACATTGTCTACCTAGAGAAGTCTAAAAATCTCACTTAACTCTAATTTTCAGAGAAAGAGGTAGGGCTTGTGTCGACACTGCTTAATAATTTTATACCATTAAGTGTATCTGGAAAGAAATTGTCTTATTTCAAAAGGCAAATTCTTTCAACAGTAACATTGAAGGTATATTTTAAGAAAATTTTACCGTCATTCAGTCAAATCTATATGGTGATAATTGACCTGCTATAGGTCAGTTTTTAAGTTAATTAAGATCATGGGGCCAGTGCCAGACACTCTGGGTTGGAACACAACTCCACCCTTTTTTAACTATGTGAACTCTAGCAATCTACTTAACCTCTCTTCATTTCAGTTTTCCCAATGTCAAAATTGGAATAATGAAAGTATTCTGCATTATCAGGGTTTGGTGGAACAACAAATGAACTTATAATATCTGGGACACAGTGAAAATTCAGTAAATATAAGGTATATTTATTAGTACACTCTTATTTAAATATTGAAATGCCATATATTTAGTTATAAAATACATATGTATATCAACTCATAATTTGATGTAGGCAAGGTAATCTATACCCCTGACTTAATGTCTTTATTATAATTCCAGTAAAACTACTTTGTTCTAATATTGCTGCCATACAGAGTCAAGCAAGGTACTCATTGGACTCATGAGCCTAGAAAACTGATATAGATTCTCTAAATCTCTTTGATTATCTAGGAGGAAGGTTTATTTCAGTCTTGTTGTTCTGAGATCCGTTCTTAAAGACATGCCTTCTCTGTCAGGTTGATTGATCCACATAGGTCCCCTTGGAACAAAGGGACAAGAACAACAAACATATCCACACCAACCTCAAACTAGAAAGCCACAGCAACTCTCCAACCTCAAACTAGAAAGCCACAACAACTCTCCTGTCTCTTCCACCTCATTGGAAGTCCTCTACTCAGCTGCAATGTTGCCATTTGCCTATCCGTCAAAGATAGTGTCCTATTTTAGCTGGCCCAAGGACATATAATTTCTTTGTAATTACTTTTCAGTTGAAAGACTTTGGAAGAACATGGCTCACGGATCATGTAATCTATAATATTTATATTTCTAATAATAATAATAGTGACAACAATGGCTACCGCAATATATATTAGATCCTGCTTTAAGAACTTTATCTCAACATCATCTCATTAAATAAACTTATGAGAGGTGCTAGCATTGTGATTACTTTACACTTGAGAAAATTGAGGCTAAGAGGTGAAGTAAGTAGTTGTAGGGATCCCACAGATAGAAAGGAGTGAGGCTAGAATCCTGAAGCAATAAGTATCACCCTTCCCATGTTCTCTGATTTGTCTTAATAATCCATTAGTAATTCAGCCTAGTTTTCCTGTTCTGGTAAGACTTCCTCTGATTACTTTTCCTCTCTTTATCCATTTTACTTAATGCCCATAACACTGTTATATTTCTTTAATCTTTTTAGATGGCTTATAAGTTCATTTTGAAATTTCCAGTTCACACACTATTGTTTCTGGGGTTTAAATTCACATCCATTTTTTTATTTCATTCCCATTTACCTTTTAAACAAACTCCTTACCTCATTTATCACTTGTATTTTCATGTAACTCTGAGAATCAATTTATTTCTTCAGTTGGGGACTCAGCCATAATGTCTACAGCCAGTATCTTCTCTTCCTGGCTTCCTTGATAAGTGTGTCTCTATAGAATATTATTATTTTACTGTAATATGTAGGACATAAAGTATACAAGATAACTAACAGAATCAACAACCCTGAAAGACTATTCATAAGTACTCAGATGTTCAGTGCTTTCATTTTCATTGTTGAGCTAATTATGTTTTTTTGTGTGATTAGTGTTTACGAACTCAACCCAGTACAAGCAAATAAAATTCTGCACAGGATATTCCTGAAGTGATAGGTCACATTAAGAATCTCAAGGAATGAATGCGTGCTACTCATGGGGATGAAACTGGGGCAGAGCCAAGCATCCAGTGCCAAACAGAAATGAATTTGCATCTTCCGACCCTTCCCCTGCAATGCTGAAGCTTCTGGTTCAGTAGTCACAAAGCTGTTCTCCAGGGAACAAAGCCTGTTTCTGTTGAGGCGGGTGCCGCTACCAGCAAAGAAACCCTCATCGTGATCCAACTGTAGCTCAGAGGCACGTGAGGCACAGGAAGCAATTTTGACAAAGAATAGCAAGAGCTATCCATACAAATGTAGAACAAAAACATAAAAAGGCATAAAAGGTATTGATAATTAATTTAAAATACCATAAGAAAACCATAGCTAAAGTGAGGGGGAAAATGGAGCCTCAACAAAGACGAACAGTACTGCCGAGGCCACGAAAGTGAATGCCCCAACACTTTGGACTACAATCGCAACGCCCAAATTTTTTTCCTGTAATTATGGTTCTACTTATCCCATCTTAGAGTCATAAAAAAACTTGAGTGGATAGGGGATTATTTCATGCTGGGAATATAGAAATAACTTTGAACAAATTGCCCATTTGTGATTATTTAAATAAAACATCATAATTGGAATACGTTGGTCGATAAAGGCAATTTTTTTCCTTCTCTCTCTTTTGTATAAGAACAATATACTAAATGCTGTCTTGATTTTTTTACTGCATTTTCGTAAATACAGTATTTAATGCCAGGTGCCCCCTCAATTTTACATTGTGATAGGCTACACAAAAGGAGGAGTAAATGCACTCAGAGCTGTTTTCCACACCACTTGGGCTCTGACAAATCATTAACAACATTCTCTGCTTCCGTATTGTCTTCCATGATAATTATATGAAGCTTGACTCAATGGTGCTCACATTTAATGGGTCTCACTTTTACCACTTTAATTTCAATGGTACATCTCTTACAGAGTTGCATTTGCCATCATTGTATTCATACTCTTTCAAAATATATCTTGCAAACAGAAGAGGTTCTCCATCTTCTTTTGTGCCCAAAAAGAAGAGGCTAGTTTTTGATGATCTTAAGCTGACAGAATATCCTATGTTACAAATTGGTATTTCTCAGGTGGGATAAGGAGATTTAGACCTCTCATGTCCTGACTTCTGTAGGTGCATTCAGCATTGAGGACCTTTAAACGGCCATGATCATAATCCCATAGGCACTATCTATCCATCTTTCTATCCTGAAAGAGTTGCCAGTTGATTGGACCTTTCAGATTTAGCTGTAAATTTTTTAAATAATTTCTTCTTTCAGCTGATATTTTATAATTAAGAAAATTATTTCTACATAATGCTTTTCAATAGGTAATACATACATAATACTACTTAAAAGCCTGTAGGGACCAAAACTTATTTCTATGCATCAGAGAAAACATGGAAGAATGAAGGGTACTCCCTGTCCTCAAACTTTTGGTAAAGGAGTAAGATACGAACATGTGAATGTTAAATGAGAAATGCTAGAAAACTGCTATGGACCTCAAAAAACTGCTATGGATCTGCTATAGCAAATAAGAGGAAATAGAAATGATGGTGAGCATTGCTGTTATCTCCTGGACTCTCAGATTTAAAGCATCTAATCTAAAGCGTGAAGGAATTCAAAGCCATCTAGTTCAGCTACTGTTTTACGTCTTGGATCACCTTGCCAACACTTGGTGGAATGGAAGCACTGGACACCCAGGGATGCCCAGTCTCTGCTTGAAGCTGTCCTATGACGGAGAGGGGACTCCCTGTTAAAACACCTCATTCTCACTCTGCCTTTTGAAAGTTCTTCCTTATATTGAGTTGAAACTGCTACAACTATTCTACACTACTCCAGAAAGCTTGTAGCTTTTAAAAGCATAAGGTCTGAAGTCAGACAGACTAGATTCAAATCCAGACTTCAACAATAACTAAGCATCCCTATGTAAACAGAATATCTTCTCCACGTCTCAGTTTCCTCAACCGTAAAACAGGAATATTTAACCAATGGTGCCAAACTGATGGTGTTACTATGAGGATTGATGGACACAAGACTGGTCATTTATCAAACACTCAATTAAGGTTGGCTATTATTATTATGACAGCACTTTAGAGATTTGAATACAGCTCACTGGTATCCTCTTCCCATGACGTTTGTTCTTTTACACTATAAGGTAACAACCTGTAGAGAAGTTAAATGACATGCTCAAGGTCACGTGTCTGGTGAGCGACAGAAACAACAAGAACTGAGATTTTCTAAAAAATCCAGTGACCTTGCTTTTAAAAAAAAAAATTCAGGAAAGTTTTAGATACTTTAGTCAGCACAATAACATAATTTCTTTTAGAATAAATAGTACCAGAGTACTCAAGGTAGATTTCAATATTCTAGACCATCCACTGACACAAATGCTTTATGAGGGAGTAGGGATATGAAAAAGTAAACAAATTGTCTTTTTTAAATATATATTTTATTGTGCTTTAGGTTTTGGGGTACATGTGAAGAACATGCAAGATTGTTGCATAGGTACATACATGGCAATGTGGTTTGCTGCCTTCCTCCCCATCACCTATATTGTCTTAATGAGAAAGAATGTCTTTAAATCCAACAGCCATCACTCCTATAAGCGAGAACTCATGATTTCTAACCCCCATATCTCTTCCTCTTCTTTCTACTTCTATTTTCAAAACTGAATCTTCAGTTTCAACATTTCTCAGACATCCCATAGCTGGATTAATTCAAAATTTTCTGAACAGATTTTTCCTAATTCCAATGTCTATCCACTCAAGCCCCATGCTCCACATAATTCCCAAAATTATTAATGTAAAACATAAGGTGAGTATGCCATCTCTCTCTTTAAAAAATTTCTAATGGATTATAACTCTCCGTAAGACTATGTCCAAACTTCTTGGCAAGCTATTTAACATTCTCCCTACCAGTCCCAAGTCTACCCATCGAGACTCATCTCACATAGGGGTTGTTGTTCCATGAAGTCAATAACTCAACACCTGACCTGTTTTCAAATGGCCAATCAATTTTAGTTATTATAGCTACGTTTATTCTGGAAGGTATTAACTTCTTTCTCCAACTATTGTCATTTATTTATTCATTCAACCAACATGTATTGGTCACTATTTTAGACAACATGGTTATGGTCATAAACAAATAACACCCAGCTCTCAGTGCATTTATTTTAGTGGGAACACAAGCCAAAAAAGCTAAAACTCAACAAAGTATATACTTTGTTAGATACCGATAAATACTAAAAAGAAAATAAAGCAGAGAAAGAGGATCGAGTATACCAAGAAGGAGGATCAGGACATTTAGATAAAGTGACTAGGGAAGACCTCGCTATTTAGGTGATATTTCAGCCAAGAGGTAAAGAAAGTAAAAGCTTCAAGTGTCTATCTAGGGAATAAGCATTCCAGCTAGAAGGAATAGCTAAGGCAAATACCATGAGGTAGTGTGATTATTTTATTGGAATGCAGGGAGAAGGCCAGTGAGGCTAGCTCAGATTAACTAAAGAAGACACTAGTAGGGGAATGATTCAGAAATTTAACAAGAGGAAAGAGCTTTTAGGGGCTTGAGAGTTTCAATTATTTAAAAGATATTGGAAACTATTGGAATGGTTTATGAGCAGAGATATAAGAAAACTGATTTTTTTTAACAAGTTCACACTTGATGCTGTGATAAATTAAGGATAACTCCAAGCTTTTAGCTTAATAACTGAAAGAGAGAAGATACACCATTCCACTATATCCAGTGACTGCCTTTGCAAAACCTTTTGATTCATCCACTTTCATCGATCTGCCTTCTAACTATCTTAGCCTAAATCATCATTTTGTTTATCTAATTTCATACAATATCATCATAAATATCATCTCTTGTTTCAACATAGTCAATTCGTTTTGCAGAAATTAGGACGATCTTTTAAACATGCAAAGCCCCACAACGGCTTACATACTGACTTAGAAAATAACTCCTCATGACCTGCAATACGCTAACCTATTTCACCACTCTCTTCCCCTATAACATCATCTCTCTGTCTTTATGACACATTCTAGAACTCTTTCCCATCCCAGGACCTCTATATACTGGATCCTCTACTTAGAAGTCATCCCATCCCCAAATCTTTTGAAATGATTATTCCTTTGCTTCTTCTGACCTCAACTTTAGTGATAGATCCTCAGGGAGGCTTTTTCTGAACGTGCTCTCTCTAAGGCCTGTTACTCCTTGTTATTCTGCTATAAATCACTGTTTATTCAACTGGTATTTATTGGGTGTCTATGTGCCAGAGACTATCTTAAGTGCTATTCTTTCCTGCTTTTTTCCATTTATTCCAATTTATGACTATTTCATATTTAATTCCTGCCTCCCCGATTGAGCTACAAATTCCCTAAGAGCAATGGCCAGAAATGTTTTGTTTACCATTATATTCTTTCAGATACGTGGCAGGCAACTGAAACATATTTATGGAATAAATGTTTAATGTTTTCAGAATTTGCTGGGTTTTCCTTTAGGCTTCCAATATAGAATTTATTTCATTAAAGTTGTATATCATAGGTAATTATACATGGCTTCTTTCTCTAATAGCATAGAGCTTACTTGAGACAGAAACTATTTCTTCATCAGTATCGTATCTTTCAACAGTGTCTTCAACAATATCTTTAACAGTATTGTATCTTTCAAAAGACTGGCTGAGTACTTTTGTAACTACAAATGCTTCTTGCATGGAGCTGATGACTGAGTGTAACTTTGGGGTTTTCCCCAATATGTAAACTGAACGTGACTTAGGAGACTTGACTTTATTCTACTTTAAGAATACATATAAAATTACTGTGATTCTTGGCCAGTTCCAGAAATGTAATAATGAAGTAGATGTCCTTCCCATGCTTTGGATCTAATGACTTACCACTATAATATCAAAACATAGTAAATTATGGCCTCCAGAAAACTACCAAATATATCTTGCTTTCCTTACCAAACTCATCTTATAGGACAGTTTCCCTGTCTCGTCATGAAGGTCCAGCCCCACTGACCTTTCTCTCTAACCTTGCTGTATACTGGGAACACTCCCTCTCCAGGCCTGTGCCCTGACAACTCTTCACTCAGAATTGCCTCCACCCTCCGGGCTCCTGTTCAGGATTCTGCCCCTCCTTCATGCTCCAATTCAAATGTCACCTTTCCAGAGAGACCTTTTCAGACAGGTCCACGTAAAGAGTCCTTTCCTTACCTCTCTCCAAAGTTACTCTATGTCATTGCTCTATTTATTTTTTCCTTAACAATTCACTATTAACTGACATTATCTTTTTTTTTTTTTTAATTTACAAGTTCATGGTTGATCTCTCAACTATAGACTATAAGTTCAGGGCAGCACAGATGTTGATGTGTTCACTGTTACCATCTTCTATGCCGTAACAATGTCTAGAATATAAGAGAACATGGCACAGTAAATATTTGTGAAATGAATTAATTAATATGTACTTAATTAAAATATGCCACTGGTATTTATTATAAACCACTAACCAGTGTATAACTCCTGAACTGGATGCAAGCTAAAATCCACAAGATATAATTAGGAGCATTTCTAAATTCTACCCTGGAAGGTTTGTAAGTCCACTTGTGTGGGAAAGAAAGGAGGCGTTCTGGGGGTAAAGGGTAAGAGACTTTAATATGGGCAGTGAGTTACTGGATTTGCAGAATTGAGCTTTTTTCCTCTGTGTGTCTGCGGGAACCAGAGCACACTTCCCTATTCCTGGGAGATCGACAATAGTTACATGTTGACTTGATCTGAAATTAGAACAAAAACCTACACTAGGACATTTCCTGCTATAAATTCCAGCATCACTCAAAGTATATTTAAACCGTATTTACTTATTTATAAGTATCATTTAAATAGATGAATATAAATTCTTGTCGGCTAATTTTCAGTGATTTACTGAAATGCTCTATTTAAAAATGTCAAGTGGCCATTAGCAGTAAACCTCCAAGAATTTATCTGCCGTAATATTCCTGCTTAAATATTGTCATTGCATTATTTCATTTTATTGGTTTATATTTTAAAAATCTTTCTGAAATCACTGAAAGTTTTTAATTGCAATTCATTTTCAATTTAAGCAGATTAAAAGACATGGATCAGAGATGGAAGGGAAATGAACACTCCATAGACTTGATACAGCATCACCATAACTAATACCCAGTAGGGTCTGCTAAAGCCAAGTTCACACTTGAGTAAGACTGAGGTAGTTTCTTGAAATGTGTCACTCTGGGCCAGGTTAAGCTGAATTTGGTCCATCTGAAGACTTATTATTGACTCAGATGGCAATTGTCTGGCACCTGACTAAATTCACCTTGTTTCTTTTCTCCTATAAATCATTTCAATAGTCTTCCTTAAGATCAATGTAATTTAAAGTGGAATACTTATATAATTATTATCATACTAGCAATATTGTAAGACATTGCAAATACATCTAAAAACACAATCACGTTTATGTATAGTTCTATTTCATATTTATTTTCATTTTTTTTCCCTCTTGTTCTATCCAAATATACTGTGGTCCCAGTGACTGTTAATCCTTCTTGAAAGGATTCAACCACCTGGTTCAACTTAGTTTTTTTTGCCATAAATGACAAAAAGAGAAAGATGAAATTACACACACTCACACATTTGCAGTTCAGGTTTTTGTGATCAAAATGGAGCTTTCTTTATAGACTCTCATGTCCCTGATAATTGGCTCAAATTATATGGAATAAAATACTTTGAAAAAAATTACCTATTCATCTTCGAAAAAAGACCTACTTGGCAATGAAGAACTACATGTTGCTTCTGAGGAGTACAAATCGTGAATTAGATGGATCCCATTTCTCTGGCTGCAATGCTATTTGAAATATTTGAAATATTAACAGCAGTGTGTTTCTCTCCTAGAGTGCATGCTACTGCATCTCTCAAACATGAGTTGTATAACTGAGCTGCTGATGAAACCAACAGTGGCCTTATTTAATGACTGTCGTTGATTCAGCTTCTACAATGGACTAGTCACCGTATTTAATGCTTCTATGACTTCTATCTAATCTTCACAACTCTTTAAGGTAAATATTATCTTCACTTCACCATGAGGAACATTTGGGTGACTAATTTACTTAAGGTCACAATCCAATGAAGGTGATAGCTAAGAAGAATTCAAACCCAGATCTTTCAGACTAATACAAAAGTTCTCTAGCTTGATCTTACATCAGAATAGTCTGTGGACTTGTTAAAACCCAGACCACTAGGCCCCACCCTCAGAGCTCCTGATTCAGTAAGCCTTGAGGAGGTCCTGACATTATACATTTCTCTGAAGTTCACAGGTGATATTGATATTTGCTTTTCCTGAACCACACTTTGAATCCTATCATTTTCCTGCACTATGTTCTGAGTTAGAATGTAGAACCCGGTAGTAAGAACCAATCATTGATTTTTCTCTAGGAGTTCTACTTATACTTTTATGGAATTTGAAATATATCCATGTAATATTTATCAAAATTTTCACAGATATTTCTGGAATTTCAGACAATTTTGGCTTTTTCTACTCTTCTCAATTGTTTGACTTCTTCAAAATGAGCACATGTAATTTTTACTATCACTGAGTAAAAAGCTGACTGCATTTAGGAAAAAATACAACAAAAAAACTCAGAGGTGTTACTCAGAGGATACATCTCAATACTATTTTAGGAAGGGAAATATATATATCCACATACATATATAAACATAAAACATGTATATTATGCATGTATGTATGCAACATACACATATACACACATATCTTTATCTATAAAACAAAGGCTTTATTTTTTAGCTTAACCTAGGTTGGTTAGGAAAATGTGAGTTCAAATTCTGAACCAGATGCTTACTATCCACTTAGCCATGCAAAACCAATTCACTGCTCTAAATCAGTTTCTTTATGTGTACATTCAGCAAACCAAACTAGAATAATACATCCCGTAGTTAAAGGACTTTTAAAAGACTAGATAGTCTCAAAAGTTCGGTCGAGCTCTATATGCTGTACTAGTATAAATCCTCTTTTCAGAATTTGAAGGAGAAAAAGACACTTTATGATGTGAGGGTCGTTTAGATGAGACCAGAACAAACTGAAGGGTGGTTAAAGGTGCGGGGCCAGTTGGCCAGGATGCCCCTGCCACAGTTTTACATTTTTAAGTGATATCATATTACATAATAATAGCACATGACTATTTCTGTTCTGTGAATTATAATTGCTAAAGGAAATACCCCGCTATTTATAAGATGCTTAGTGCATCTGTCACCGTGGCCTTATGGCCCAAATCAAAGTGATCGGAGCTATTAAGATGATTTCCCTATTTGGCTGGGTTTTAAAGACTATAGTTTTGAAGTCAGTGGCAGATGACCTACTAATGGTGTTTAATGGTTCTCTCAACAAATTGTGAAGTACCTTGAATGACCCACTGGTTAAGTACGTAAAAGGAAAATTCCAGCTTTAATCATTTAATCTTGATTCCATCCTGTTTTTCTTTGGGACAGTGATGTTTATTTTCACCTTCAAGGAAGAATGGGGAGATTTAAAAAAGGGGGAGGGGAAAGGTAATCAAGAGTTCTTGAGTGCTGGGCTAAACATTTCATATGAGCCATCTCATTTGATCTTCACAACCCTGTAGAAGAAAGAAAGGAAAAGGTGGCTAGCAGGACCAGAATACAAGGCCAAGAGCACTGAAGGCTGAGCTATGACTCACCACCGGCCCTTGACAGACGTTTTTTCTTTGGAAAAAAAAACAAAAACAAAAACAAATATTTGTCAGCACTTAAATAAATGAGCAGCATAAACACACAAATCAAAGAGGGTCAAGAAGACATAAAAGCCAAGGCAGCAGCCGGGCGGAGTGGCTCACACCTATAATCCCAGCACTTTGGGAGGCCGAGGCGGGCATATCACTTGAGGTCAGGGGTTCAAGACCAGCCTGGCCAACAAGGTGAAACTCTGTCTCTAAAAACACACACACACACAAAAAAAAAACCTAGCCAGACATGGTGGCGCATGCTTGTAGTCCCTGCTACTAGGGAGGCTGAGTGAGGCGGAGGTTGCAGTAAGCCGAGATTGCACCGCTTCACTCCAGTCTGAGTGGCAGAGTGAGTGACTCCATCTGCTCCCCTCCAAAAAAGCCAAGGCTGCAAGACAACAGATTCAAGGCCCAGGTAGACATTAAGGAGAAACAAACAAAAGTTTGAGCAGGTAGAACTAATCTGGAGCTCATATACAGAGAAAGCATAAAATGAAGCAGGCATGAATGAGTATTTTGGCTGCCTCAGCCCGAGCTGTCTTGCTTCCCTGCTACCTTAGCAAACCACCTAACTGGGCTAGAAATGAGGGGCAAGTTGTTGGCTGAGAGACCAAAGTTAAGGAAAGTTAGAGCAGGCAAATTTATGGCAAAAAAGTTTCTTACCCTGAAGCTGGTGATAAATTCTCAAGGCTCATGTCTGCAGAAGGGGAAAAATGTCTCCACTCCACACGAAATTACCATCGGAATAACTTCTATGTCATTCCTGTCTGCCAACCTCCAGATAGAAATGGTAAAACAGGCCAGAAAGAGAAGCTTCAGGGATGATACCCATTCCCTTTCCTATCCTGGCCTAAACAGCCCCAAAATGCCCTATTTTTTTCTTTGTCTATTTTCATATACAGGCCAAAAAAAATAAATAAATGAGTTTGCATCTTACTCTTGGATTATCTTTTTTTAAAAAAAATTTGTGAATACATATCACAGCTAGAACGGTAATATCATTTCCAGAGAAGAGCATCAATATTTCAAATAAAAATCTTTTTTGACTTACCTAGCCATTTTCTAGTCCCTTCTTGCTTATAAACAAGGTCATTTGAAAATGGAGAATTTATTTCAGGGGCTCTAAATGCTAGAGTAGTGGCTCTTTATCCTAAGGAAGTGAGTTGAAAGAACAAAACAGGAAATCAGCATTGTAGGTAGGTTCTAGTTTGTTTTTTGTTGTTTTTTTTTTTGTCTTTATAGGAAGAAATTCCTCTAAAAGTAAAAGGAACGCTTGGAAATGAAGATTTGAACAACCATAAAAAAATAAATAAATAGTCTATTGTCTTAGTCTGTTTTGTGCTATTATAACAGAATAGCTGAGACTGGGTAATTTATAATGAGCAGAAATGTATTGGCTCACAGTTCTGGAGGCTTGAAAGTCCAATTTTAAATTGCCACCACCTGGGGTGGGCCTTCTTGCTGTGTCATCAACATGTTGGAAGGCAAGATGGCAAGTAAGCAAGAGAGCAAAAAGGACTCAACTCACTATTTTATAATGGCATTAATCTCACCCCTCAAGGCAGAACTCTCATGACTTAATGATGCCTTAAATGTCTCACCTCTTAATATTGTTACAATGGCAATTAAACTTCGACATGAATTTCAGAGGGAACATACATTCAAACCATAGCACCTCCTATATGGCTAGGCCTTGAATGGTCTGCTTCTGTTTCCATCTAAAGAAAAGAAGGCAAGGATCGGAAATGTCATTTAAGTCAGAATTTACCTGCAGAATCTGTCAATTCAGGTCTTTCCTGAATAAACCTATTTCTTCTTTTGGGCCCTAACTATATTTCAGTGTGCAGGTTTTAGTACTGCCTGGACTAGTTCTATTGCATTATTTTTTATCCATATTTAATTCCCTTTAGGCTGTATGCTGATCCATTACACAAATATTTTATTGGGCATCATCTATGTGCTAGAAGAAAAACACTGTCTTTATTCTAGAGTCTACAGTGCAGCAAGCAGATCATC
The DNA here is from genome assembly GCF_009761245.1 of Sapajus apella. Classification (NCBI taxonomy): domain Eukaryota; kingdom Metazoa; phylum Chordata; class Mammalia; order Primates; family Cebidae; genus Sapajus; species Sapajus apella. The sequence continues at coordinate 3,198,069 of NW_022437019.1, forward strand.
TGTTAAGATAGGATGAGGACTGGTTTCTTATTTGATTTTTGTTTTTCTTCATATCATAAAGTGGGACTAATAGAAGTACTTATTTGGTAAGATTTCTGTTAGAGTCAAACTAGATTACATAAGCAAATTTCTTAGCCTATAGCCTGAAGTGTCATAAGTGTTCAACACATATTAGCTATCATTACTGCTAGCAGTGTCTGACATACACCAGAGGTTTTAACAAGTATTTCCAGAATGAATGGTCAAAGATTGGTTGCACACAGTGTTTAACACAATAGTAACCTTGCCTATTACAACTGGTTATATCATACATACTAACTGGTCCCTTGACTCCAGCCATTTAATCGGTTCTAGGCAGGTTTGAATATGAAATAAAGGTAGCACTGAAGTCATTCTATTTTCAAAGACAAGTCATCCTATTTCCAGTAAATTTTTAAGCAGATACATTTGAAAGTCATGTGGCATAGCAGAAATCACACCTGATTAGAGAAAACCTAGAACGCTGATGCAGCTTCTTCCTCCACATAGATGCACGTTATTGAAATAGTCACTACCTAGACTTCCCTGGGTATTGTTTTTCAACAGTTCAATACGGAGGGTAAACGAAATCTAGTTGTTTTCCTCCTAATATTATCCATCTGTGATTCTAGATCATTTGTACAGTAAGATTCTGAAAGGCTTTTAAAAAATGCAGATGGATAAATAAAGTGGGCTTTTTGTTTTCGCCTATAGCAGTCTTAGGTTGTTTGGGTAAATATAATTAACATAATAATGATCATTGTTAACACTGAGAACTTCTAAAAGCCAGGCAACTTGTTAAGTGCCTTTACATGGATTTTCTAATTTAATATACTCAACCAACCAAAAGAAAGTAGTATTAGCTCCATTTAAAACAAAAAACAAACATACAAAAACCCTGAAACTAAGAAATGTATTCACTTGCCCAAGGTCATATAACTAAAAAGCAGAATTAGGACATCTGACCCTTAACTATGGTATACTTTACATATGGTATATTCTACAGACATTCTACAACAGTGAAACAAAAAATGTTCAGCCTGGCACCACATAAAGTTAATTGATTTTTAAGCTCCTTTCACTGATTGGTCATTAGTAAAATAAAGTCATCATTTTAAATTGGCCAACTACATATAGATCAATAGACAGATTTAAAAAAAAAAATCTCCAAATTTCCCATAAAAGAAAGCCTCAAATGACAAGTTGCCTTTTCAAGGCATAACATTCTGCGAAGAAAATATTATTCTATCTGCTCTCCTATTGCCTCACCTTCTCTCAACCTAATGGAAGACAACTCTAAGCGGACGGTGTCAAAAAAATGTAATTCACAAATTTTAAAAAAATGTTCCTTTTTAAATAAATCTCACATGCATAGATTCTACTTGTTGGCTCTGGGTCTCAAAGCTGTTGGGAACACCAGGAAGAGCATGAGATATTGCAAATGGCAGGGAGCCTATTTCTAACTGGCCACCGAGGCTGTGTGTTGGGAAATAAGGTATAGGATCCTGAATAAAACCTCCTAACATTATTTCTAAATGGAAACTGTTCGTTTTGACTCAGCTGCCATTGGAAGGCAGTAAGGCCCTATTTTGATAGTGCATCAGTGAAGGCCTTAAAGTTAATTACAGCTTTGTATTTACTCTGATGCTATTATGTGATATTTACCGATGAAAAGAAGACGGTTTAATCACTGAGATGGTTATAATGTGCACTTGTCTCGTTTTATTCATACCGTGGGGGAAAACATGTAATTGTGTAAAAAAAAAAAAAGGAATAAACAATTTCATCTATTCTTAAATTCCAGAAAAGGCATTAAGTGGATCCAAGTTATTGTAGTGACCTTGTATGTCTAGTGTACCACGCTTCTCATTTTTCTAACATGAAACCTGTTTTAAAGACTTTCCTATTCTGAAATGGTTAATTTCAAATTTTCTCAAGGTATTCTCCTCTGAGCCCCATTACTAACATATGATTGTCACTGCAACATGGCTTTACTGACACATTGGTGTTAAAAGGCAGTGACAGAGCCAACAGGAGTGAACCGAAGCCATTTATATATACTGTAGAACTACACTGACAATCCAAAGAAACACACCATCTGCATTCTGTGTTGCTGCAACCTACTGAACTGTGGGTTTGCAATTTCAAAATTCAGAATGTCATGCCCGACTCCACTTTAGGGAGCTCCCACAGCTGCTACTTTTGCTTCCCTGCCTTCAGAATTCTGATGCTGAAGTTAATCTATAAGGACATCCTAGTGCAGTGATGGAGACGTGGCGGTAGGGCATGCTAGAGTACCATGTATTTTCATGCATTTATTTATTCAAGCTGTGTGGCTTTTTATCCCCCCTTCCCTTTGCAACTTATCAACCTGAACCCTCAGACACTCACACCCACACAATGATCTCAGCAGGCAACGAGGAAAAGCAAAAGCAAATGCACTTTAGGGAAGGAACAGGAAACCGACACTGAAATGGCCATTACAGGGCATTTCAATTTTACCTGTGGTTTCAGCTTCTGCTCCAAGTGCATGCAATGAATGTGGCCTGATTACCTTAATTTAGTGATATTGGCAATAATCACAATGGCAGGCAGTGCCTAAGAGATTGCCCTTGACAGTAGAGTCACAGAGATGGGGATGTGGAAAATTTCTGTTGAGCACAACACACAAAAGGAATAATAGAGAGATGCTCAGGGATCCATATCCTGATAGAAAGGTAGATGGCAAGAGAGCGCATTTCTCTTAGTGATTAACCGTAGGTTTGATGAGTTGGTTTTCTCGTGGTCTCTTCTAGCATTATGAGTCTCAATTCCATGGTAGGATAAAAGAGAAGCTGAGATATAAAACCACCACAGAGACAGTTTACTGTAGATTTGACTTAGAATTGAGAAAGGAAAGTTTTGAAAAATGAATAAGAATTAAAAGTAAAAACAAAATCAATTGATGTCAAAGGCAAAACCCCAATGGCCACTCCTTGAATAGGAAGAATCATGAACCTACTGAAGGGGTCCTTTCTAGTTGTGTTCTTGACTGCTGAGAGGAAGCAGATTTTCTGCCTTTGATGACCACGGTCATTTTAAATTAGGGAAGACTACTGGTTTAGAGGAATTGTAAATGGGATGAGCGTCAAGGGTTAATGATACTATAAGTTATCAATGTGATAAGAAAAAAAAGTCTGAAAAGTGACCAAGGGATGATCAGTTGAAGACTGGGACACAAGAAGACATTGGTATTGGGGGGTGTGCAGAGGAAGGCTGGGGCATTATTGACTGTGTGCTTTTTGTTGGCAAAATCCTTAGAAGAGCATAATTAGCCAAAGTAAAGCAGAACTCTTTACACAGTTATAACTCTGTCCTATGCAATATGAGTACCAGATTCTAACTGTAATTATCAATTTAAATTCACTTGTTCCAGGCTTTCCTCCATTGCAATGTCTCAAGAAATTCTTAACGAGCTTTAAAAAGACAGAAAAATATTGGTTGACATTATCTGACTCTACTGATTGTACTCAATGGAATATCCTCTACAGAGTTTACTAAAGTGAACTTGGCCGGGCGCGGTGGCTCACGCTTGTAATCCCAGCACTTTGGGAGGCCGAGGCGGGTGGATCATGAGGTCAAGAGATCGAGACCATCCTGGTCAACATGGTGAAACCCCGTCTCTACTAAAAAAAATACAAAAATTAGCTGGGCATGGTGGCACACGCCTGTAGTCCCAGCTACTCGGGAGGCTGAGGCAGGAGAATTGCTTGAACCCAGGAGGCAGAGGTTGCAGCGAGCCGAGATCGTGCCATTGCACTCCAGCCTGGGTAACAAGAGCGAAACTCCGTCTCAAAAAAAAATAAAATAAAATAAAAAATAAAAAAATAAAGTGAACTTGACACACATATACAAACATAAGTGTGGGGATGTGTGGATATGTGTGTGTATATATTTGTACCTATGTATATGTATGCATACACGCACATGCACAAGTAAACATGTATGTCTACTCATACCTAACTAAAAATTATCTACAGTGAGTTTCTAGAATCTGTCTTTAATCCATCCTCAGAAAGGAATAAAGAAACACGTAGGCAGATATGATTACAAGAAAGGTTTAATTCCAGATCCAAACTTACATGGTATAGTGGCCCCAGTACTGCATCTGCTCATGTACAACTCTGTACAGGAATGGTCATTGATTTGTATCACGTTGGCTATATCAATAAGAGTTTGTGTAATTTCTCCATTGGTGATCCTTCACTATTCAATCATTCATTCCTTCACTTAGCAAATATTTATGATGCATCCATTACATACTAGGCGTTGTTCTATCAAGCCCTAAGGATACAGTACATATCTCTGCTTTTACGAAGCTTACATTCTTACAGTATGTAGATGAGTAAATAAATAAGCAAATGTTAGATCAGGAAACACGAGGCATGAGAAAAAAGAACAGGGAGTGAAGGGCAAGTGGGGTACACAGAGCTTTATACTTTACAGGGAGTAGGCAGGGAGAGACAATGTTTGAGCAGAGACCTACAGGGAGTAGAGAGTGAGCCATGCTAACAGACCTGTTCCAGGCAGAAACTGTGAAACACAAAGAGACACTTTGGACCCAAGATCTCTGTTTCACAAGGTGGATTTCTATAACTCTAGCTACAGTTGTTTCTAATTTTCTTTTTCACTTAACAAAGGTGAGAAATGTAAAAAGGATTTGTTTACCCCCACTGCTTGCGTTCTGTAAAATGCTCACACCCAGAAATAGCCCATCCACTTCAGCTATTCATTCTATTCATTAGAGGACTCTATCCTTGCCTGCTTCTCCTTCATCTTTGTTTTAGGAATAGCAGGGATTCTCTACTTCCTGAAATACACATAAAAAGGGCCAATTTTCAAGTTTAGCACCCCTTTAAAAAATCATCCTCACCATGTCCGTTATTGACTCTATAACGTCTCTAAGCACTTTCTATCTTACGATATTAAATATTATTTTTGGCAACAGAAGCCTATTCATTCCATGGGTATCTTTGAGTTACACTTACTCTCAACTCTGTGAATACCTCCAAAATCTGCTAAAAGAAAATTATGGCCATCATATGTCAGGCACCTTGCATATTACCACTTGTCAAAGAATAAAATATAGAAGACCAAATTAATAGAGAAAATGGTCATGTTATCTAATTATCTGTGAAATTTTTGGAGCAGATTGGTTAAAAGTAAGTTAACAACCAGATGGTACCAACTTACCTACTAATTTTGCAAAATTATAAAATAATGATGCCATCGAATCCTACCCACCTTGTCACTGAATTACAGCTATAGTTAAATTACTGGTGTAAAATGTTAAAAGTCATTGGATCATGTTTAAACAACCACAAAAGCATTAATACTTTTTGATCTAGTAGTTTCAGTTCCAGAAAATTACTCTAAATGTATGTAAAATTGTTTCTTGAATCTTATTATAGTAAAAAGTGGAAGGGACCTAACTATTTAACCAAGAAATGGTTAAGTAAAATGTAGCACATCAATCCAATTAATGGTATTTATTGATTAAAAAGGAAAACATTTAAGAAATATAAGACAGAAGTATAATTGAAAAAAGCATGTAAAAGTGTAAATTTTGTATAAAAATGTATTTTTTTCCATAAAAATGGATCCAGATAGATGAATACTTTGGCGAAAATGAAAAAAAATGAAAACTATTAATTTGTTGGGAATAAGTGATAGGTAAATGTGTATATCATTAATATATATTAAGGCTACACATAGCACAACCTTATAATAACACATTAAAATGTTATTATTGCTTTAATGTTACTTATAGATTTCAAATATAATTTTAATGCCAAACAAATTGCTCATCAAGTCTGTGAAATTGTATTAGATGGTGATGTCCTATTTTTGCAAAAATGTGTCACAATATCTTTAAAACGACATCCATCTCATCTTATGTAAGGATTCCAGGGCTCTTAACTATATTAAATCACATATTAAGCATATTTTCTCATTTCTCCAAATTCAAGATTTTAATTCTCTTTAATGCCTTATTTTTAATTGGAATGTTGCTAAATCCGTTGACAGTCTTACCAACTATTTTAACAGCCTTTTAATTTGTCGTCTAGAAAATTATAACTCTTCATTAACTTTGGGAGACACAGCATTGCAGTTGTGATATATCATTCCTCATTTTATTAACAATCTACTTAATGAAATTCAGGCTTCAAGCAGATGATGGTGATAATGTAAGCACTTGCCCTGGATTTGTTTTTTTCTTTGACAAAATTAAGAATTTACTGATAAGCATAATAGGAGAACAAACATTCAATTCTTTAGGAGTGCAGGTGGGAAAAAAACTAACGAGAGATTTTGGAGCCCACGCTTGTATAACTAATATCCCTATGAATATTTTCCAGAATGCCCGATATCCTTCCAAGATTATTTGCCACTCTATAAGGCAATGCTGAAGGAATATGTCAGTCATTCAACATTTATAAAGATAATCCTCTTGGACCAGGGGTGGTGGATGACATAATCGGGTAGAGGATCTTGTTGAGCATGAAAATGACACTTGGCACGGGGAGTAGGTGGAGGAGAAAGGACACTTATTTTGGGGACATCTGGTGGTTCTTTACTACAAATGGGATTCACCTATATTTGTACCTTTAAACATAGTTGCAGTTCTCTCTCACCAGCATCTTCCTACTTTAGTGCTAATTATTTGGAATTAAAATGATTACATATATCCAAGGATCTACCAAGTCAGTTAAAGAGCTAGAACTGAGTCTACATAGAGGCAGAGATGGGGCAAATGATGGGAGAAGGGTCTCAATCATTTATGCCTCTTTTGGTCTCATTTTAGGGGAGAAAACAGAGGCTTAAGGTGGTAAGTGACTTGCCAAAGTGAAGTACGTTGGTGTCAGAGACTTAATAATAAATGTTGTAGGCCATATAGACATTTGGTCTACTATTAGCCCCCACTTACCCTTGCTGTAAAGCGTTGCTTAGAGCAAGCTTGTTCAACCTCTGGCCTATGGGCTGCATGTGGCCCAGGATAGCTTTGAATGCAGCCCAACACAAATTTATAGACTTTCTTAAAACATTATGAGTTTTTTTTTGCAATTTTTTTTTAATCTACCTCATCAGCGATCTTTAGCATCAGTGTATTTTACGTGTGCCCCAAGACAACTCTTTTTCTTCCAGTGTGGCCCAAGGAAGCCCAAAGCTTGGACACACCTGGAATTCTTCCATCATGGTCTGAAGAACATAGATGCCCAGAACAGAGAAAATTGAGTCAAGAGTCAAGGTCAGGTTGGACATGGTGACTCCACTTACAATTCCCGCACTTTGGGAGGTGGGTGGGTCACTTGAGGTCAGGAGTTTAAGACTGGCCTGGCCAACATGGCAAAAAACCTGTCTCTACTAAAAATACAAAAATTAGCCAGGCGTGGTGGCAGGTGCCTGTAATCCCAGCTACTTCGGAAGCTAAGGTGGGAGCACTGCTTGAACCCAGGAGGTAGAGGTTGCAGTGAGCTGAGATCATGCCATTGCACTCCAGTCTGGGTGAGAGAAGGAGACTCCATCAAAAAAAGAATAGAGTCAAGGTCAAGGCTTCATGAAGGCAGGGCTATCCTGTCACCTGACTCTGCTTTGCCATGGTCCGGTCTGGAAGGGCATGTACTGAACCCTCTGAGAACACTGCAGTGTAAACCAAATAATTTGGGCAGCATCTAAAGAGAGAGTTATGAAAGATAACTGAGGAGAGAAAAAGCATCTTCTCACAAGTTTTTTTTTTTCTTTTGTTCAGGTTTATGTAGCAAATGTTATAACACACTGAGTTTGATTTTCACATAAGACCGATTTCTCCCATGGGAATCAGAAACCATTTTTTTGTTGTTTCTTTCTCATATCATGATACAGCCCTCCCTAGGAATGATTTGTTGTATAGGTGGAAAGCTTCTCACAGATACATAGAAAATGAGACAGAAAAGGAAGTCCTGTCTGTATCTCTTGACTCCATTTTTTTTGTTGTTCTGGGAATGTCTGCTTTGGACCACAATGCAAGAGCCCCTTCTGACATAAACTCTAAGCAATATTTTACAGTCACAGCAAGTGGAGACTAACAGTAGACCAGATTGTTATATGGCATATTGTACTTATTATTCCTTGTTCTAACTATATTATTAATGGTCACCTGATTAAAACACATCACATCCATCAAATCACTTGACTGTATGTACAAACTCTTTAAATAATATATGTTTAAAATTATGATGTTATATGTGTTCATGAACACAAGTATATAAATACAAGTTTTAATGTGTTTAACCTGTGTAATGTTACATGTGATTTATATAATATGTATTTAACATGTGTATATTTATGCACATATGTATATGTATACAACAATATATGCATATGGTCAAGTGAAAACCTGTACTTAGGCTTACAACTCCAAATGTCCTGGGATTTAGTCATCATGATGCCATTGCAAAGAAACTGAGGATTACAAGATATCTTATGACCTTAAAAAATTCCCCCGTTAACTAGGCTCCAAATAATATGCCATAAGATCCCTACATTCATACAATTTAAAATTGGCTTAACAAAATATCATTACAACAGAACGATGCAGTTCAGAATATGATATAAAGGGATTGTTACATATGTGGCTGAAAATTTAGAATATGATTTGTAAGTAAAATTTAAATTTTGTCTTAAAAAGCATTTTTGATTTTAGATGCATGCCCCAAACATTTATACCTATATCAAAACCTAGCCTACTTGTTCTTTTATTACCTCTACATTAGCATAATTTTAAATACAAATGTATTCTGGAGAAATGAGTGACATATACAAAGATTTATGTAAAATGATATTCACTGAAGTATTATAATAAAAATGCACGAAAACTAAAATTCTATTGGAAAAAAGATTAAATGGCAAGTGCAGTGTGATATATCCATATGACAATGCCACATCGTTGTTAAAGAAATAATATTTCAGAAGAACAATTTAAGAAAAGGAAAGCATTCATGACAAAAGTAAAATGAACAAGTGGTATATAAATAGTACATATAATTCCTATTTTGAAAATACATTCCACATACACACAAACAGCTCAAAGGCTGGGAAATAAATATGCCAAAATGATAAAAACAATTGCTGTGCAGAGGTAAAATGATAGGCTATTTTAATTTTCTTCTTTATACGCTTATTATCTCCAAATTCTTTAGAATAGACATGAATTATTTTTATAACCAGAAAAAAAGAGTACAACGCAAAGTAATTTAAAAGACTTTTTAAAGACTGATCCTTCAAATTACCTAAAACCCCATCTGGCACCTGTCACCTACTCTTCTCAATGAAGCTTGGTTATCCAGTCACGTTCAAATGTCCAGTGTCCCCTGAGCCCCGGATCAAGTCAAGTGCTACTGAACGCGCTATTTTCCCAAAATAAATAGTGAGGACAAGCTCTGAGTACGGAGCATTGCATGTTAAATATTTATTGTAATTATTAATAACACAATGCTTCGATTTAGAGGATACTTAATAAAATAAGAATAAACTTTGTTCATACCAAGTCCCTAGCTGTTAGAGGTTCATCTAGGTCCCAACATACCAATTATTTACATTTAGTATGAACTAATTTACTGTTATTATCATTTTTATTAACATCATCAATTTCTCTGATTCACTTTCACACATTCCAGGGGAATCAACAACACTAATTTTCCAGCCTATAACTTGTATGTAACAAGCAAGCCTGGTGTATGTCTCTCAGACAAAATTAATTCTTTCTTATTTTAGTTGTTTCAGGTTCAATCCTGATCAAATGAAATTCAAAACTCTATTTGTTGTTCTTCTTTTTTTTTTCCCCTGAAACACAAAACCTCCTACACAGTAGTCACTGCAACTGTATCAGACAAGAAGCAAATTCATGTATTTATTAAGTTTTCTCTGAAAGAAACACATTATATCCAAGAGTGAGAATGCTTCTTTTTTTTTCTTTTCTTTCTTTTTTTTTTAAACAAATGCCAGGTGATAGCATCAATAAACACTAACACTGTGTACTCTGAGGAGGACTTTTTACAAATATTTTTAAAGGCTCCTTTTGGCTCTGAATAAAGCAATATACTGGGACAGCCACAGGAGCATGAGTGGAGCTGTGAGAAGCCATAATCTGAATTTGCTAAGAAAATGTAAGCAAAAAATTGCAAATAAAACTGCTTATATTCATGTAACTTGTTTGGCGACAGCCGTAGAGCATAAGGAAAGCTGCTATAACTCATAACAGCATCTTGTAATAAAACAGCTCTATGCATCCCTCTCAAACTGCTCAGTGCTCACATCTCATCAGATGGCTGAGTAAGCACTACGCTTTGGGACAGTAAATCTGTTTCCAATATGGTCTACATTCACAGATATACGCTTCAGTATTCATCCGAAGACACTTCCAGCTAAGTACTTATAAAGAAAGGGTAATCATATATTTAAATATCAGGATGCTATTTTCTCTGTCTATTTTAGTAATCTAGTTCACACTAGAGCAAACCTAAATGGATCCCGGGAAACCTTCAGCAAACTCAACTCTAACTCACAGCACAAAGTCTCTACTATAAGGGTCTCCGGGAAGCCTTGCCTTCTGCTCCCATAATACCATGGTTTTGTCTACCAGGTCGTTTCTCTGTAGTATTAACATTATAAGACTCTTTCAACCTCTCCTGCAATAGCTTGTGGGTTTCCCGAGAGCATGGACTATAACTTCTCAGCATCTGTATCCCCAGCTCCCAAACAAAACTAGAGATAAAATGAACCCTAGGTTCAGTGTTTGTTGACAGAGTGATCTCCTGCAGCTTAAAGTCATAGCCTGGATTTGAGGTTCTAAAGCCTATGCATAGTCCTAAGGTTTGAAAAGGCGTGAGGATAAAGCACATAGCAGAGGTTTTCCAACTGTTTGCAGACATTCGTTTTTCTGAGGGGTTCATCTTGATTTGAGCTTTGTAAGAGATTGTGTCTATTCTATAGGTGTTCCTTGACTTACAAATCAACCCATCATACGTTGAAAATATGGTGAGTCAAAAGCATATTTTCGACTTACGATATTCTCAATTCACAAGTTTATCTGGACTTAATCCCATCCTGAGCCAGAAGTGTGCTGAATGCATATTGCTTTTGCACTACAGTAAAGTGGAGAATTGTAAATCAGGGACCATCTGTAGTGTCAACCCAGTGGGGTCAGAGAACGGGAGAGCAGCCATCTTTGTTCTTTCTGTTCTTTCTGGTATCAGACCCATAGCAAACTTACCTGTTTCAGTGTAGGGATACAAAACAGGAAACTTCTTAGAAGGGACAAGGATCCTTCTATACGAAAGTTATTGATGATTGCTTTTTTTTTTTTTTATCAGTTAACCACACCCCCCAACACACACACACACAATATAGATAAAAATTTAAGTCTCTACAAAATTAGGTAATTCAGAACTCCAGGCAATTCTGATGATACTTCTATTAAGTGTCAAGTTTGGGCTATAATGATTCTGAGCTTTGAGCAGGAACGCCCTCCCACCCCTTTACCCCCAAAAGGGTTTCCCTTTGTTCATCTTTAACGTGTTAGTTCTGTATGTGTGTCTTTAGGTTAGAAACTAGAGAAATGGAAACACTGTGGTCTCGATTAAGCCTAATACTTGGCAGACTTCATCTCTTAGAGAGAGAATACCTCCAGCAGAGCCTGACAGCATATTTACATGAGGAACATTGTGAGATTTGGGCCACAAGTAATGCTGCATCCAGCCAAGTGATAAGCAGAATTCAGGGCTGGAAAGATGTTGGCCCTGTTTCTGGGTGAACACAGACTGGCTCTGATGGGCAGTGTGGCCTGAGGGGAACACAGCATTCTTGGAGACTGCTGGGTACAGTCTCCTGGTCTGGGGCAGCACATCTCACAGGAAGTCCCTGTCAGTACATGATCATGTCTGAGCACAGGGTGATTTTCTAATAGAGCTGAGGAGTTTACAAAGTAATTTCGGCATTTCATCCACAGTAGCAATATGGTGCTAATAAATACTCTTTACAAAGTATTTTGTCATCAATGAACTTCACCACTAGAAAAGTACTTGGTGTAAGAACTTGGTCTAGGATACCAATTGTACAGAGGATGACTCTGGTCCCGAGAGACTTGTCTCAGGATTAGGCTAGGTCATCCTGCTTCAAATTCTGTGCTCTTCTATTGATTTTAAGGATTTCAGAAAATCTGAGTTGCTGAAAGATTGGTGCAGAGGAATGAGTGAGGAAGGAAGCAAGAGGTGGAGAGACAGGCGCCTGTGTTTCTTGGCAGGACAGGACTTTGACTTACTCTGATCCTTCCTCTCTATTCACACAGGAAACAGCAGGAGAGAGACAGGAGATGAAGAGGTCTAGGCAAGGATGGGTGAGGACGCAGTAAGGAGCTGAAATCTGCAGCAGGCAGAGAATGGCCCACCCCATCACTTAACAAGGGTGAGGAGGTGACAAGGTTCTCCTTTTGTTCAGAGAAGGGAAAGGAGCTAGCCACAAAAGATAGCAATAGCAAAGAGAGCCAAGGACCACAGTCCCAGTGTTAAAATTGTATGGACACTGGAGAGCAAAGGAGAGATTTCCGGCTTGTGCTTCCTACTTGTCTTTACTCTTGCTAAAATTAAAACAGATTTTCTTTTTTTACTCAATGTGAATCTCAACTCTGAATTTAGGGGAAGGAACAATGGACCTTACCAGCAGGTGATGCTGCTGAATGAATACTGAATGGGGTGGTGGGAGCTAGGATTTTTGCTCTAAATTTAGGAGCTTGTGTTACTTTGGTAGCTACATAAGCTCTCTGAGTCTTAGTTTCCTCATCTGTCAAATGAGGGGCTTGAAATAGATGGTCCCTAAAGGTTTGCTGGGTTCTGATATTCTATGGTCATGGCATTTTTGAGAGTTTCCATACCCTCATCCTCTATGGTTTCCAGAGAAATAGCATCTGTCACATCAATGACACACCATTTGTATCCCTCCCTTTATTTTTCTCCTGCTAAGGTGTTTTAATCCTGACAGTATAATAGAATAAATCACAGCCATCAGAGATGGGAGTGACACTGGCCACACACATTAGAGATAAACAGTCAAAAATCGCTCACCCGTGCCTTCCCCTTTGCCCACAGCCTCTGCTGTCTGACAACACTAAGCTTGAACTACGATTTCCATCTGGCTGCACAGATCTGAGCACCAAAATAACCCTCTGCATTGTCTTAATAGCTGTAATGATACTCTGCCTTCTAGCAGCCTGCCTGTCCAGACCATCTCAACATATGGATTTGATTTCCTCCCTCTAGCCAGTGTTGAGGGAAGGATGGTTTTCACATAGTCAGTCAATAGCCACTTTCTTACACCTACTAGCAGCAGCTACTGGAGACTGATTGCTTGGGTTTGATTCTCTTTGCACCCCTTTCGTACAAGTTACCTGCCCTTGGTCAAGTAACTAACCTCTCCAGACCATAAGCATAGTTGTCCATAAGCATAGTGATGATTTTCATGTACCAACTTTAGAGGGAATAGTGAGGCATATAGTTAACATTCAGTAAATGTTGTTCAGTTATTAACATGATTGCCACAAGTCTTCTGTGTCTGTGTTAGATAAGAGAAAGAGGGTATTACGGTGATACAGAATTGGGAAAGTGGATGCTGATGACAGAAAGTTCCAGAAAGACACAGTTCCCAGAACAATTGGTCTGAGGACTGTACAAATAATATGAATGGTTGATTTTAATGATAAGCCCTTATCCACTGTTGTTCTGTTTTGTTTTCTTATGACTTGGCTTAGCTGGCACTCGGAATCTATCTGTTAAAGTTGCCTGTGAACAGGGAGCTGTGATGTTCTGTACAACCAGAAATGTGTAGGTCTGTGCACAACAGAGGATTTTCTAGTTTTTTTTTTTTTTTTTTTTTTTTTTTTTAAGATTCTTTCCTCTTACAAAAAAAGGGCTATGACACACCTGAATCAAATCACCTTTCAAAAGTCAAGAAACAAATCATTGTCCCCTAAGGATGACTAAGGGGCAAGACGCCAGTACTTGCTGTGTGTCTCAAGCAAGCTTACAGAAGCTAGCGAAGACCACCTGGTTTGAGACAAAGTACAACAGGGTTGGACCCACTGCTCTGCTCCACAAAGCAAGACTTGTGGAAAAGGGCCACGATCTGATTGAAAAGTGCTTTCATTGTGCTCCACAAAATAACCATTGCTTATATCTATAATTCTTACCAGATCCAATATAAGGAGCAGGCTACTGCCTTTAGCGTTTGAACAAACTCAGAGTCCCCAAACTTCTGTCAGATACACCAGCACCTCCTCTAGGAACTGGGATGCTGCTTCCCCTTAAGGAACCCTGGGTAGCTTTTGTTGTCCCTGTTCCCACTGTCACCGCTTTGCATTTGTTTCCCAATGGGAAGCCAGGGACTTCTTCAATAATGTAAATTATGTTATATTGCTCTGGAACTTGGAACTCAACATCTTCCATGAATTCCCATTGTCCCCTTAGCTCTGATGATCATAATCTCTCAACCTTAGTTTTTCCATTTTTAAAAAAGGGGATATTATTGAATTGATACACATGAGGTGCATTGGAGGATCCCTGGCACCTAATGAAGAACTCAGTGCAAGGTGTTTTTATCATTAACAAAACAAAACAAAACTTCTGTGAAAGAAGATGCTTTCTGTTCATTTAATCCCTGACACAGTCCATTTATAAAATGTGCTGAATCCCTGCCAAGAATGCTGGATGATTCCAGTTCTGTTTAGGACAGAAAACAAATAGCTTACAGTATCAAGTTACCACATCATTTAAAGTTCTATAAGTAATCATCCTCTTGAGATGTAAACTGAGATTGAACAAAAGTAAGTTGTTGGCACAGATATTATTTCTACATTGCCTGGTTTTCTAAGCAAGCTGTGTGAGTTTCCTGAAAAGGGTTGAAAAGGGTCTTTACAAACCTTGTAAAGACGTTCTAAGATCTGAGGCTGAAGCTATAGCATGTGTTATTACTGCTGTTTTTGTGAGCCACTGAGGAAATACGCAAGGTGTGTGCTTATAGGATCTAGAAGAGAAACAAAATGCATGTCGGCTTTCACTCAGGGATTGGCTAAAAATACCGTGGCACGCAATACATAAGTATGTCCTAGAAAGCTCTCATGGTGTCCAGACGGCCAAGCTGCAGCTCTGGCTTTGTTTGGCAACAAAGATGACTTAATCATGCATGAGAGAGTGGGAGATTCAGACAAACCTGAATGAAAAACCTTTCCTTCCAATATCCAATGTCCTTCCCAATCTACCCTGGTAGAATTGAAATAGGACAGGGCAAAAGGTTGCCTTTTGGAGAGAAGGAAAAGAGATATGGTGGTCAGGGGTAGTACAGGAAAGAGCTTTGAGTATGGCAATGATCCTTCTCCATTCTCATGTATGATAGGATCCCCTGTTCAACAACTATTTATTAAATGTCATGTACGTGGCGGTATGGCTGGTTCTAAGGGAGATGGAAAGAAGAGTGAGGCACTGTCTTTCAAAGAATTTATAGGGTGTGTTTATAACTTCCTATTCTGCACTTTCTGAAATCTGATGTGACAGCTCTGAAGAGCGAAAAACAATATCAGGTTTGCTAAGCATGTGTTAAGAAAACTCCCATGTATTCAAAACAACAACAGCAACAAAAAATTCAACTGGGATACTCCATAATATTTTTGCAACTGTCATGTAAATCTAAAACTATCTTAAAGAGTTTACAAAAATTCTTTAAAAAAATCAAATAAGCAAAGAAAAAAATCACACAGTTTCTTATGGAAAACAAATAAAAGAAGTTACAAATATTTACTAAATACCAAATCATGTCTGGAACTCAAGCTCAATGCCTTCTTTTTAAATCTACCATTTCCTGGCCGGTTGTGGTGGCTCACGCCTATAATTCTAGCACTTTGGGAGGCCAAGGTGAGTGGGTGGAATACAAGGTCTGAAGTTCAAGACCAGCCTGGCCAACATGGAGAAACCCCGTCTCTACTAAAGATAGAAAAAATTAGCTGGGTGTGGTGGCCTGCTCCTGTAATCTCAGCTATTTGGGAGGCTGAGGCAGGATGATCGCTTGAACCCAGGAGGCGGAGGTTTCAGTGAGCTGAGATCATGCCATTGCACTCCAGCCTGGATGACAGGGTGAGACACTGTCTCAAAAAATAAATAAAAATAATAAATAATAAATCCACCATTTCCCAAGAAGTCCTGTGGTATCCATCTGCCCTATAGTCTTCTTTTGGCCTACACAGTGACTTTTAAAATGAATTAGCTGCCAAATGTCTTAATCCAATTTTCACTGAAAGCAGAGGCTGAGACTGAGGCTGTGAACAAGCAGTTTATCTGAGAAGCGATTCAAAAGAGCAAGAGTAAGGGACAGTGGCAGAAAGACAAGGAAAGGGAAAGCCAACACAAGGGTGACTTATAGAGTCAGCCACTGCTGCCGTGGGTGCCTAATCATGATGGTGCTGGACTGTCCCAGGAGTCTTAGGCTGTGCCTCTCAGGATGAGGGGAAGAAGCGTTTATCATCAACTTCTTATCTTCTGGCTTCTGAACCCACCCTTCAAGGAAGTCCCACAGCTGCTAACTTCCTGCACTTCATGGGTTGTATATACATAATTGTCCTGGTCCTCAAGGGCATTTAGCACTTTATTATCAGAAAAATCTGGGGCCAGGATGTTGTGCAAAAAGTCTACTTAAACTGTTCCACAAGTGACCATTACAGAATCACTTTAAATCTGGGGATTATATGTAAAAATAAATCCACATTGCTCAATATTCTTCAGGAACTGGGAAATCTAGCAACTCTATACCTGAATTTTCTGGAAACACAAACCTGCCAGCCCTGAGAGACACTGTTTGGCCATACAGATTTCAGATCAGGACAGTCCCCACTATGATGGACAGTTGAAAACCTAGCCTACTTCAACCGTGTATCTTACCTGCCTGGCCCTTGTGAGTATAGGACTTTTGACCTTTACTTAGCTATTCATAGTCTCGATACATATTCACATTGAAAAGGCGGTAGAGACCCACTATGTTAACGCAATGTTCCCCTACTGACTTTATCTTTCCACATACATGTAACTAGATCATTTTATTCCAAGGATAGGTCCAAATTCACCATTACTGCTTTGACTTTGAAGATGTTGGATCAATTAATTATTACCTGTTACCTTCCAAGCCAGGTATTCAAATTAAATCCCCACTTTTAATGTTTGACATAATGCGGGCTGAGAAGCAGGGGTGCCAGAAGAATCAGTCCACCTGCTTCTTCTGACTCAAGAACAAAGAGGTGGCCCATGGCACCAAGGGCCTGCAATGCCTAATACACCAGCAAATGGTTACTCATTATTGGTTTAGAAATACTACATAATGAGCTTCTGTTACATTGCATTTATTAACCCAAACCCTTGAAGAATCAGGAGGCTCTATTATGAGCTTCTGAGTGAAAAGTGAGAATCTAAGTCACTCTGCTAAGTATGAGGTCCTGTAAGTTTGAAATGTCATCAGTTACCAAAGAAATGTTATATTCTACAGAGTATGTCCTTTTACACTCAAATCCCTTGAGGCATTTTATTTATATAAAGATATGGTTTTTAAAAATGCTGATGCCTGGGTCCTTTCTGCCACAGATTTGGATTTAATTAGTCTTGGGTGAGACTAGGACATGCAGACTTTTCAAAACTGCACAGGAGAGTCCAATGAGTCACCACTGGTCTAGAGACAAAAATGGGATGGTCTGTGGCCATGTTCACTGTCCTCTTAAGGCTCAGCTAGGACAACTCAGCACTTTGCTGTAGCCTCCCTGCTGTTCAGCCTCTGGGTTTGTGAAGCAGAAGGTGTTAACTAGGTCAGCTGTGTGCAGAGCTTTTGCAGGGCATACAAATGGAGGTCAGAGTGCAAGCATTAAATGAAATGCCACCATAAACTAGGAAGAATTTGAACCCAAGGCTGCCAGGCAAACAGAAGTCTTTTTACAGCTGCTGGTGTCACCTGAACTTGCAGTCATTTTGGGAGGGATCTGTTTCGCCTATGGATACTTATCCTGCAGTTGACTGGATCTTTATTTATTTATTTTTTCTGAGGACATTAAAGTAGTATGCCTCTCTTCTATCAATGTTCCAGCTGCAGCCAATAGGTCCATAGAAACTAATTTAACCCACTGGAATTACTCTCTAAATAAACTCACCATTTTGGTGCTTCAAATAAATTCAGTGATTTAATTCCCCCATACATGGATCAGACCTTAACTGCCGAAGGACAGAAGGAGGAGCACATATTAGGAGGTAGCAGTGGACATGTGGCAATTTGAAAGAAAGTGCTTCAGACTATTTTTAAACTGAAATGTATCCCACTGGGACCGCAACTGCCCAATGCCGACTATTCACAAATCAAGGTGAACACAAAGAAGCTTCACATTTTGTGGGTCTGGCCAAAGAAAAAGGTCTGGGAAAGGAGGGAGAATCACAGATTTAGCTGAGTGAGAATGCATCAGAGCCCATCTGACTTTTCTCTGTGATTTGTAGTTTTCTTTCCCCCTCATCCTTGAAAAGATTTTTCTGTCTTTGAGAAAATGCATCAAACATAATGCTGATAGTAACTTTGGTAAAATATTCCAAATGTTATAAAAGTCTATTGGACCTTATTAAATAAGTCTCTATTGCACTTATTTTTAATATCGTGGTACACACTCAGTATTTGTTCTGATCACTCCCAGCAGAGGTTTATTACTAAAGTAGATCTGACTTGAGGTTGAGCAGAAGGGAAGGCAGTCAGTGCAGGAGGAATATTGAGTAACTTGGTGGTGTGAGAGAGTTTGGCTGCAGCAGAGAAAAAGGGAGCTTGTGAGATGTGCATGCCAATTAAGGTGCTCAAGAAATGAACATGAATTCATTTTGAGTACACACTAGCCCCCTCCTCTTCATATGTCCCTTAGGGATGCTTCTGGAATTGCCAGAGCTGAAAATTAAATTATAAACCTAAAACATGACATTGAAAATGTAATGTCTCCTTCGATAATATCAGTGTGATGATTCATCCGTGGGTGGGGCAGAGCCACTCCTGGACGCAGACTGTAAGGCATGGTAAAGCTGATAACTGGAAATTCTTGCAGCTCTCACCATGCAGTTTTTACCAAGGCTCTGGTCAGAATGACATACCTTCACAGGTCATGTATGCACCAAAGACCTCCTATATATACCAGAGAATAGGCACCTGCAGAGACACAATTGCAGCACGTGGCACCAGTTGAGAAAAACTGATAATATCGCATCACCAATAATCATAAAAAGGAACTGTTAAGGCAACTCAACATGCTAGTGTCAGGGTAAATGGCAGAAAACTTGCAAGTCGGCATTTCACAACGTGAGATTTGATATTGTCATGCTAGACAGACATACCATCCACATTTTCTAAGTGGAGTCTTTTTCTGAGCTGTGCTTTCAATTCTTCTCATTAGAACAGGAAACAAGCCACTGAAGAAAACAAATTCTCTGGTAGTTGCATCTATGAGTCAGAGCACAAAACTGCAAAGCCCTTTGTTTATCTCCCTATTCACTGGAGTCATAGAATCCATGTGCTATGTATGCTGAGTCACTCATCAAGAGAATAATAACAACAATAACAACCCATTAAGGGCTATAAAAATTCAGAGGGCAGAAAGCTTCACCAAAGATGTGGACCATAGGTCACATCCTGTGGGATAAATAAGTTTGGAATAGGCAGAGAGGTATTTTCCTCTCTGCCTATTCCAAACTTATTTATGGACATAGGAAGATCTGTGATATTTTTGCAATTGTGAGAGCTTTCAGAGGCCTGGCATATAAAATAAAGACTCGAGAGGAACAGGACTGGTGTAAGACAGAAGGCAGAAATGGGGCCCGTGGCAAACTGGAATGTGAATAGATGAGCACTTGATTCAAAATTTCTAAAGCAATCCATAGGCCAAATGAAGCTTATCTAGGGGCCAAATATGGCCTGTGTGACAATAATTTTGTGACCTCTGATTAGAGGACAAAAAAGGAGGTCAACTCTGAGTGGTGGGATGGGGAATAAAACTCATACTGTGCTTGGAATGACAGGTCAAGTTTGCCCTGACTGAGTAGCACATGTAACGGAAAGTAAGGTGTTTTTTTCCCCCAATCTTTTCACAGGATTTTCTTCCTCTTCCTATCCCTTGATTACCTGCATTGTCATGTGAGCCTCTTATTTCTCACCCTTGTACATTTTTTCTCAGAGGATCCTGCCAAGTCCCATGAAATTATTAGCTGTCAACTCCTAAATCTTTATCTAACTCAAGCCTCTCTCTAGAATTTCAAGACTGGACAGCCACTGCCTATTAGACATCTGCACATGGAGATCCTACAGGATACCTCCAATTCAAAACGTTGACAGTTACCTGTACCATCTTAACTCACAAACCAGGCCATCCTCTGTCTCAGGCCCTGGTGACTGATGCTAACAGCTCATCAGCTGCCATAACCAGAAACTTCAGTGATATCCTTGACTTTTCTTTTTTCGCTTAGCCTGCTTGTCCCATCAGTTGTCAGAAAGTGTTGGTTCTATCTTCTAAACATACTCAACTTTGCAAATAAAGTTACCAATTGGCAGGGATAAAACACACACTCAGTTGTGCGTGCACACACACACACAAACACACAAAACTCACATCTACTTATAGTCTCTGATTTATTTAGTCCATGATAGAGAACAAACGATGGTATCATGGTCTATGCAGAGAAGGGGCAGATGCAACATAATCTGTTCTCTATTTTTTCCCTGACTGGGACCCATATGAAGTGCTCTGTAGCTGGTGATACTCTTTGCATAGGCAGGAATCTAACGAATTAAAAAGAAAAATCCAAATCCTTGTTACAACTCTACATTCTTATACTTAGGTTTATGTCCAACATTCCAGAAGAACTTGAACTAACAATGTCTGTACTTCCACTTAAGGGGTTATTTACAAGTATTGACCTTTCCCAGCTCTTAAAGTAAACTCAGCATCAGAAAGGCAATATTCTCTTTACAGGAGAAAAAAGCAGTCAATGGCCAGGAGTCCCAGAACAGTTTATCCACCTCCACTTTTAAGGTGTCCTAAAAAGCCAACAATCTTTTATTCTCAACAACATTTCTCAAACAATCTCTGCTATCGTAGTTCAGGCCACCGGGCTCCCCTGCTTAGATGAAGACACAACCTCTAACTGACCACCTTGCTTCTCTCCACAAGCTGAAACCAGCATTGTCTCCCTGAAATGTCTTTGTGACTGCTTCCCTCCACCACTCTAGCTCATCTGTGACCACTCTTCACTTGGCCAACCCACACTTCTTTTACATCCTTGGAAGAACAAAATGTGGTCACCTCTGGGCCTTTGCACTGCCTTACCTCTTGCCTGAACACTCACTGTCTTGCCTCTTTGCCCGACCTCCTCCCCATCCCTCAAATGTATGCAAGAATGCCATAATTTCTAGGATGCCAGACACACAAATCTGGGTTAGAGGTCTTTCCAAAACCATCCAATATTTTCCCTTTTGCAGTGTTTTTTATATGGTACTTGGTTACATATCTATTATATCTGTGAGGTAAGAAACTATGTTTACCTTTTTTCATTGTTGTGTCCCACAACTTACAGTTGCCTTTTAGGAACACCTGAAATAGTTTTTAACCAATTTGAGGGAACTGGGAAAAATAAGGCAGCGTTTTAAAAACACAAAACTATCCATGATATGGAAACCATGCCAGAAGAAAGAATCAGGGAAGGAGGCAATTTAAATGCTGAAGCAGTTGTCCAGTGTTGGAATGTTGGAAGCTGACCATGAAATGAGAAAATTGGAAATGAGATAAACGAAGCAGGAATAATAGGTGTGATTTGGTAAACATCAATATAAAGAATTAAGAAAAAAGAGGCTTGGAAGATTTACCTAAAATGCAAGGCTGTGATACCATTCCCCAAAGCTAGAAAATAAAAAAACGGAAACAAATTTTGAGGGAACGACAAATTTGCTACTTGGACATGTACTGATGAAATATTCCAAGGTCCAGTAGCAAAGTGGCTGTGAAGCTTATGATATGGCTTGGTTGTGTCCCCACTCCAATCTCATCTTGAATTATAGCTCCCATAATCCCCACGTGTGGTGGAAGGGACCTGGTGGGAGGTAATTGAATCATAGGGGTAAGTTCTCATGATAGTGAATAAGTCTCATGAGATCTGATAGTTTTATAAAGGGCAATTCCTCTGCACATGCTCTCTTGCCTGCTGCCATGTAAGACGTGACTTTGCTCCTCCTTCGCCTTCTACTGTGACTGCGAGGCCTCCCCAGCCATGTGGAATGGTAAGTCCATTAAACCTCTTTTTCCTTATAAATTACCCAGTCTCAGGTATGTCTTTATTAGCAGCATGAGAATGGACTAATATAGCTTAGAAAGATCACAGAAGAGCAGCCTTAAACTTCAGTCTCACTAGAATTAGGAGCATTTGTTATCAGGCCAGTTGGTGTTCCTGGTCTACTTCAGCTATCAGAGTCTTTCTTTCCTATGCGGAATTTATTCCACCACGTTTAGGAGGCACACACTATAAGCTATCTCCAAGCACAGGATAAACCTACGTGCAAGACACGGCGAGCTACAGCTGTAAAATGGTAGATACAAGCATCATCAACATGTGTCCCATGCCAGGCCTACCTGAATCGTCCTGGAGAATATTCTGCTGGAAACTGCAAAATAAACCCCAAACATATCTATATAAACAAGGGACTCTTTCCAGTGATGATACCAAAGGAGAAAATGTGAGAGTGGGAGTAATCGGCAGACATCTTCAAAGAGATCTCTCTGAAGAATAAAGCCAATACATGAGAATGAGAATCTAGAGGAGAGATGCATTGTTAGATTATCTGGTGATGTCAGCCAAAACATCATCCTTTCAAGTAAGCTAATTTGAATTGGGATACTATCATTCGTAAGTGAAAAAGTCTTCAGAAGTAGAAATAGTGACCACTGAAGTCATATGGATAAGAATGTTCTAAAGAAAGTGCCAGAGAAGAAACAGTACAGGATTCGGATGAAACTCCAGGGAATTTCCACAGAGAAAGAGCAGGAAAAGGAAGATAACTCAAAGAAAGTTAGATACAAAGTTGAATGCAGAATTGACAATGGGTAATTACTGGGAGGATAACAATTGGGCAAACATGAAGATAGTTGCCAAATGGCTAAAGTTATTGAAAAATGTAGACATATTCTTAGAAGGGTGGTAAGTATCAACAATGAAAATCCAGAGAAGATTGACTCTCTGACAAGGACTCCAATTATTACCAATTATTACACATAAATTGATGAAAATGGATTAATTTTATCTAGCATGGATTAAGTCTACTCTTAATTAAATTCATTTCTGAATTATGTATGCATTTACATGCCATAAAATGCACATTTTAAAAAAGCATTTTTATCTTATGACACTACCTTAGAGCAGTTTTTCCAATCTATTTTTTTAACTTGTAAAATTGTCTGACTAGCAACTCTCTTACAGTCTGTTAGCATCAGCTGACAGTTGTTAGATAGTATCTTTCATTTCTGTCTAAAAATACGAAAATAATGTATGAGTTATGTTCATCTTTGGGAGCAAAATGTATGGTGGATAGAGACTTAGACACACTCTATCAACAAGCTGGAAAAAAAAAAGTTGTGAGTTTGAAAATGTCAGAATTTTTGCAATTCACAGGAAACATATCAAGAGGAAAGAAACATTTCTGCTGTACCAAAATATTATTAGGGTTGGAGAGCAAGTAATCTCCACATTTGCTGGTAGTAGGATTAAAATGACAATAACCGTAATTATAACTACTAGCACTTATTAAAAGAAAGATAATGTCCAGAGGATGATAAATATGTAACTGCAAGAAATAAGCCCAATAACTATATAGGGTGGGGGCTTTTACAGATGGAGAAAATGAGACTCAGTCTATGTTCTAGAATTTGATCAAGATCACACTGTTGGTACACATCAGCACTGGGATATGGACACATTTTAACTCCAGAGTCTTCATTTATTTCTCTTTTCCCATATGCCTCCCATATAAAACAACAAGGATTCAATTTATCCGGCAAGAAGATAATATTGAAAGGTTGTAGATTCTCTTTTTCTAGGATTTTTTTTTTAAAAAACAATACAACCAAAGTCTAGAAGGCACTGTGTTATTCTTATTTGAGTTATGAAAAAAAATCCTACGTAGAAATAGGAAAATAAATGGAAAGCAATCTTCTCAAGGTACATTTCAGCCTTAAAAATATTGACTCCACAAACTCTTGAACTTTACTAAAATTTACAAGGTGTTCTTTGTAGGTAAATTAAAATGCTGAGGTTTTCAAACTAGAACCTTTTAACTATTATTTAGATGTAGTTGAAAATAACTATCTTAAGACAATGGTATAGAAAGAAATGTTTACAGGTTTCCAAAGTATTCCCACAATTATTATATAAGTTAATTGAATCAGCGCAGGTAATACTGTAGCTTACTAGTGGTTCATGAGTTTTCAGCTCATTAACACTGTTTAAATGTACATTATGCCAAATTACAAAGAGCAAAAGTTATTGCCCAAATTATTGTAAAGACCATAGGAGCAAGAATTAGTTTATGAAGTACCAAAACCAAACCTAGCCTACGATGTGTATGTGTGTGCTTTTTAAAGCACATCAAAGAGTTGATAGGATTTATTTCTTGGCTCTAACTGACTGAGAGAACTGATGCAAGCATACTTTCAAAAATCCAATCTTCCCTCAATTTTTTTCTTCGACCTTGACCTAGACAGCCAGCCTGAGGTACAGAGAAAGAATTCAATCTTGGCCCCCTCTCGAGAGACTTGAACTGCTAACTGGAAAGAAGCACTTTTTGAGGAATAAGAGGCCTGGCTGAACTCTCTGGCCCACTGGGCCTTGGCTAGCACAGAAACGAGTCAGTTCTGCTTACCTGAGCAATATCATTTAGATAGTGACACCTTTCTTGGTTAGTGTTCCAGGTTGAGAGGTTGTGCAAAAAGGTGACAACCACAAGGGAAGGCACAGAATCGGTGCTGACAGCCCAGTACATATCCCTACAGTAAGAACTTTTCCCTACAGTGGAGTTTGGTGGAGAGGTATTGCAGGCAGGAATGCTTCTGGAGAGCCAGGCATGACTGTGAGATGGAGATGAATGGCTGAGAACAGGAATTAGATCAGTAGGACTGGGAACTGGCAGTGAACATTATAGGTCCAATCAATACTATTAACTATAGATTGTGCATTATTAAGACATATTTAAAGATGTGGATTCTTAAAAGTCTTAGAAAGTGAATTTCACAGACCCTCCCCAGCCTTTGACTAAGGATTTAATGATATATTTGTTTGTTTACTTATTTACTTGAGAGGTGATTAAACACACTGGTTTAAAACACAGTTCTTGAATCCATCCCTATAGGTTTGAAGCCTATCTCCAGCTCTTTCCATATTTTCAACTTTGGATGACTTATCTAATCTCTTTCTGACTCAGTTTTATAATAAGTAAACAAGGGAGTGATAATACCCACCTTGCAAAGTTGGTGTGAGCATTAAGCAAAATGCTTAGATTGGCTCCTGACACAAAGAAAGTACTCAACAAATGTTTGCCATTATTCTTTTGTCATAGTTACTAATGATGTTTGTTTAATATACCTGAAAACCATGCCGTAATTCTGATGAAACACAGAATGCAGACCAGGGTCCCAGGCACATACACATGCAAAAGGAGAACTCACGTCCAACTCTAGACTCCTAAGCCCCAGGAGAAAGTCTTGTATATCACACTGCTCTTCACCCTAACTCCATGGTCCATAAAAAAAAAAAAAAAAAAACAAAAATAAAAGAAAAAAAACCAAGCTTGTGCAAACTGCCTGGGAACTTGGCTGACCTTCATTATTCAAAGTGGTGTCTATTTCACAGGTTGGACTAGGACTGGGTCTGACCAGGCATCAGACCACTGCTCACTTTTGTCAGGTGCATTAGCTCTCAGACCACTAGGATGCTATTTAGTGCAGGATTAGTCATTTACTAATTACTAATTACTCCAGTGGCCACAGACCTAAGGTCAGCAATTTTCTTTCTTCACACCAGGAGGATCCAGCATAATAGAGGCCAGACAGGTGATTTGCATACTCAAAAGAAGAAGCCACAACAGAAGAAGGCAGAAGAGGATTCTGCGTTGAAAGCAAGCAAAGATGGGCACAATTTGACAGGAGCTTCCATAAGCTTCTCATGGGAACACCTGGCTCATGTATCCTGCTGGGAGATGGCAGGTTCTTGCATTTGATCCTTGAGCAGGCCATCTGGGGTAACCGGACAAGGGCTGACTCTGGTCCTGCATCACTTTCACTGGCTGGCAATTCTTTCCCACCCTGAGCATCTGTAGAGTCATCCAACTGTGTTTGCAAAACTTGCTTGTATGTGAGAAGTGTGTTTGTTTTATGATCAGTGTCTTGGGTTTTAAATAAGAATATTGCAGGAGATGATCCCACTATGATCCTTGTTAATGTACCTCTAGGCTAATACGTACAGAGATGATCCTGCTCTTTGATTTCATGAATAAGAAAATAAAATGGGAAATGCATGACATTTTAAAAAATTATTGTTATTACTGAGTGTAAAATGTATTTTAACCCTCTCTGTAGTGGCAAAGTTTCAAGTTGAATGTACTGCTTGCCAGATTGTATCTCGTGTTCCTCCTCTCCTTAAATATGTGCTTATTTACTTCCTGCAGAGTTCAATTTTAGAACCCATCAAAGTAGATCCACTCAGACTCTGACTACATTTTCATGCATAAATTCATAGATGTCTTCAGAAGGAATTGCACTTGCATATGCAAATACCTTCTGATGCTTTTTATTTCTACTTTTGGCCTGCACAGTTTTTAATTCATGCAAACACATTACACAAACAAATATGGGCTCAATAACAACATGCGGCATGTGTGAATTGTTAATTGCAAAGCTATGAGTTTGATATGGCCAAGCAACCTCCATTATTATCAACGGAGAGGAACAAGATTAAACAGGAAGAATGAAGGTATATTTGAAAATAAAATCCCAGTCCTTGGTTTTATCTTATGTAAATATTAATAAAAGAAAATGTGACAGGCCCATCCACAATTCAGCAATCTGGAATCTACACCTCAGTACACAATGATCCAGAAGCCAGATGCACCTTTAATAAGACTTAAGAAGAAGAGTGAACATTTCAGCACAGAATCATGAGACACAAAACGTATGCAGCAACAACATAAATGAGACAAAAACTACAGCCGAAAATGAAAGGCTTTCAACCACGTTGAATGTGCATTACCTTTCAAAATATTTGAGTCTCGTGTTAGGGAAGCTCTGGGAAACAACAGATAGGTGTCCCATTTTTTTATTTTGGAAATGTAAGCTCTCTCTCAGTTAATTAAGCCATGATTCTTCTTCTTCTTCTTCTTTTATTTTATTTTATTTTTTTTTGTCCAATTGCCACTACCTGCAATTTGGGGGCTGGCGAGAACTTAACGAGGCAAAAAAAAAAAAAAAAAAAAACTTGTTAAAGTTACTCACAGATCAAAAACATTTGATCCAGAGCAATTTTCAAGCAGCCTCTGCCCCGTTTTCTCATAGAGGAAGATCAGCATGTGTTTCATTTACATGAAGATAACTCAGAAAATAAGAGGGAAGATTAAATAAAAATTGTATCCTGTAAGAGTTATAATGGCAATGGAAACACAATTTTAACAGTTTCACTGTTGATTTATGTTTTCAACCCTCTATTAAATATAAAAGCTGGAGCTAGGCTAAACTGGGAGTGTATAAAAAGATGCTATCTAGAACAACTTCTGGATTGTAGATTTATAAACCATGGGCATGGTGTTAATTAATAACATATATACACACACGCACGTTTTGTAGGGAATTAAAAATAGTAAAAGTCACTGAAGAAAGCTGAGAAACCAGGACTAGAATTCCAAGCTAAATTATTGCATTAGGAATTAAACCCATTTGCAACATTTATTGCCAAGGACATGGAACAAGAATAAAGAATCCGTGTTATAAAACAAATAATACAATAACCTAGCATAGCAGGGCTGAGCCCTTTGATGCTGGCAGAGTGACCCTTCCCAGGGCATTTGGTACCATTTTGTGCGTTTGCTTGTAATTTTGCTGAGTCATCAATGTAAATTGCACACACGGCAAGGTGGTACTCATAAAAGATGGAGCTAGTGAGTGAGCTTTGTCACACCACCTCTCAGCACTGCTTTGCTTTAGTCTACGTGTTGATGCATTTACAGTAACCCTGGAGAAGCGATAACAGAACTCTTCATAAATATTGGACATGAAGAGAATGCCAACTGTTAGTGCTTGGGAAGAAAATATTCTCCCAAAAGAAATCAAAACAGTATAAGAAAAAGAAAATTAAGGCTTGGGGAAAGTAGGAGGGAAAATTACAACAGTGAAATTGAAAAATAACATACATGTGGCCACCTATGCTCTGAAACACAAAAAGAGAAATATATAACTCAGAATTAACATAATATTTTAGTAGGGGAAAAGGTGTATATTATTCTACATTCTTTCAACAATGTTTTAGCCAAGATGTACCGTTTGCTCAAGGAGAATCTAAGTGAGAAACCCAATGACAAAAGGAATAGAAATTTGTAAGTAGGCTATGAGGAGAATAGTTTCGAAACCAGGTAATCTTAGGTTTCTCAGGATAGAGATTCACCGTGGTGTTAGGAATATCCTTTATGCAACCAAGGGTCTGTTGTAGGGTACATCTGTCAAAAACCACCATGGCGGCTCTCCAAAAGCAACCGCCAACCACGCAAATCAAGTATGTTAGACAATTCAGAGCAAATCAGCAGGGGAAACCCTACAAACCTTGTCTAGGAAACTCATCTGACTCCCGGTGGACGAGGTCTGTGACTCGGTTTCCATAGTGCATCCTGCTGTCATGGTCATAGGCCTTCAGAGTCTCGCTGGAGCTGTAGGATTTCTGCGTGGGCACGCGGCAGTCCTCACTGTCCAGAGAGGAGCTTGTGTAGCGACACTCTTTGCCACAGCGTCCTCTGGTCAAAGAGCGGTGTCGCCGGTCCTTTACATCCATTATTCCAGATAAGGCGGAAAGCCAATGTTTCCAGAAAAGTCAGGCCTGAGTTTTGGTACTTGTCACTTTGCCACCTAAAAACATAGAAGAAAAAAATACCAAGACTGTGAGTACAAGAAATGTTGCTTTTGGTTCTGATTCACATTCTGACTCAGATGAAATCATGAAAATGCAGATTTGGTCAGCCCTGCACAATCTCTTTTGCAAAAGTTTAATGTAAACTAAACGATCAGCCTAAACAGAAGAACTCGATACAGTAAATTAATTTTCTTGCTGTTTAATAGATTTGGAAAAACAGTAACAACAAATAATCATCTTTTGATTTTTTATGTATGCATAGATGACACGATAAGTCTGTCACTCTAATGCGAGATCTTACTATGAAGCAATTCAAAGCCAAATTGATTTTATCCTTTTTTAATTACATTCTCTTTATGATATAGAAGGCTTGGGTAGAAAACAAATACCCCACCCTCAAAAAACAATAAAAGACAAAGAAAGGTGCAGCAGCAGATCTGAGCATAAGGCATAAATATGTGCTATTAATACGTTGCCGTGATACCAAGAAACATTCAACTAACATAAAATGTCCTAGCTTTGCCTGGAGAATAAGAACAAAAGTTGTTCTCGACATGCAAACAATCTTTCTCCAATTTCTTCAATGAGCTTTTGGCAAATTCCCAGGTTTTGAACCTTTGCAGATCTGTGTCTTGGACACACCTAGTCACTTCTTCTTCCTAGTCACCCACCAACATGAGATCTGCTGACAGGCAGTCTCACCGGCACAGCCACCTGATAATTTCCCCAAGCCATTCTGTCACCTTCATTGCTGGGATACCCACTACAGAATGGGAACAATGAGGAAGAGTTCCAAATACAGTAGGAAAGCTGAAGGGAAGGAACCTCTCTAACATATGAACTGGCAACCAGGGAGCCCTACAGTCTGGCATTTGACACCCTCAGCCTGGACGTGTATGCCAAACATCACTCAGAAAACACTTGCCTTCTGCCTAGCAAATATGACCAAAATGCTTAGGCGCCTCCAAGTGCCAAATTATAGGCTCTTATTGATTTCATTTTCCATGCAAAATAGCATAGACCACGGGGCCAGGACCTGGACAGAATGGACAAATACAAATTTTAATTAAAAGGGAAAATGCAACCCAGAGCCAGAGAAATGATTTTTCTCCAGGCTACTGTTGCTCACTGCCTCCTCAATATGTCAGAAAATACCTGGGGAGCAGATCTGTAGTTTTGAACCCCTCTGCTCTTCCTTGGCTACTTTTACCATGCAGTATTAAGATAGCTATGCATAGCAATGTGGATGACATTTGCCTCCAGACACCAGAGGCCAAGTAGCCCCTCCCTTGTTTTTTCACACCAGGAGTTCTTCTAGACCTCAGGGACCTTCCTAATCTATACTATATGTACACTTTATTGCCTGTAATTGTGGACAATTTTGTTTGACAATTGGCAATAAGAAAGAGGGTATGACTATTATGAACTTGAAGCACAGTCTTGCTGTTGCCTCAGTTGCTTATACAAAAGCACATGCAGCAGTAGTGTGCTGGAGTCTATAGTCTCTCACTTGGCAAGTTCAGAAGTGCCTTTGGGAATCTCTAGTCATGACTTCAGGACCTGCTTAGAGGGCATAAGTAGTGTTGGCCTGTAAGTTTCTGCTGTGGCATAGTCAGTTCAAGTGTCTCCACATTAAGGCAATTTCTAGATGCCAAAAATCCCTTTCCCTAACTTCTAACCTGCGATTTCAATGCTTTGGAATCCATACTATAGGTTATTTAAGAGAATAACCATTGAATTCTTAACTGGATGCCAGTCCTACCATGACCACTGATAAGACAGAGCCCTTGTCAAAATTATTCCTGGTCTTTTCAACTCAGTCTCTCAATCAGTTAAAATAGAAAATAATAGTATCTACTTAACAGAGTTTTTGTAAAAATTAAAACATACATGGTGGTAAAATTCCTAATATACTGTCTAACACATCATCTGGGCTCAATCAAAATTAGTTTTTATACTCCTCCAAATGATTTTTTAAATGTCTTTTTCTTAGCTAAGGAGTCATAGACTTGCTTGCATAAGACAGAAGAGGAAGACGATGATATAAATCCCTGAAACGCACAGTTCTAATAATAAATCCTAATTCTTAAGCCAGGCTGTAATAAAGGAAGACTTTCAGCATCCACTAAAAGAATGTAAGACTATATGCACCAACACTGAGGAGACATAGGTGGTTTTATGGGGAGTTGAATGTTTTGAGTCAATAGGATGATTTTCTTCTCTCTTGCCTCCCTGCTGGTTTTTACTTTTCAGTATCTTCAGTGTTCCTGACTCATGAAATCCCATCTTCTCTAATTTGCATTGTGCTTGGGAAAGCAGGCTGACTTTCTATATACATGTGTATATGTGTGTGTATGCTTTTATTTTTTAAATCATGCTCAGAGTGAGAGCTTAAAGGTTAATAACTTTTTTTTTTTTGAGACGGAATTTTGCTCTTGTTGCCCAGGCTGGAGTGCAATGGCTTGATCTTGGGTCACTTCAACTTCTGCTTCCCAGGTTCAAGCAATTCTCCTGCCTCGGCCTCCCAAGTAGCTGAGATTACAGGCACCCGCCACCATACCCAGCTAGTTTTTTGTATATTTAGTAGAGACAGGGTTTTGCCATGTTGGCCAGGCTGGTCTCGAACTCTTGACCTCATGTGACCTGCCCACCTTGACCTTCCAAAGTGCTGGGATTACAGACATGAGCCCCCATGCCCGGCTACAAGGCTTATAACCTATTAATAAAGTTCAAGAACTTTAGTGTTTGGACATTTTGACATCTAATTTTGTTGCTCAGAGATCTTTTCCTGATAAATTTCTCTTTCTTGGCTCTCCCTTTGATAGTAAAGTTTGTCAGCAATATCACTTCTGGATAAATGATGGAAATTTATACATAATGAGGTAAAAATCACAAATCTCAGTCAGAGAAACTAAATTTCTTAGGCAGAGCTCACAGACTGTTGGTAAACAGACATTTTGCAATTGGCCTGCCTGTTACTTAAAAATTAATTGTCGGTATTAAAAGACAAAATGAAAGGATTTATATGAAAATCTAGATTCTTATCTTTAAAAATCAGGCAGTCTATAAATGTCTGCTTCCAGAAAGACGGACATACTGTTCCCCACTTTCCCTACAAGGTACAGCTAAAAGCCCTGGACATTATATATAAAACACGTAAGAGTATGAAAAACAGAAAGAAGAGCAGGACAATGAGGGGTCTCAGGACCCAAGGAACAACGGTGGTGAGTTCCCTGGGGTTTCTTTTTTCCATATATATATCCCAGACATGGAGCTGGCAACCCAGAGATCTTAATGGACACAGGCAACAGAAGTGAGCCTCCTTATAGCCAAAGGGCAGGCTATGTGAAAAGGGCAGGCTCACAAGAGAGAAAATGTTAGACCATGACTACCCTACTCCAGCAACACGCCACAGAAACCAGCTGTGGCCCCACCCCAGTCTTCACCAGCAAAGATCAAGTGGGAAGCTTGCCCTTCCATGCAAATGAGGCTGCAAGCTGGCACCAACCTTAGCCAGAGTACAGGAGAGCCAGGACTTACAGCCCCTTCCAGGAAATAGTGAAGCTCTCTTCTTCACAGGAGTTCTGTCTTCCACCCCACTGAGCATAAACAAGGAATTCCTCCCTTGCTCCACTGGGGTGGTGTGGAAGGAGGTTTAGGAGAGTCAGAACTTTTCACTGTCCTCCTGTGGTGAGTCCTCTCACCCCCCATGGTGTCTGTGGATGCCACGTGGTAATCAGCGCTGAAGCATTCCTACTCCTACCACCCAGAGACGTATCGCTGTGTGCCTAGTGGGGAGCCAGAACTTCCATTCCTCTACTCCCTGGGTTGGCTTCCCCCTCAGCATCTAAGAAGGAACTCCCTGCCTTTGAATGCTGACAAAAGCCAGGCAGGGAATTTGGCAGTAATGAGGTAGGTTTCCCCTTCCTCTGTCCACGGCAATGTCAGAGAAAAATCAGCTAAAATAGAAGGTTTAAATAAAAGCTAAAGTCTCATAACATGATACCCCAAGTGTCCAGGTTTCAATAAAAAAATCACTTGTCATACCAAAAACCAGGACATTCTTAAGCTGAAAGAAAAAAGGCATTCAATTGACGCCAGCATGGAGATGACAAAGATGTTAGAATTAACTGACATATGTTCTAAAGCAGCCATTATTAAGCTGCTTCAATGGACAATTGTAGGCACACCTGAAAGAAATGGAAAACAGAAAGTCTCATCAGAGAAATAGAAATTCTCAGGAAACAAACAGAAGGTGTAAAGAAAACCACAGTGGAAATTTCAGAACTGAAATATACAATAACCCAAAACAAAACAAAATTCTCAATAGATGGTACATGGACTTAACAGCAAACAGGAGGGGAAAAGAAAAGAATGAGAGAACTTGCAAATAATCGTAGAAATTACCCCAATATCTATAACAGTAGGAAGAAGGAAAAGGAGAAAGAAAGGAACTCAGGTACCTGTAGGGTGATGATAAAATACCTAATGTTCATGTCACCAGAGTCCCAGGAGGAAAAAGAAGGAGTGACTGGAAAAGGGCTGAAAACGCAGCCGAATATATCACAACTTTGCAAAAGGCATAGAAGTACAAAAAAACTGAGTGAGTCCATGCAGGACAAATCCAATTGCATCTATTTTAGATTTACCACAGTCAAAGTTCTGAAAACTAAAGGCAGTGAAAAAAATACAGAAAGAGTGAAAAAAAAATTACAATTTATCTACAGCAGAAAATAATCTGA
Source organism: Sapajus apella (assembly GCF_009761245.1). Taxonomy (NCBI): domain Eukaryota; kingdom Metazoa; phylum Chordata; class Mammalia; order Primates; family Cebidae; genus Sapajus; species Sapajus apella. Next base: position 3,232,090 of record NW_022437019.1, read on the forward strand.
ATGAAAGTGGACTTGTTATCAGAAACCATGGAGGTCATCAGAAAGTAGCACAACATTTTTCAAGTGCCAAAAGAAAAGAATCTTCAAACATGAATCCGATATCCAATGAAAATGTCCTTCTGGAATCAAAGAAAATTCAAGAAATTATCAGATAGAGGCAAATTGAGAGACTTGGTCACCAGTAGACCTATTTTTAAAAATAGCTAAAGAGCTAGTTCTCTAAACAGAAAGGAAACAATAAAAGGAGGAATCTTGGAACGCCAAGAGTTAGCGAGAATTCAAAAAGCAAAAATATAAGCAAATGTAATAAACTTTCTTTCTCCTTTTGAGTTTTTAAGAATTTTTGAAGGTTGAAGCAAAAATTAAAACACTCTCTGATATGATTCTAAATGTATGTAGAGAACATATTTAAGAGATTATATTATAAATAGGGGAAGATCAGAGAATGTAAAGGAAGGTAAGGCTTCCATACTTTAAACTGGTAAAACGATGAATGGAGTAGACTGTGATAAGATATGTATGTATAATGTAGCAACTATAAAAGCTATACAAAGAAATGTGCTCAAAATTACTATAGGTTAGTAAAAATGGAGCCCTATAAATTGTTCAATAACCCACAAGGAAGTAGGAAAAATAAAACAAAGAAATGAAAAGTGCAGAGAATGTAAGAACAAACAGAAAATTAAAAATAAAAGGGCAAACTTAAACTCTAAAATAGCAATGATTTTTTAAATGTAAATGGTCGTAAGACAAAGACTGGCAAAAGTAATTTAAAAACATGACCTAACTCTGAATGGTCAATAATGAAGTTATTTTATATCATTTTATTTTTTGACAAGGTCTCATTCTATCATCAGGCTGGAGTGCAGTGGTACAATCACAACTCACTGCAGCCTTGACCTCCCAGACTCAAGTGGTCTTCCCTTCCTAGCTTCCTCAGGAGCGGGAACTACAGGCATGTGCCACCATGCCTGGCTAATTTTAGAATTTTGCCATGTTGCCCAGTCTAGTCTTGAACTACTAGGCCCAAGCAATCTACCTGCCTCAGCCTCTCAAAGTGCTGAGATTACAGTCATGAGCCACCATGCTCCACCAAGAAAGTCATTTTATATATAAATAACAATCTAAGCACATTGAAAATAAAACTTAAGAAAAAGATATCATGAAATATCAACCAAAAGAAAGCAGGAATGACTATATTAATGTTAGAGAAAATGAACCTGGGTGGGTGTGGTGGCTAACGCCTGTAATCCCAACACTTTGGGAAGCTGAGGCGGGGCGGATCACAAGATCAGGAGTTCAAGACCAGCCTGGCCAATATGGTGAAACCCTGTCTCTACTAAAAATACAAAACTTAGCCAGGCATGGTGGCATATGCCTGTAGTCTCAGCTACTTGGGAGGCTGAGGCAGGAGAATTGCTTCAACCTAGGAGGGGGAGGTTGCAGTGTGCCGAGATTGTGCCACCATACTCCAGCCTGGGTGACAGGGTGAGACTACGTCTCAAAAAAAAAAAAAAAAAGAAAGAAAGAAAGAAAGAAATGAACCTTACAGGCAAAGAGATTATCAGAGACAGAGAGGGGCATTATATACACATGAAAGGGTAAATCTTCTAAGAAGTCATGGAAATTCTAAATATGTATGACCCCAAAAAACGTATCTGCAAAAATGTGAAACAAAAAATAATATACCTAAAAATTTTTTTAATGTATATCTGAGTTTTCAACACCCAGGTCTTCAAAATTAATAGAATACTTAAATGGAAAAATCAGGAAAGACATAGAAGATCCCAACAACACCATGAGCCAACAAGTTAAATCAACATTTACAGATCTCTCCTCCCAACAACAGCAGCTTCTAAATTTTTCTCAAGTGGCCATGGAGTGTATATCAATGTAAACCATACCTTGGATCATAAAACATACCTCAAAAATTTTTAAAGAGTTGAAATCATACAGACTATGTTCCCTGACAACAACGAAATAAAACTAGAATCAGTAACAGAACATAAGAAGATAATCTCTACATACTCGAAAAGTAAACAGCACTCTTCTAGATAATCCGTGGGTCAAAGAAATTCTAAAGAAAAAAATCAAAATATACATTAAAGTGAATAAAAATAAAAATACAACATCAATATTTGAAGGATACAGTTAAAGCAGTGATGAAAAGGATGTTTATAGAACTAAATACATACATTGGACAACAGAAAAAAGCCTCAAATCAATAATATAAGCTCCCATTTCAAAAACTCGGAAAAAATAAGAAAAAGACATACCCAATGCAAAAAAATAAGGGGGAGGGAATAATAAACATAAGAACTCAAATCACTAAAACTGAAAACAGGAAAACAATTAAACAGCTGTTTCATTGAAAAGATCAATAAAAGTGTCAAACCTATAGGACGACTGACAAAGAAAAAAAAAAGACATAAATTATCCACATCAAGAGAAAAACAGGGGATATCATTACAGGCCCTGAGGACATGAAAAAGATGATTAGAGAATATAGCTGGTCCACCATATCCATGGGTTTTGCCACATTGGATTCAATCAACCTCATATTCAACCAATTGTGGATCAAAAATATCTGGGAGAAATAAAAAATAACCATACACAATAAAAAAATACAAATAAAAATCAATACTACATAACAAAACTATATATAGCATTTACATCATATTAGGTATTATAAGTAATCTAGAGATGATTTAAAGTGTACAGAAGCATGTGCATTTTATGTAAGAGACTTGAGTATTCATGGGTTTCTGTGTCTATGGGGCATCCTGGAACGAATCCCCTATAGATGCTGAGAGGTGATTGTACTATGAACAGATCAATACACAATATAACTTTGACAACTGAGATGAAATGGTCTAACTCCTCAAAAACCTCAAAGTATGACAACTCATCCAATATGAAACGTTAAATAGATCATTTGCATGATCTTATAGTTATTAATGACATTGAATTTATAATGTCACAACTCTCAGACACACACACACACACACACACACAGTGAACAGACTCAGCTGGTTTCACTGGAGAATTTTACGAAATGTTTAAAAGAGAATTGACATCAGTTCTACAACATCTCTTCCAGGAAATTGGAAGGGGATCATTTTCCAGTTTATTTTATGAAGCTATTTATGACACTCATGACTAAACAAGTCAAAGATAGTACAAAAAGAAAGAGCAAAAGAAAGAAAGAAAGGAAAAGAAAGCCAAAGACCAATATTCCCCAGGTATATAGATGTAAAAATTTCTTACGACAGCAAATAAAAAACCAGTAATATAAAACACAATTACACACCATGACCAAAAGAGATTTATTCTGAGGACACAAAACTCAGAACTCAATATTTTAGAGTCAACGAATGTAATTCACCATATTAAAAGACTAAGAAAATTCTCATCACAGTATCTCCCCTTAGGATGCAAAGAGATAATGATGTCTGCTCTCACCAGTCTTATTCAACATGGTGCTGGAACTTCTAGAAGGTGCAATAATACAAGAAAGGAAAATAAGAAGCACACAGATCAGAAAGAAAGACATAAAACTTTCCTTGTTTGCAGATGACATGATTACAAATGCAGAAAAATCTCAAAAAATCGACAAGAAAACTCCTAGACTCATATAAGCAAGTTCCGCAAAGTCACGGGATGTAAGATAAAAATGTAAAAATCAATTGCATTTCAATACACCAGCAATGAACACATGGCCACTGGAAATCAAAACACAAACCATTTATAATCACTAACAAAATTAAATACTAGATCTAAAGCTATCAAAACATGTAGAGAAATTACATGCTGCAAACTACACGACACTGATGAAAGAAATTATAGAAGATCTAAATAAATGAAGAGGCATATTGTGTCATGGATTGAAAGACTCAACAGACTAAAAATATCAATTCTCTCCAAATTGTTATACAGATTGAATGAAATTTCTATCAACTCATAGCAAAAATTTTTGTAGATATAGATAAGTTTTTTTTAAAGTTTATATAGAGAGGCACAAGAACTGGAATAGCTAAAACAATTTTTTTAAAAAGAAGAAAGTGGGAGGAATGAGTCTATCAATTTTAAGACTTATAGAGCCACAGGAATAAATACTGTATGATCTTGGTGGGGAAACAGGCACATATATTAATGGACAGAAAAGAAAACCCAGGTATATACCCACACGGTTATCTCCAACTGATTTTTAAGAAATGTGCAAAAGTAATTAGACGGAGGTAAGGCAGCATTTTCAACCAAGGGTGTTGGAGCAATTGAACATCCATAGGGAAAAACAAACAAACGACAAAAACCTCCTTAATTTAGTAAATATATATCTATATATACATATGTTCTTTTAACATTTACCCATATGTATACATTCTTTTATATATATTCTTTTAACAGAGTAAATGTTAAAAGAACATATATATATATATATATGTATATATGTATACATTCATATATATACATTTATATATTCTTTTAACATTATATAATATATATTGTTATATATAATATATTATTATATGTTATATATATTGTCATATGTATATAACAATATATTATAACATGTTATATATAAGAAATATGTTGTTATATAATGTTATATTATATGTTATATATATAACTATATATTGTTATATGTTACGTTATGTTAACATAATATGTTATGTTATATATGTTATGTTATATTGTATGTTATATATTGTTTTATATATAACATTATATAACATAAACAATTATATATTGTTTTATATATATAACAATATATAAATGTGTATATATATATACATTTAAATACTGTATATATACATTTATATATTCTTATATATATATATATTATTTTAACAGGGTAAATGACTTTGTTAAAAGGATAAAAGGACAATCTCTAGACAGAGAATGTATGTGCAAACCATCTATCTGAGAAAGGATAAAAACTGAGAATATATAAATATTTCTCAAAACTCAACTGTAAAGAAAGAAATCTAAACAATCCAATTTGAATACTGGCAAAAGACATGGAATCATATTTCACTGAATAAGATATATAAATGGCAGATAAAACATACAAAAACATGTTCATCATTAGCCATAAGTATATATATAGATAGATAGATAATACCACAATGAGACATTATGACAAACCTATCATAATAGCTAAAATTAAAAAAAAAATGAAAACACTAATTGCTGGCAAGATGAAGAAAAACTGGATCACTCATACAGTGACTCTAGGAGACAGCTGACCAGTTTTTTTTAAAAAAAGGAATGAAAGAGAGAAAAAAGAAAGAGAGAGAGAGAGACAGAGAGAGAAAGAAAGGAAGAAAGAAAGAGAGAGAGAGAGAAAGAAAGAAAAGAAAGAAAAGCAAAGAAAAGCAAGAAAGCAAGAAAGCAAAAGAAAGAGAAGAAAAGAATAAGTTAAACATTTAACTGCCACACAGCCCAGTAATTGTACTCCTGGGCACTGATCCCAGAGAAATGAAAACTTACATTCATACAAAAACCTGTACGCAATATTCATAACAAAATGTTCATTAATTAGCCCCAAACTAGAAATAACCAAGATGTTCTTCAATGGGTGACTAGTTAAACAAAGTGTGGTATACCCATCCCATGAAATACTGCTCAGCAGTGAAAAGGAATGCACTAGAGACACGCAAAACAATCCGAATGAATCTCCAGAGAATAATCCTGAGTGAAAAAAGCAATCCTAAATATTACATTTTGATGGCATGGCTCCACTTACATAACAGTCTTGAAGTCACAAAATTATAGAACTGGAGGACAGATTAGTGGCTGTCGGGCTAAGAAGGTATGATGCTGTGGAAGAAGTTAGTATGGCTATAAAGGCGCAACATGAGGAATCGCTTTGTGATGGAAATGTTTTGGATCTTGGCTGTATCAATGTCAATACCTTCATTGTGACACTGTACTACAGTGTGCAAGATGTTGTAGCACAATGAAGTGACATTGTACTACAATTCAGTGCAAGAAATTGACTAAAGGGATGCATCCATGGGATATCTCTGTATTACTTCTGACTGCATATAATTTGACAGCTGTAACAAAGTACAAAGCCTACTTTTAAAAAATCAAGCAATGCAACATACCTGATCTCAAATTCCATCATGACACTAAATACCTATTTGGAAGGTCATTCACAATTTTAAACTGGATACATATACACCCCTTTTGATAAATTATTATTGTCATTATTTTACTACCCCTTTCAATTGTACAGCCAGGCTTCTTTATTTACTTGAACACCCTGCTTGGACAATATAGTCTTTATATTTGTGAGTTTTGGTATAAAGGAAAAAGAAACACTTTTGTGGCTCCTGGAAAGAATCACAAGAAGCTAGTTCCAATATAAGAAACCATATTTGCCAGCATATTTTTTTCCAAGACAATTCTAAGTAATAAGATACTACTCTTAATCCTAATATACTTAAATGTCCAACTTTTAATAAAACGCATTTATTGCATATGAAAAGTAGGCACCGTCAGCATAGTTGTCCTTGAAAGTTAAGGTCAACAATTCATGTGGGGAAACGCAAGTTTAGAGACTGCTTTTAAAAAGTAATTAAAATTGCCTTGAGGCAGTAGAAAAGATGGTAACCAAAATTACAAATCTTTTTTCCCAAGCCTCCACCTTTTCCACCACTGACAAATGGCAATCACTGGATAGCAGCACCTCTGCCAGCTCGTTACTGCTATGCTGGGGCTTTATTCTGTTACATTCCACATTTCCTCCCTTGAAGAGCGTTCACACTGCTTTTTTCATCAGTTGCCTAAGTGGGTTCCATCACTTTAGCAAAACAGACTACAGCGATCTTGCCCGCAAGCCTTTGTCTAATTAACTAATCCTATGAGCTGTAACACTGTTCACGATTAACTTCTCAGAATATCCTACTACTTAAGGGGGTTGACTTGTTAATCACTGACAGCCCATTTGAGATGTGTGTGTGTGTGTGTGTGTGTGTGTGTGCCATTGTATATGTGAGTGTACCTGTGTACGTGTGTGCATGTCTGTATGTGCAAATGGGTGCAATAAGGATGCATAAGTGAATTTTAGGTGCATCCAATGGAAATCCATGTTTTCCCTGTCACAACGAATACTACCGGCAGTTGTTTAAATTTGTGTCTCTCGAATCACTGGTCTTCGATCATACTTCAGGCATTGTTTCATTGTGCTTAAATACTTGTATCTTCTAAACCGACTGTGCACCTTTAGGATGTATGGTACCAGAAGAGCCAGCCACTTCCAAATGCCCATGTGAATTGAGAGGGAATCTGTTAAAACTAAGTGGGGATGGATGTGACCACATTTCTTACCCCACTTAAAAATTATGACAAGTAATTGAAGAACATAATCTTGAAGGGAGAAGGGAAAGTGGTTAGTATGCGTGAATCAAATTTTCTTATTTCTTAGTTTGAGTTGATGTCACAGGTATTTTATAACTCTAATAAAAATTTTATTAGATGAGTTTTTAAAATATATATTTAAAAAAATCAGAAAACTGTTGTACATACCTTCCTTCCTTCTGATAACATGTTAATTGGATTGCCCACCTGTTTCTTAAATATTACAGGTGACATGTTTTTCTGTTTAAGAAAATATAATGGATAATGCATGGTGCCTTTATCCTTTATTCCTATGTGAAGTTTGCCTGTTTCCTAAAAGCAGAAATACTAAGTCAACCTAAAAACAGAGCATTCCATTCTTGTGTGTTAGCACTTTTGCATGAAAGTGGTTTATTTAAAAATATTTAAAGTGCCAAATGGAATGTAATACAGAACCTCACGTGAAAGAGAGAGAGAAGCTGAGATAGGGGATGAAGCTGGAGTTTCACTCTGCCTCCTTCCATCCCCAAGTAGGTCCTGATGGACACAGTGGCAAAACGGATACTTTCCAGTCTCCTCTTAGGAAAACTTAAAGGTAATTCTAAGCATAGATATGCTCCAAAATATTTAGACAGAATATCCCTGTGACCTCTGGAAAGACCAAGGAAAATCTGGTTTAAAATCTACAAAAGCGGGAGATAGTGGCCTGGTAATTTAACGCACTAGTAAATAAGAGGTCAAAGGAAATTCGCTTCCTGTTCCCTTGTGCAATTATATTGATATGTCTGGGATAAAGAGCCAACTCCGGTTAACGCCAGAGCAAGAAAGAATAAGCAAATTCACAATTGTGTTTTGCTCTCTAGCTTCAGAGTTACATGTTGCTGCCTTTTAAAATCTGTTAAGGTCCCTGTAGCCATTGACACAGGAAATGGTGAGAGCAGAGCCAGGATCTGCTGTCTATGAATTTTATGAATTGTGAAATGCAAAACATTTTTTACATACGAGCAGTCCAAATCAACAAAAGCCACAAAGGGATAACACGTACCTTATAAATCTAGATATTTGCCATGATAGTGCAGGCTTATGCGTTTGTGTGTATTCTTATTTGAATAGCAATGAAAAGGCAAATATCTACATCAGATTGGTAGTTCATCTCATTCCATGCCTTTTTCCCCTTCTCCAGGCCGAACTGTTTAACATTCAAGAAAGTCAGCATGGTTACACCCCCTGCGAAAATTTCAACATGAAATGTGGAGGTTTACCGAAGCCTTTGCCTCCTTGGCTCCACCTTCCCTTCATGCAGACCCCATCAGCACTCCTCCCATTTTCCTGTGTGCCTCCTGAGATCAAGAGCCGAACAGATGGCTGTACCTTAGGCACTGGCTAAGTTACCGTAACCGCAAAGACAGTCCATCCCCACTTCTCCCCACCACAAAGCACTCTTGGAGAGGCAGCAGAGCAAGCCCATGAGCCTGCTGCCTCAAAACCTTATGAAGGAAAAGATTGAACACCCCCTTCCCATTTCATTGAATGTGCCCCTCTCTGTAAACGAGATTCAAAGCAGCACTAGAGAATCAGAGTGAGCAGAGGATGCAGCATCAAAGTCAAAATCATTGTCAAGTCAAGCTCCCATTTCATGAATGCCTGCCATTCACGAGGCCTTGAGTAAGGCTTCTAATGTGAGTTATCACTAATTGAACAATCCTGCAACACAGATATGCTTAGCTGTGTTTTAGAGATGGGAAAATGTAAACTCTGAGAGGTTAAGTGAGTTGTTAGTTTCAGACACCTAAAAAGCGCTCATGTCAGGATTGGGCTGATAGGTGCCTAACTCCAAGGCCTGCCTTCATTACAAAAACAGTAACTCAGAGAAAATGGTAGTCTTAGAGCTTCTTCCCCTGCCCTTTGGTCATTGGAGTTGTAATTGTCCAAGAACCTAGTTCCTCCAATTCAATGCAGTTGCCTCCGAAAAGTTACTAGCCACATCACAACCCTGACATACTAGGAGGATCATGCAATCGAGGAACTAGTATGTTCAAGTGCCTCTGATATAGCATGAACACTGGATACAGGTGAGAGAGATCATGATGAGAAATCAAAGAAGAATTGAAGGAAATAGACCTCAGTTTCCACATCTGGAAAGTGGGGATAATACACCTACCCTAAAGGCATTGTGAGAATGTCAAACTAGTGCATGTGAATCTCATAATAATAGATGCTCTATTAGTGACAGACTTTACCATCAGCACAACCATCCTCACTACTACTGTCAGTCATTACTGCTACCATCTGGCCATGAACAATAACGGTAGTGGCGGTTACTTTGTGATCCTTAAAGTGCAAGTTAAGTACCAGTATTGTAAATGATACGTTAGGTTGCTCTATTTCTGAGCTCTGAAGAGTTAGCAGTGTGGCACTTTCTTAGCATAAAACACAAATGTTAATAACCCCATTCGGTATGCTACTTTTGCTGCATGAAACAGTTCCACTAACACTGAAAATCTGAAACTGAGGTGTTCTAACTGCATCACCATTCTTAAATTAGATGCACTTAGTCTGCATTGTAAATAGACCATATTAGATTCATCACAGAAATAACACATATGATAAGGAGAAATGACATGAAAAAAGATGAGTTGTTCATAATCATCTCACTAATTTGCTCAGGTATTGCACTACCTGACCCTGGTAACAGGGAATTCCGTTGTTTTTTATACCTAAACAATGGATGTGGAGATGTCGAAGTTGAAGAACTGGGATGGTTCTAAAGTTCTCTGCATAATAAAGACAGAAGGGTCTTAAGAGAGTAGGTAAATACAGAGAATGAAACCAGAGGGATTTACAGATCTTGTGGGAAGTCTGTAAAAAAGGCATCTCCAGAGAAGAAAAGGGAGAATGAGTGGAGAAGGAAGAGACTCCCCGGAGACTTTCAGAGTAGAATGCGATGCACTGGGGGATATAAATCCTTTGTGTTCCATCCCCCAGCCAAAACGGTAGGGGAGGGAGGACCCACAGTACAATGCACTTCCATCATTTTTGTTATGAATCTGATTATGTGTGAGGGTGGGTGAAGTCACTATTTTGCACTATTTTACTATTATGAGTAAACACATAATATTCATTAAAGTCTTGCTTCAATGATGACATGAGGCAAGAACTAAGGTGCAAAATCCAGAAAGGGTGCTGATAACAAGATCATTTTGCTCGGTGTATGAGATTTTCTGTGAGGGCAGGGACCTTGTCTCTTGCCAGTAAATCTCCGGTAGCTGGCAGAGAACCCAGCATTAAACAGCACCCTATAAAGCTTTGTTAAAAATAGCTGTGTGTTTACAAGACATCTCAAAAAAAGGATGGGAAAAATGTTTAAAAGGGCTTAGAGCCATTGTTGTCTTTCTTAGTTGTTTACTGCCCTGAATACATCCTTCAGGTCCGTTGTCAATTTGCAGCATTTACATAGAATTTTCATACAAATTTTGTGATATATTTCCTTCCAGCTTTGTAAAAAAAAAATACAACATAAATGTTATCTTTCAAGGTAGCTCCTGCTTCCCCAATTAGGAAATAAGATAAAAATATTGTTAATTGCTTGGGAAAATTTTAAATAATACTAAGAGTACGAGTTGGTCCCTAAAATAATGTGAAATCAGAATCAATGCCCTACTGGAAAAAAAAAAGTGCGTGTGTGTGTGTGTGTATGTATATGTGTATATGTATGTATGTATATGTGTATATATATATATGTATGTATGTGTGTGTGTGTGTGTGTGTGTGTATATATATATATATATATATATATATATCTTTGTGAAAGGATGCATTGAGGCTTAGCAATGCTATATGTCAGGGATCAACAAACATCTTCTGTAAAGATCCAGATAAGTAAATCTTTTTGTATGTTATAGGATATGTTACTACTACTGAACTTGGCCATTGTAACACAAAAGCAGTCATAAATAACACTGAAATTAATGGGCATGCCTGTGTTTCAATAACACTTTATTTACAAAAACAGCCAGCAAGTTCCATTCAACCCCCAGGCCACAGAATGCTAAGCTCTCCTATTATGTACATAGGAAACTACCAAAAGCAAGACATTTGGAATTCTGGCCAAATAGCTTCACATCAAATATGCCTCACCAAGAATCTTACAGCAGATGAGGACTTCTTTTACCAGAAATCTTGCAACATGTTGAATTAACAAAAATAAGGCATTCATAGCGGAGACAGTAATTGGTACAATGTAAAAAAAATAAACTGTTTGTATTTAGGAGGTTACTGGTTTGAAATTGATACATTTTCTTAGGCTAGGAGCCAAGGCTGTGCATCTCTTGAGAAGATGCATTTGTATTTAACTGCTCTTGTGACAGTAGTTTGAAATTTGACCTTTCTGTATAATATGTGTTTAGCTATTGCCTGACTGCTGCTGCTAATTATTATTTTGTCAATTATTTTCTGTCATTGAGGTTTGTCAGTGAATATTAGAAGTAGCAATGATTACATCCAATTATTTTCTTATACCACTTTTCCATCTCTATGCCTCTTATCTTATTTTGCACTTAAGAGAAAGAAGATACTTCATTTGTCAAATGACCAAAACTATTGATAGTTCAAGTTCTAAGTTCCAGAAGAATACAAATACAGAGAAAGAAGCTCATTACCCTCTCTGGCTGAAAACAGTGTTTGTCAAGAAGTAAGGAGTAAGAATTTGGGTGATAGCTGAAGAGTTCATTTATGCAAACCTGTATTTAAAAAGACTCTTTGTTGCCTGTGCTGATTATTGTAGCTTAGTTGTAAATCAATAGGTGATATGAAAGAGAAGATTAAAAAATGTATAGCCCCATAAAAAATTTTGTGCAAATTTAAAAATAACTCAATAACATCAATCTCAAAATTATGTACGTGCATCCCTGCATTTCCTAAGGATCCCTTAAGGTATTCCATTATATTTTTACAGCCATTAGCACTGCCATTCACTAGAAACATAATGCTGTAATCACTCAGAGGTTCAAGGAAATGAAAGTCTCTCACATTTACCTACTACCCTCTGTTGTCTAATATAGTATCAAATGTTACAACAGTGTAAACTCTTCCATACATGCAGATAAAAGGCTCTGCGGGAGACAGCTGTGATGAACTGCCTGAAATATAGAGGTCTGATTTTTGAGAGGGGAATGTTTCCTCCCACAGCAATTACTAACATCCCTCATGCTATGAATTGTTTGTGTTCTAGTACAACTGCCTGGAAAGTGAATCTGGGTTCTTCATTGCCTTTGATTATAAAAATGAGGGGCCCCTCTTGTGGGGCAAAGAATAAAGGCTCAAAGAAGTCATCAAAACCCTGCTTTCAAAAGATGTACATTCTTTAAATCCTGGAAATGGAAAAGAAAGCCGTGCTTGATAAATTAATATTGGTTCTCAAAAGAGGTTACTAGAAATCCTAAGTGGTCAGGATTGCTGGGAACAATGACTAAGGACCCAAAGGACAAATGGAAGTGCAAACAAAAGAAGGGCACGGACCAGAATCAAATGTCAGTCAGATTCTATTAAACACCTTCCTAGATTCACCAACAGGGTAAGATGCCATTTTCTATAGTAACACAAATACAACGTTATAACACTTTATGGAAACAGTGGGGTTTTAAAAAGTTACAGGCTGATTTGGCTGGCGGACTGATCAGTGTCACAGAGCAGAGGCAGCAACTCAAAACATATTGAGGGATGAGTGCACAAAGCAGCATATGTCCTATACACCACAGGTGAAGAGACTGCAGGTGGGGTTGCACTGTCTCCTTTTATGAAAAGTGATTCAATCTAGTATGGCACATTCACGTTTCATGATCCGGTGTGTGTCTTATCTATATTATCGTTAAGCTATTTACCTGGGTGTCTGAAACATTTTATTCAAATGAACGAAATGGTGCAATTGCTGCAACACACTAGGGACTTGATATTTTCTATCTCTCTCTCTTTTTTTTTTTTTTTTTTGAGACGGAGTATCGCTCTGTCCCTGGGCTGGACTATAGTGGCATGATCTCAGCCCACTGCAACCTCCATCTCCTGGGTTCAAGCGATTCCTCTGCCTCAGCCTCCAGAGTAGCTGGGACTACAGGCATGTGCCACCATGCCCAGCTAATTTTTGTGTTTTAGTAGAGATGGGGTTTCACTATGGCCAGGATGGTCCCAATCTACTGACCTCGTGATCTGCCCACTTCGGCTCCCAAAGTGCTGGGATTACAGGCGTGAGCCACTGAGTCCAGCTGGTATTTGTTCTCTTTAAACAACACAACCACCATTTTTTTAGATATGCTTATCCCCATTTTACAGATAATGAATAAAATAAAGAAACTTTTCTTAAGATTACATAAAAGCATTAAAAACAAGATTGCATAAAAGCAGCAGAGCCTAGATTTGGATCAAAATATCTGGCTTTCAATCCAGATTTCACCAATACATGTTATCTCCTCGTGTTTTTCTTCCATGTGTTCTTCTATTTTTTTAAGAAGCATATTAATTTCCTAAAATTTAAAACAGAACTCAGATTTTAAGAACTTAAAAAGCACTCTATGTGCAGCTTCCTGTTGTTATTATCCAAATTTTGGAAAGTTAAATTTTATCTCCAGTAAGAAGAGACTTCAAAAATAGATGAATAAATATCCGACCTTTAATCAAGGTTAAATTTCATGACCTCTTTTTCTGTGTTAATCCCCTTCTTTTTATACCCCAGTGTTTTTTATGTGATTTGATAAAAATTAAATTTGAATTAAAATTCATTCCGTGTGAATTTTGGACCTTTCTCTCATTGAGATGATTAGTGACAATTCACAATCTTACAGTCATGGTAAATGATAATTTGCAATCTTACAATCATGATAAAGAGACACTGAAAGAAGAGGTTCAAGTGGTTGATGTAGGAAAGGAGTCAGACATTCCACAACTGAGCCTTGACTTTATTCAGTCTCTGTTCCTTTTCATTTAACAAGCACTTCCTGTGCATCTCCAAAGTGGTAGGGAATATGCTGAATGTGTTGCAGAGACCATTAATATAAATTCATTGCAATGTCAGTTTCATGAGCAGGACCGCTTGGCTTCCATAATGCAAAATTTTAATTGGAACAAGAATGAGCACATGACCCAAGCTAGGTCAATCATAATATTTTCTCCAAAAATATGGGACTATGAATAAAAGAGAGAATAATTAAGATTAACTCTCTTCTGGTAGCTGGACCTGTAACATGCATGCTTGGAAAATGTGAGGCCAGAAAACTCTGGACATAATCATATAAGCTCATGCAGGATAAGCCAGTTTGCAGCATAAGAAGAGAATAAAGTGACAAAACAGAGATGAAGGATGGAGAAAGAGTCTGTCCAATGTTCCAGTCCCTAGTTCTAGTACCTTCCAGAGGCCTAGGTACAATGGTTGTAATTCTGCATTTGGATTCACAGAAAAATCCCTATACTCTTAAAATAAAGTTTCCATTTCAAGTTAAACCAGTGTGAGTTAATTTTGCATGTGTGAAACCCATTAAGCTCAACATAAGAAGCTTCCATCACCTGAACTTGAAGTAAAAGTATTTGATGATGCCATCACCAGTCTGCATCCCCAACATTCTAGCATCCATCTAGCAAACCCCTTAAAATGGCCAGCATGCCCACCTTTCCTTTTCTTTATCCACATGGTTTCTCTTCTCAGCAAGGTCTCTCAAATATTTTGCTCTATATTTGACTCACATAAGAGCTACTTTAGATAATAAAATCATAGCTGAAAAAGCTATTTAGCTCATTTTCTATCTGACCCTGCATGTATCTTGGGCATCCAGATGCCTAGGTACAATTTGATGATGCTAACAAGTCAGTCTGCCAGTTTTAACTTGCTAAGCAAACATCGGCAACATTAAATGCCCAAAGTGTGTAAATTGCTGAAGAAATAATATTATTCAGATAGAAAAAAAATTGCATGACCTGGTTGGACAAAAGTGCTGCTCTTACTTCCAGTAGGGGAAGACATATAAACAGCAGACTTGTAAAAATATCTTGACTCAGTGCTCGCTTGGGCCAATTATGGGATCTTAAGATATTGCAGTGTAGCTACTCACTTTCCAAGACCCCAGTAAAGACTTGTGCTCCATTGCAGCTGCCGGGAGAGTGAGGGAAAACGGTGTGACACACTCTTCATGGGAAAACAGCCCAGAATTTAGGAACAAAATGCACACTGCTCAACTGTCTAATTTCCTAAATCACTCATGAATATATTTCCATATGCAGTAACAGCTAAATTATTTCAAGTATATCCCATCTTGTCTATCACATCAGGATTTATGAAAAATAAGAAGCTGATGATTGGGTGGAGGTGATAGAGAACATACCCACAAGCAGTGGGTAGTATCAGTTCACAAGTTCAAAACTTCCATACTAGCTTGATAGCCAAATGCCAGTCTTTTGATTCCTTCTGCAAAATAAATAACAACACATAAAATAGAAAAATTACCTTAATTATTATAATTCCTTGGTAAAGTCAACTATTGGGAGAACATGGGAATTTCTAAAATGGGCACCCACACTAACATTTTTTTTTTTTTTTTGAGATGGAGTTTTGTTCTTATCGCCCAGGCTGGAGTGCAGTGGCATGATCTCGGCTCACTGCAACGGCTCACCGCAACCTCCGCCTCCTGAGTTCAGGTGATTCTCCTGCCTCAGTCTCCCAAACAGCCGGGATTACAGGGACATGCCAGCACACCTGGTTAATTTTTTGTATTTTTAGTAGAGACGGGGTTTCATCATGCTGGCCAGGCTGGTCTCAAACTCCTGACCTCAGGTGATCCACCTGCCTTGGCCTCCCAAAATGCAGGAATTACAGGCGTGAGCCACTGTGCCCGGCCACGAATTCTTTGTTTGATCTAGTCCCAGCTACTAAAGATGTGGCACAAACTATAATAATGGTGCTTTATTTTTTAACTCTTTGCCTGAAAAAGAGCAGAATTACCTAGTGTCTATGATGGTTTTATAAACTGAGAGTACAGCTGCCAGAAGGGTGAATACTGACACATAAAGGGTCATTATAGAAATATTAAGGAATTGGAAATAAAGGATTAAGGACACATTTATTATTTTAGCATATGGGGAATTGCCAGAATGGAGATTAAGATCCAAGTAGGATATACAAAGAATAATGGGTAGATGGAATTCACAGAATTCTGTTCAGAGATGAAAATACTCTTAATTCTCTGCTTCATCTGCTAATGTTTTCACTGGGGTGGAAAGAGCAGAGCTTCTGTATACACTCTCACGGCTTTGAATTCCAGCTTGAACTCCCTTTACTACATGTGAGACTTTGAGCAACATTCTTAGACTGTTTTACTTTCTCTTTATCCTCTGTGAAATGAGATTAATAATGCTTGCCTTACAAGGCTAGCATTATAAGGACAAAAAGTGACAGTTACATAAAACATTAACATAGAACTTAACAGAGTAAGCACTCATACATGCTAAAAAGTCTACATTCATTTGTTCATTTACTTAGAAGAAAAGCTACAGGAAAGTTGCTATAGTCTGAATATTTGTAGCCCCTCCCAAATTCTTATGTTGAAACCTAATGCCCCAGATAATGGTATTAAGAGGTGGGACCTCTGGGACATGACAAAAATCATGAGTGAGATTGTTGTCCTAATGAAAGAGCCTGAGGGAGCTTGCCTGCCCCTTCAGCCATGTGAGAACACAGCGAGAAGTTGCCATCCCTGAGGAATAAGCTCTCACCAGACACTGGTTCTGCCTTGATCTTGGACTTCTCAGCCTCCAGAACTGAGAAAAATAAGTGTTTGTTGTTAATAAACCACCCAGTCTATGGCATTTTTATGATAGCTGCCTGAACAGACTAAGGCTGAAAGGGACATGATTTGCCAAAATCTACATAATTAGATTGTAACAGAACTGGGTTTAGATTGACTAATATTGAGGGGAGCTAGTCTTGCATTATACTCTGAATATTTCCAGGAATATCTATCCAGGTCCATATCTAAAAATGTAAAATAAATCTTTAACTTTCCAAGTTTGCTAAGCAGCTACTAAGCCTGCAGTCCTATACCCCTCCTTTTAATCTCCTCCACAACCCCCACTACTACACAGGTACTTTATCACATAGAAAAAAGAATGGAAAAGAAAAAGCAATTATGCACTATTGCTTTCCTGCCTTGCCTTGCTGAGCTGTACCATCTTCAGGATCTCATAAATCCATGAGTGGGGTGGGGTTCTTATTTAGCTTATTGTGCACCAAAAAAAAAAAAAAAAGTTATGTTGATAATCCTCTTCTTGTGTTATCTCTTCTAATTTTTCAAACAGTCCTACCAAAGATGCCCCAATTTAAATTTTAAAATTACATTAAATATGCCAATAAACTATTTTCTAAAACATGTTGAATTTTGTAGTTCCATTTTAAAGATGAGGAACCTGGGGCTACTGGCTGAAAGTCAAACAGCTCATGAGCAGTGGAGCCTGGCTTTGAATTTAGTTTGACCCTGAAATGGAGCTGTTAGAGTCTCCCCCTGGAGCACATTAAAAGGACAGCAAATCCAGGGGACACGGCTTCTGTTCAAGGAAGAAATTATGTACATCTTTCAAATGAGAGCAATTAGAGGTTAACATAATAAAAAGTAAGGATGTATTCAGCACAGACTATATCCATGCACATTCCAGAAAAGCACATCAAGGAAAAGGTCCCTGTGGGGGAGGGTTATTCCAAGGTGTCACTTGAAGGATATAAATGTTGAGTCCCTACTATTTCAATTCATTATTTGTGACCTGCTTCTGCCACAAAAGAGAGAACTGGTCCCCTTAACCTTCCACCTAGGAAAACTGTCTCTTTCCTGCCTTAATTTAAGTTGCTCTCTTCACCTGAATGGGGTGATGATAATGATGATGATGAAGACAATAATAATATTAAGGATGATAAACACTGTAACACATCTACCATTTATTGAAGGGTTACTTTGTGTCATGATCTCATCGAATTCTGAAAACGGTGATGAGGAGAAACAACTATTCTCCCCATTTCACAGATGATAAAATGAGAGTTTAAGAGGTTAAGTAATGAATCCAAGGTCACACAAGCAGTAAGTGGCAAATGTGGGACCAAGACATAACCTCTATGTCATATGTTAGCTCCTTCACTCCCCTTATCCTATGTATCTAAGGTTATGGTTCATAAACTTTAGCGAACATCAAAATCTCCTGGGAATCTTGCTAAGGTAAACTGCTTTCCACTCTCAGAGCCTCTTAGCAGCTGGGGATGGGAAGCACATGAGACTCTGTATTTCTAACAAGTTTCCAAGTAATGATGATGCATCTGGTCCTGGGAGCATACTTTGAGAACCACTGACCTAATTAAGTTTTCCATGTTTTTCCATCTGTGAAATGGGATAATTCTTGTACCAAACTCATAGAGATCTTATGAGGATTTAAAGACTTAGTTCATGTAAAGCTCTTAGAACTACCAAAACAGCAATGAACACACTGTGGTGTTGGTCATTATTCGTGTTGTCTTTATTGTTGGAGGCCAAGCTCAAATTATAATAAATAATTTAGCCAGAATAATTTTTCTTTCCACATCTGCCTTTACACCACCGCATCTGTCCTTACATTTTGCTCTGTGTTAATTATATTAGGCCTAACTTTCACACTAAATCATCAACACTACAAGGCAGAAAATATATGCTCAATTAAAATGTTTTCCTGTGTTCCACAGTGCCTAGCACAGTGCTCCACAAGCATTGATTGAATTGTTTATTGCTTGATAATGAAATGATTCAAAAGCAGAGAGTGAAGCTAGAAGATATTTAAATTATACTATTAGATTCAATTTAGCAGAGGACTTAGTAAGATCCCTTAGGTCTCCTGATTTAGTCTAATGCCAGCCCTCAGTGTGTTGCACAGACCTAGATATAGCCGTGAAAGAAGAGATAAACAGCCGATGTAATTACAGTGACATAGTGGTTAAACTTTTATAGCTGAGGGGATCAGCAAATAGGATTTTGAAAATCAAATTAAAACTGTCATTCCACAACATTAAGTTTCCAGAATTTTCACTTTTTAATATTAATGATTTTTTTCCTCCAAAAAGGAACAAACAATGCTAATTCTACTGCTACAATACTGGTAATGAAGAAATAAAGAATAATTTATCATTGCATAATTAACACAGTACAGTTAAGCATGTTTTAATGATTTTGTATAATGGCCTCTCATAACTAGATGATACTTGTGAAAATAAAAGAACTATGCTAGGAATCATTAATGAAGATGGATATACTGACCAGGATTTTATTTTATTTTATTTTTTGTATAAAGTGTTTACAAGATGACTTGGTGTGTCTTGGCACTGGTTTATTCCTGAATCTGTAGGTGACCAGACGGTTTGTAAAATATTTTAACTGATTCAAGAAATAAAAGGCTAAGAATGCAACCCATGCAAATCAGCAGGCTTTCTTCTTCTGTGCTTCCAAATAAAATCCACTCTTAACTTTATTGGTGCATTAGACATTGGAAGTAGGAGAATATTGCTATCTTTAGCCATTTTTAACACCCCACATTTATGAGAAGTAATAAAACGATTAGAATTTTTTTGTTTAAAACATCTAAGGGGCTTGAGGATATGAGGAGACAAAAAAAAAAAAATCGGAGGAGAAGATGTATTCAAGCTGGTAATGAACACAACCTCACAACTACTCTTTCTTTTATTGATGTTACCAAAATTAGGTGTGTGAGTTCCTAACAGTTGTATCTCTGGTTGATGCTGCAAAGATTTCAACATTTATATTCAATTAAAGCAAGTGTAACTGCAGGTTTGAGTTTTGGAGAGGGACTGGATAGAGTTACCATTTGCCCATTGGAGAGGTTATAAACATGTCATCCTCATAGCCTTACCTGGCATGAAGAAGCATTTATTTGACTTATATTATTTAAATAATATTTTAGTTACTGTTCGATATATGCAACTTAGGAAATTACACATGAAATATATATTTCCAGCTGCTCTTTAGAGTTCAAATCATCTAGCAACAGTGAATCTGTGGCATATAATCTGTAGAAGATAGGTGGTAACTAGCTTCAGATCCAACTACATGTGTCTCCAGATCTCTCATCTTCAATGTCTCCTGTTGCCTGACATTCAGCTCTATTCTATCGTTTGCATTACCTCCTTGACTCCTGTTGACAAGTACATTTTTCACCTTGATCTACTGTATGTCCAACACAGTGGTTCCCAACTTGTGGTTCTCTAGCCAGTAGTACCAGCATTATCTGTGTATTCTTTAGGAATACAGATTTCTGTCCCATCCAGGCCTATTGAATCAAAAACTCTTGTAGTGGGACCCTGCTCTCTGTGTTTAGTAAGCCTGCAGATGATTCCGATGGACATTTCGGCTTGAGAACCATTGATCTAGCACATTTTTCTTCCATACACAAACCTTAAGATGCTATCTATTCTTGGCATCATTTTCAGAAATCACTAGTGAAAACCCTTTTGTCGTTGTGAACTGTAGCGTTATGTTTCTTACACAAATTAAAATAGAGGAACAAAGAGTGATCCTGTGGGCAAAGCCTCAGTCTTCTCTCAGGTTTTCTGTATTTGTGTTAAAGTTTTAATGTACTTTAAACTTTGTGCTAAATTATGTATGAATAACAAGTTTCTTCTTTGTTATTTATAATAATCAGCAAATTAGGAAATTACACAAGAAATACATATTTCCAGCTGCTCTTTAGAATTCAAAATCATCTAGCAACACTGAATCTGTGGCATATAATCTGTAGAAGATAGGTGGGAACTGGTTCCAGATCCAACTATATGTGTGTTTGGATCTCTCATCTTCAATGAGATCCAACTATACGTGTGTTTGGATCTCTCATCTTCAATGTCTCCTGTTGCCTGACATTCAACTCTGTGCCATCATTCACATTACCTGCTTGATTCCTCTTGACATGTATATTTTTCATCTTGGTCTATTATGTGTCTAACACAGTGGTTACACATTATAAATAACAAACAAAGTGGGCCAGGTTTTCATGAAAGAAGCTAAGGGAAAAAGGAAGAATCTGTCTTTCAACTTGAAGAATGATATCATGGAATTCTAAATGAAGGTGTTCAAAACAAAAATGTTTTCTAGAACTTCCGCATCACTTCCTCCACATCACTTTTCCTCCTAGGCTAAGCACAGATCTACAGAGAGGGGACTACACCAGGGCATGGGGACCACATGGGTGGTTCCTGTGGAAGCCAACAATGCAACCATTCACCACAGCATCTGGTGGTGTCTCTGAGAGGATGACTGACATCTGTAGCTATATTTCTGTAGACATTTTGTTACATGGGAAAGTTTACCTTTTTATTTTTAAGCCTCTGTTAGTTGAGTGTTCTTTTACTTGCAGCTGAACACATTCCTATCTGATACAGACACTGCACCATATATCTATATGTAAGGCAGGCTGGGCGTGGTGGCTCACGCCTATCCCAACACTTTGGGAAGCCAAGGTAGGTAGATCACAAGGTGAGGAGTTGGAGATCAGCCTAGCCAATATGGTGAAACCTCCTCTCTACTAAAAATGCAAAACAGCCGAGTGTAGTGGCAGGTACCTGTAGTCCCAGCTACTTGGAAGGCTGAGGCAGGAGAATTGCTTGAACCGAGGAGGCAGAGGTTGCAGTAAGCCAAGATCATGCCACTGCACTTCAGCCTGAGCAACAGAGTGAGACTCTGTTTAAAAAAAAAAAAAAGGCAGCAAATTTTGCAGACAATGAAAAATATAAAATATAACATCTTCAAATTATGATTGGGAAATGACTATTTCTTCTGAGTCAAATTATGCTTGCAAAAACATTTATTTTCTTAAAATTATCATTATGAATTTTCAAAGGGTGTTCTTTGTTTCTTGTTTTATGAAATTTGGAAGACAAGTTGGCATTTTCCTCTCCGTCAACACTATGGTTTCATGATTTCATTAACCTTGGTCTTTTCCTAGTCTTCATTTCATTTTGAGATGTGAAAGTATAATATTTGGAACTCATTCTCAGATCCAAATTAATTCTCATGACTCTCAGCCTGTTTTCCTTCTTTAGACCTTTTCTAGCTCCTTTTTGTCATTCTTGAAATTTTTGTTTTTAGAGAGTCTCACTCTATCACCCAGGCTGGAGTGCAGTGGTGAGATCTCAGCCCACCACAAACTCTGCCTCCCGTGTTTAAGTGATTCTCTTGCCTCTGCCTCCCAAGTAGCTGGGATTACAGTTGCCTACCCCCATGCCTGGCTATTTTTTGCATTTTTTAGTAGACATGAGGTTTCACTCCTGACCTCAGGTGGTCCACCTGCCTCTGCCTCTGCCTCCTAAAGGGCCGGGATTACAGGAATGGGCTACCACACCCAGCCTGTTGACATATTTTAATGACTACATTCTTTTGCATTTATGTGTACCAAGTGTATTTTCTATTTTACTTCTGACATTTACATTACTTTACTATAGTACAGACGTTAGAAAAAAATTTATATTCATTGTGGACCATTTTTGGATTCACTTTGCAATGCTTTTTGGGTTTTCTTTGCTTAATTTTCATATTTTTCTGTGCTTAAGTTCTCCACTTTTAATTTTAACTTGCCTGGATTCTTTATTTTGTCTCAATTAACTTGCCATTTCAATGCAGAAAATATTAGGTTCATCTTGTAATTTGGTTATTTTCTTTCTAAATGATTTATTCTTCATCATTCTTGTCCCAGTAAAATGAATTAGGATATGCCCAAAGATTTAGCTACATAGATATTCACTGAAGTATCATTTATAAAAACCAAATATATGAAAACAATTGGTTGCCCAAAAACAGGAAAGTGAATTAATCAATTGCAGTACCTCACACAGTGAAGTATTTTATAACCTTCAAATGGAATATAATCATATTTACAAGTATGTAAATGTAGCTAGTAGAAAAAGCAGATTAATAAACCATCATATAGGGTATGATCTTATTTTATGGTAGGGTAACAGGGGAAAGTTGTACTCTCTTTTTTACATATTCTATTTTATCTGTATAACCTAATTTATTGATATAGTGCCTTAAGCTCTTCCATCAAAATCTTGATCTATAAGCTTGTCAAATAGAAAGATCCCATCCCAGTGTGGTGATGCATGAGAAAGAGGCACAATTTTAACTCCTAGAGTATTGAATAAAAATGTAGATATCTTTACTGAAACTTTTTTCAGAGTAAACGGAGAGATTAATGGAAAATTGCATCTCACAACATTCAGCAAACTCCCTTATCTTTTTACAAAGGTAAACTTCCTGTAAGTTGTTTTGCCATTTGATCTTCCCCATGCCTCACACCAAATAGTAATTATCCCACTTTCTCTTTTCTTATTCTCAAAATCCTCCAAAACTTCTCTATTTGTTTGTCTTTTTTTTCTGAATTTCTTATTTTCTTTCCAGTTGCTTTTTCACCAAGCAAAACAATCCAAAGGTATTATCCTCTTTCTGTCTACCCTACTATATTTCCCTATACTCTGAAAGATAAACAGCCAAACAGAAGATTCCTCTTAAAAGTATGACAGAAAGGGGATGGGGAAAATAGGATAAATTGCATAGATTTTTTCAATATTTATATTATACTTTATTAATGGTCTTTACATTATACTTTGAGGTTAATAAGATAGTTTTAATCCCAATTACATCTGCTATAAAATATCTTTTACCTTTACAATCAGTAAAAACGAAAAGATGAATCTTAGCACAGAAATGCTCTGGCAGAGCTCACTATCACAATTGCTCCATTAAATATGCCCATCATTTCTACACTTTGCCCCTTGCTTTGGACTCAAGACAAAGCGTAGTTTAACCAATGTATTTTATTTTTCATGGGGTTAACAACTGGAGAGTTTCCGCTTATTCTTCAAAGTTTTGACCTTACTCATTGTCAAGGGTTGCTAAACCTGAATGCCTGCTTTCATTTGCAGCCAGGGACTATGGGAATCCCAAAACTCCATAGACAATATCAAGCTCATTCGCTTGCATCACATGCAGTGCAAGTGGGCTACTTTCAGAAAACATACCCACAGGCACTCCATCACTTACAGGGTGGGCACCACTTAGTGTAGGATCACATCCAAAACCCAAAAGCCAAAGCCAAAAGAATGCATAATGAACGGGAATAAAGAGCACTTAACAAAACAGCAATCACAAGCCTCATCAAGTTTCCCAAGACATTTTACAAACCACCATCAAAAACTCATTGTTTCCAAACATCTCTTTAATAATCCTGACTTCCTAACAATTCTAGAGAGGAAAAAAAAAATGTGGTAGCATGTGTTTCAATGGCATCACCATATAGCTGATGAAGAGGAGACAGAGCAGGAGGTAGAAATAAAACTCAAATTCTCCCAAACCCCAGCTTTGGAATACACGTATCGCAAAACTACTGTTTCATGCACACCTACAATGACATATTCTTTATTTCCTATTTCAGGATTTTATATTTCAACTGATATAGTCTCCAGTTTTTAAATTCTCTCACGACTTTTACTTCTCACAAGTTTACAAATCTTGAAAAAAAAATGTAGCTGTACAATCAGGGCCACAAATAAATTGAAGTCTATGTTTTTATATCCAAGAAGGCATTTATGCCAATGTTTTGCATAGAACTCTTAGAAAACATAACAAGAAGGAAAAGAGTGCAGGAGTTTATAGTCAGCTTGTCATTTCTAATTAGTACCAATTCCCTTAACTCTTTCATTCATGCTTTCAAAGATAAGTGCTTTTAAATGGGGAACATGCCTTAAAGAAAGAACATGGGCTTTTAGCAATCATCCTGTGGAAATAGGACCTTCATAACAGTGTAATTTTTGATACATTAAATAAAAGTCTTCATTACAGTCATCTAAAAAGAAAAGATGTTACCCTTTACTCTATCCTGTATGTAAAAGAAATTACAACAAAGAAATAAAGTTGCCATTCAAGAGTTCACAATTTGACATTGTCAATAAATCTTATTAAAATTCTTTTTATGATTCTTCATTTCTCTTGTAATTTGACAGACTTAGGGACTAAGATTTTGACTCCATAGCTCAAGACACACAAAGAACTTTCAGTAGCATAGAATATTTAACCACATAAAGCAAAAAAAAAAAAAAAAAAAAAAGGAAATATATTCTCTGTATGTCCAAATGGTTTCTTATCACATTTAGGATAACATCTAAATGAATTTATTCCCACAGCCTATAAGGAAATAATTGGTCTGACATCTCATATCACACCTTCAGCCTTACTGACTCTATTCCACTTAAAAAGATCTACTTCTTTACCTTGAACCCACCAAAAACATCCCCCCAGGCTCCTTTAGCACTCACTTTCTTCCTAAAAGGGTCTGTCCTCAGAGCATTGCATGGCTGTCTCCTTGACCCCATGTTGCAAATCAGGTGTCAAGTCACTTGCCCTCTATACAAAAAGTCCTTCCTTGATCTCCCTTACTTCCTGCCAGATATCGTTTTTTATTATGTCATAGCAGTCATCACTCTGTTATAATCTTATTTTTTTCTTGTTTATTGTCAAGTTTTCTCCTCCCTTCTTTGTAATATAAACTCCATGAGAAGAAGAGCACTACATTTATAGAGTTCAATAAATACTTGCAGACTACAAGAGAGAAGTTGAAGAAATTTCACATAAGGGCTGGTTCATTGGCTGACCCAGATAGAATCTACTCTACCTTAGAAGCAGGATAGCTGGGTGGAGGGATGACTTTGGCACAAATGCATAATAGAGAGCTAACGTTTCATCTCCATGTGATGCACAGCAGGCAGGAGAGCACTTTCTCTAGGCATTTCGCACTAGACATGGTTCTGACACAAACGCCTTTCTTTCCTGGGCTTTGTTTGAAGACTTTGAATGAAGCAACCCCTAGGTGGGAAAGGTCTCAAGAAGGCAGCTGTTCCTGAAACTGCCCTTTTTCTCTTTTCACCTTTTCTCTCCCTGGTTCTGCACACTATTACTGTGATCCTTGGAAGCTCGGAAGGCCGTGGTCCCCATGCCAGCCAGTCTTTATGAGTGTAAAGGGTCCTCTTGTTAATTCTTACTGAAGTGTAGAAAATGTTCTTTTCTTTTTCCTATACGTCAGCCAAGCAACCTGTATTAAATATCTCAGTGAAAGCAAAACCCAGGAATGAACTAACCAACTTTACTTTAAGTTGATTTGGCAGGTAAGGCTTATATGCACTTTGTCGGAAGTGGGAAAAAATGGATATCATAGCTGTTGCAGAATCTTCAGAGGTTTAGTGTGCAACAAATGTAGGTTGTTATTAACTCTGGGGAATTGATTCAAGGACAGTCAGACAGTCAACAAACAACAGAGCACCAACTATACACTAAATATGGCCCTAATACTGCACAATTGGCGAATTTGGGGGAGATACAACCGACTTTTTAATATATTAATCGTCTTAAAGAGTAAAAAGAAAATATTACTATATAGATGCTAAAACATCATTTATGAAAATTCATTCCATATTCTTAGTTTTTAAAAGTAGATCACTTAAATAGGAATTCACGGCTATTCTAATCCAAAAAAATTTAGACTCTGTAAGGTTTTAACTTTTAAATGATTTTTACATTAAAAAAAATAACCATTATGACAACTTTGAGAGGTCACTTTTTCTTTTTTGTTTTTGTTTGTTCTCTCATTAAAATGTTGACTCTAAGACTAAGAGAAGTTGAGATTCCCAAGGCAAGGGCAGTGTGATCAGCACTGTGGGAGGCTGAGGTGGGTGGATATATTGAGCCCAGTAGTTCGGCACCAGCTTGGGCAACATGAAGAAACCCTGTCTCTACAGAAAATTAAATAAATCAATAAATAAGCCAGGCCTGCAGGCTCATGCCCGTGATCTCAGTTACTGAAGAGGCTGAGGTGGGAGGATTGCTTGACCCTGGGAGGTCGAGGCTGCGGTGAGCCAAGGTTGTGCCACTGCACTCAATCTCAGTGATGGAGTGAACCCTGTCTCAAAAAACAAAAAACAAACAAACAAACAAAAAAAAAACAAAAAACAAACAAACAAAGAAAAAACACACCCAAAGCCACAAAGTTATTAAGTCAAGAACAAGGACACAAAACAATGTATATTTGGTCTTTGGATTAGTCACGTTGCCTAGATGGTCAAAAGAAGAACAAGATAATTTCTATTATTTCCTTTAACTTCTTCCCAGTGATTTAGGACATGTAAGGTCAGAGTCAAGCATTCAGCTGAACATATGTATAATATTTTGGAAAAACTAAAATATAAGGATTGGCTTGGCATGGGGCTCTTGTGTTAACTCTACTCAAAAGTGATCTCAAGGCAAAAGTCACATTGTGTTAATGGTGTAAAGGATCAGTGTTTAGTTGAACCACTCTAGCAGAGACCACTGGTTGCCGAGCTAATTTCAGGTACCCTCCTCTTCTTCTGGGTGTGCATCTAGACTACATTTCATAGTGTCCTTTGCAATTAGTGTACCTGAGAGCCACCAATGGAAAGGGAAAAGTGTTATGTACAGTTTCCAGGTATAACGCATACAAATCTCTTAGATGCTTCTCTGTGTTCCTTTCCCTACATAGCTGGTCAAAATGCAGAAAACCTCGAAAGACACATGATGATATCAGAGTCTCTATCTGCCTGGACTCCTTCTTCCCCCAAATGACAATGTGAAAGTGAACCTCCCAAAGCCATTCATTCACCTACCTACGACTCATAAACATATCTTTTCTTGGAGCTATTTTACATTGGTTCGCCTACATTAACAAACAAGACTTCATCATACTTATTGGACTATACTAAAAGCTAATAATTTCCCCATGCTTTGAGCTCAGCCTCTGTAGCCCACTAATGTCTTCCTTATCACTTTTGGCACTTCTATTCTATGGCTTCCTGTTTCTGGACATTTTTCCCTAGCCTCAGAGAAGAGATTTCATAGCCTTCTAAGCTTTTTGGTTTTGAGTTTCAGAAGCAGGGAACAAACTAACCTTATGAACTCTTACTTGACACAATGCCAGGAGAACTTTATCACCCTAGGTCCTCCAAAAGGCCTGCCCTTGGCCCTGAATGCATTCCTCTCTCTTGTTTTGCTTTCCTGAGCAATCTTTGGCAAGAATTTTTATATACTTCAGGTGTAAATACTGTTTCATCTCTGTTACTGACAAACTAAGACCTGCCTTGGCACGTAGTAGGCACTCAATAAATATGTCTCCAATATTATCTATCGTTTAGGCCTTTGAGAGGATTGGGCAAGAATCTCAATGCTGTAACTTTTCATATCAGAATAACATTATGCCCAAAGTAAAACTAACAAGCAAAATATCTAAATGCATTGCTGCCTTACCAAAAGGAAGTCCAAAGTCAATTTGATTCTTTCTTAATCAAGCAGAAAAATCCCATAGAGGAAATTCAGAAGGTTCGTAGGATGTCCTCATCTCTTAGTAAGATAAAGTGGGCCCAGACACATGGCCATTTTTTAGCACATATATGGAATACAAGCTGTATGATATCTTGAGTGTGGTCAAATTGGTTTGTCTGAAAGCAGCAAGAATGCCTTAGCTTGTGCTTGCTCTCCTTCAAGTAAATCAAAAGAAAGACGACTGCTTGCCCTTGCCTAATTCCAAGTGAGTGAAGGACACAATAAGATATTAAAATATTATCTAAAAGCATAAAAGATATATAAGACATTAGCATGCATCTTCATTGTTTGAATCCCGCATCGTTACTGTGAATGTTTAGGTTTATATATTTTCCTACGGAAGGGTGTTGCTTTGTTTTCATGGCTCTGTGCGCCATCCCTCCACTTGAATTTAGTTATTTGTTGGCAACCAAAGAGGCCCCTTAGCTGAAAGCAGCTGCAATTACGCAGCCAGTTCTCGTTTTTCCAGTGCTTTGTGAGCACACAAAGCTGGACCTCGGAATCAACTTTGACAACACGTTCCTTTTCTTTCCCGACTCCACAATCCCTCCGAATGTATTCAGAATATAAAGAGTCTAATCATTAGCACTTTTTTTCTTTTCAGGGATTTAAAAAACCTACAAGCTGAAGTTGTGTCTATAGAGAATGGTCCCTCTCTACTGCTGCTCTCATAGTTTATTCTTTCTCAAAAGAGAGAACCAATTTGCCCGAATCTATCACCATTTCACCAAATAAAACCAACACCCTCCAATCAATATAGCCCTCTCTTAAGCAAACAAAAGAGAAATGGGACTCATGAAAGAAATTTGTTGGCATTTACATCCATTGCCATACTTTTCAGTAGCTGCTCACCTAATCTATTCACTTACCAGCATTCTCAGATACTAAAATTTTTGTATTGAGATGCACAATATGACAATCAAATCATAGGTCAAAACAGTAAGCTTTTTACAACATAACAGCATTTCAGTAGGAAATGTGGTTGTGTGAAGGTATTCACCACGTTGCAGAAACAAATGGGATGGAGTGGCCTCATATATTACATCAGAGAACAAGAGTTTGCAATATGTGTCAGACTCTCTTATCTGATAGTTCCATCAAATAAAATCATATATGCATTATACTATATGTCAGTGGTGCACAATACAAGTATAACATAAGCCACATATGTCATATTACATTTTTACTAACCACATCAAAAAATTTAAAAAGCAGGTGAAATTAATTTCAATACTATATTTTACCCAATAGATTCAAAATACAATTATTTCAACATGTACTCAATGTTGTTACTTTCTTTAATGAGCCATTTTACATCCTTTTATTCTACTAAAGCTTCTTTTTGAGACAAGGTCTCACTGTCACCCAGGCTGGAGTGCAGTGGTGCTATCACAGCTTACTGCAGCTTTGATCTTTGGGGTTCAAGTGATCCTCCCCACTCAGCCTCCTGAGTAGCTGGGACTACAGGCATGCACTACGATGCTTGGCTAATCTCTTATTCCTACCAAGTCTTCAGAACCTTTTGTGAATTTAACAAGTGCACACATCCATTTGGACTGGCCATATTGCAAGTGCTAATGGCCACATGTGGCTAGTGGCTACCATATTGTACAGCCAAACTCTGTGCACTTTAGTTAATGTTTGGGGACAGAAATATCATGTATGGCCTTCCTGGAATGCTCCCCATTACGATTTAACCCTTTACTTAGCTCTGTTCACAATCAGAGCTCAGAATTCTGAATTCAACACATGTTCATTGTATGTAAGGTTCCGGGCAGTCTTCTAGGGGCAAGGGAATGAACAAAGCAAAGTTTCCGTCCATGATACAGCAACACATCTAGAGAGCATGTTTAACTCTCAGTGAGTATAAAGGCATAGTGAGTCCAAACATCATTTATCCTGAGATGTCTGCTTTGATTCCTTGATAGGACCAGTTGCTCCATCATATATATCCTTTCACAGCACACACTCTTACTTCATAGGGTTTTTCCTAGCTTAAATTATGTGCTCAATATCTAACTTCCTTGAATGGCAAGCTTGATGTATGTAAAGAGACAATATATCTTAATAAATAAATGTAGCATTCCCCAAACCTACCCAGTACAGTCAGGGCCTGGCACAGAGTGGATGGATAAAAATACTTGTCGAATATAAAGACAGAATGAGAGAAGTAAGGAGGAGGTGAGAGACAGAGGGAGGAAGAAAAGAACGACAGAAAGAAGAGAAAAGAAAAAATGTGCAGTGGTGAAAGGTGAGATGACACTCCGTAAATGTCAGCGATGTTCATTAGCTAAATGGCATAGCCAGCTGCCATAATTTACCACTCCCTTCCTTATTTATATGCAGCCTTTGCTGAATTCTTCCATGCTCAATAGAACTGGTACTTCATACCTTGTATTTCATTTGCTCTTTTCCTGGATTTACTTCAACAATGTTTCAATTTGAACATGACCTAAAGATATGGATGAAGGAGCTATATATTTTGCAGGTACTCCAGTAAATTCGGAAAACTCTTCTATCTAGCTTTGAATGTGTATCATACACATTCAAAAGATGATGGCTGGGTTTTCCCACTGTCATCTTGCCAAAAATTGACAAGGTGGGTATAAGCTGCCCACACGTGGCATTAATTACAGAGATATGCAGATATTTCTCTTGTATTGGCCTATTCAGTCTTTACTGATTTGTAGACAATAAATTAGTGGAGAATCAGAAATTATTTTGGGGACCTGCCGTTTTGTTTTTGTTTTTCATTTGTTCTAGCACACATTGTATATACAAATTGAGCATTTTCAAGCATTTTCAATTTCAATTTATGTTTCAAGAACTTTGAAATGTTACATATATATGTGTAACATTTCAAACATATATATGTTTATATAGGTATATATGTTTATATATTTTATGTATACAAACATATATACATATATATGGCTTTTGATCTTTTTCCTCCATAATCCATAATTTACTAATTCTTTTATTTATTTGATGACTCTGTGGATTCAGCTAAGTCCTCCAATGCCAAAATTGTTTGCAGCTCTGCTTTGCCACCCCACCACCAACAAACACACAGCATCAATTCTGGCTTATCGACCCTGATATTCATGAAAAGGCATGGAAACCCTCAGGGGATGTTCAGCTTCTTCTTTCTCTAGGGAAGTCAGGAGTTTTCAAAGTGTAGTCCAGGTATCAGCAGCATGGACATCACCTGGGAACAATTTATCAATACAAATTCTCAGGCCCTCTCCAGACGTGCTGAATCAGAGAATCTGGGGGCAGGCCTGCAATCTGCGTTTTATGGAGCCCTCCATGGGATTCTGAACACACAGTGGAGTTTGAGAACCACTGCCCTTAGTCAGAAGTGAATCAACACAATGCGCACTCACATTTGGAAGCTCAATACGTTTTCATAATACAGAAAAATATTTAGAGAGCACGTTTAAATCTTAGAATAATAAAAGGATACATATAAATGAAAATCAAATTTACAAATACTGGAACAAGTATGAAACAAAAAGAACTCTTAGAGCAAAAATCTGTCAAATTTCATTGTGAAGGGGAAAATAAGTCACTGGTGCTATTTTAAAATCTACAACATTTCTGAAGTGAAATTCCAAGTTGTCTTTCAGTTTTTGTTTACAGTATTTTTAGAGCTCCCTCTGCATGCTATGTTTTCTTTTAGACATACTGCCAACTTTTTGTATCTGTCATCTGGTTTTGAAAATGAGGTTTCTCATCATTTTTTAAGCATTTCACCATTTCAGTTGTCACACTAATGCTTGGTACATCTGGAAGTTCCTGTGATAGGATGGATTTAGAGCCGACATTTAGAAGCGTATCAAATAATTACCAATATTTAATTTCATGTTCCTTCAGAAAAAAAAATCCATTAGAGGTTCTACAGCTCTTCTTCCATGCCATCCCCTAAATTAAATTTCATATTAAAAAGACTAGATTCAAGGATTTCTCAGGCTTCACATTTTCAAATTTAAATTCAAAAAAGCAGAAAGGAATGATGTAGAATGAAATGATTTATCCCAGGGGTTTGTTCTTTTTTAACTAGAAGATAAACTGAGATTCGGGCGGGGGGAGAAGAGGCAGAGGAGGCAGGCTGGCACCCTCGTCTTATTTTCTTACGTGATTACATACTGCTTTGGGGTTTCTATTTTAAGCACCAATCATTTATTTTTTTTCCTCCAACACAAATGTGTTCTTGATGACTGGGACTTTGTTTTAATTATTTTTAATAAAACTCATTTGACAGCCTAAACTTTGATGATGTTTCTCCAAAAGGCTCCAATATTAAACAAAAGTATCCTCCCATTTCAAAACTGCAATATGACTTCAGAAAGTTAATTAATGTCATCTTCAGAAGAATCAGGCTGTGAAACCTGTTTGGGATGGTAGCAAAGAGCATGAACTCAAGAGTCAAACTGCTTAGGTATGAATTCAGCCCTGTCACTTACTTGCTGGATGACCTTGAGGAATTTCTTAAGCTCTGTGTGTCTGAGCTATCTCATCTATAGAAAGTGCATCAGAATTCATTTAGCTCTTGCATTGTCTTCTGGGAGGATCAAATAAGGCAATGCTTGTAAAGGGTCTCTTGTGGAGCTTAATACATAGTATTAAGTATTTATTGATATCCTTTTATTGATAATATTTTAGTAACTGGTTCATCTCTGAAATTATGCTTTATTCAATCACTTAAGCTACAGACAAGTATTTTAATACATTCTATCTTGGTGTTCTCCAATTTGCTGTAAACTTGTCAAAATGAATGATGAGGTGATGATGGGACAGGTAAGTGGCAAGGTGATGTTAGGAGGGGAGCTCTCATGGGAAGCTGGGCTCATGAAGCACTGCATTCCCCACAATTGGCCATTCCTACACACAGGTGCCCTCCACCTCCTCCTCCCTTTCATGTCCCATACCAACCAACATAAACTACCCCTCATGTACAAACACACAGACAAGCAGAAGTATTTGCACTATTCGTGTATCTGTGGGCAACAGGCAGCTCCCCACCAACTACTGCAAAAGCTTGCCCTTGCTTTGTTTAAGGCACAAAAGAATTTTAAGACATGATTAGGCATCAGGTCAACGTTTTCATCACATCTTCTAAATATTTCCTTTAAAATATATAGATATTTAGATAAATATTTAATATAATAATATAGAAATATACGATAACAATTAGAGTATGTAACTATAGACATAACATATACATATATATTCCTTTATATTTATAACATATACATATATAGAGATACACATATATGTAATTTATAAAAACAGAGAGTGCTCATTGTAGAAAACATTTTGCATAGGTATAGGATATCTGTGGCCATTTGATGTATATGTAGTAATACATGCACACACACACACACACACACACACACAAACATACACAAATGCGGTAGCCCACTAAACCTGTTCATTTGGGTTTACAGAGGTAGCAGTGATAACAACCTCTCTTCTTCTTAGTCCCAAACTGATTAAAAAGCAGCCAAAAGCTGCAGAGTATTAATTGGGAAAGTCTGTGTTCCTACTCTTCTCTTGCCATAGATAGGGTAAAATTTTCATCCTCATATGAGAAAGGCACAGGAACTAGTTCTGCCCCTTTCCAAACCATTGGTTACTCACTCCCAAGAGAGGAGGAGTAACTCATCTCATTGGTAGAAATGGGAAAAGGAGTGAACAGGGGAAGCCTTCTCTCCCGCCATGGCATAGAGGCTGGCGTTATCTGTGTCTACCCGTGACTGAGTGTTCCAGTTTAGTGGGATTGAGTGAAGTTCAAGAGCTGACAAAGAATATTAGGAAGCTGCTATTTTGATCTCCAGTATCTGGCTCTCTCTCTCTCTCTCTGCCAGTTTCTACCTCTAGTTAGAAAGGAAGTAGGGATATTCTTTCCTCCTTTATATGTTATTTGTAAGACCCAAATTACTATTCTATAATTTGCTGTTGTCCCTGAAGATACTGAGAATACTTTCCCTGCCATTAAATATCCTTTCTTCTATAACACCATTTTTAATGGTCATTCAGCATTTCCATTGTTTCATGTTCTAAGAGTTATTGAACCACTCAATATCAGGTTTTTGAAAAATATATTATACCCAATAATCAGGTTTTTGAAAAATTATTGTTAGTGTAAATAATACAAACAGCATTCTCTGTATACTGTTCTGTTCATTTCTGGTGGATATGTTTCTTAAATAAATAAATAAATAAAAGGCTGGCTGCATCAACACACATGCACATTTGAAATATTTTTTATATACACTTTGAAGTTGTCATCCGGAAAGTTTGTGTCATATCTGCCTCCCCCAGAAGTAAATGAGAACACCTGCTTCCTTGTACCCTTCCTAGATTTAAGGAATGGAACTGAAATACTATGCCACATTTTCTTTACTATGATTTTATACACTTCAGCTACTGGGAAGGTACAAGCACTCTTTGTTTGGGAGGCAGTTTCTTTGCCGTTTGCCCAAGTGTGAAATGCCGTATTTCCTTAAGTCAAGTTACCTACTCTCTTGACATTACAAATATTAGCATTTTAAAACCTGTTTTGAAATTAAGACGAAAGCAAACATCACTGCTAATGTACATTTGAGGGAGGAGGTGGAAGAAACCATGGAAACCAGCAGAGGAATTAAAATGGCAACTAAGAATTAGGCACCGGAATAGAACCAGCAATGGGCCAGATGAGGCTTATAATTGGAACCAATTTGACAGGAATTATAAGGTGTTCCTTTGCATTTTTCCCTTTTAAAATCTTTTTTTCTGTTGGTCACGCTTTGAGGAAGCCGTGATAAATCTTACTTTCACTACACTTTTGCTCCTCATAAAACTCCTTGAAAATAACACGAGCTGTCACAACTATACACAAACACAGCTCATTTAGGCCACAGGATGGCACTCTGGGTGCATGCAATTGGTGAAGTGCCACGCTCCCCCTAGAAATAAGGCTCTCTGTCCCTTGGGAGACTGAGAGACACCACTCACAGCCCCACTAAAAGCCCAGCACCTATACCTCGAAGGTTACAGTGACTAACGTTTTATGCACTCAGAATGCCCCGGGCTTCTCTCAGATGTGTTTCTCTCCACATGTCAAACACTGGCAAAGCTCTCCCTAGAACACCTGGCCTCTTGGCCTCCTCACTTCCTTGGAGGCTACACTTATGGAAAGCTACAAATATTCCTGCTGCTTCAGGAATACAGCTACGTTCCAGGGACAAATACGTCAGGAAATGCAGCCATTGAAATGCTTGTAGCTCACACGGTGAAACTGCATTTTCCCATTGTTGATACTTCCAAATACTCAAAATACCAGCCCTGTTTTTCTTGAAATATAATTAATATTCTGCTGTGTGGGAGTTAGGTTAACACGTGTTAAATGAAGTGGTATGTACATTACACAGAAACATTGTTTTTTCCACGTTTGGACAGTTGAATTTGTCACTATTATTATAGTTATTATCATTATTATAATTTGCCATCAAAATGTGATGAAAAAAGAAAAATATCTTTAAGCTTAAATGAGAAGGCCTTTGGTGTAATCATCATAACATTAAAAAAACACATAATGGATGACATAAGTTCTTGGCTAAACAAGGTACACTTGACTTAATCTTTAGTAAATCGCAAATAAGGGTAGAAAAGGTTTAGATTAAAATCACAGTAAGGATTTTCACTCACAGAAAGCAAAGAGAAGAATTTCCCAGGCAAGGGCATGGGGCAACATGGATCACTGTCAAAGAGTTTCCGGAAAATAATTCCATATATGAAGTATGACAAAATAACGGAAAGCCTCAAAGGCCAATCTAAGGCTTTAGACTTGTCCTAGATACAGAATGAAGGAATTGAGCAGAGGTACCGTGCGAAGAAGGCACTATTTTGAGGTCAGTTGGATAGCAATGCAGACAAAACTGGCTTGGGGAGAAGGTAAGCAGAGGAGAAAGGACAGAATCACGGAGATGTGTTGGGAGGATGTTATAACTGATTAATATCACAAGATCTCAAAAAAGGGTGGGGCAGAGGAAATGGGAAAAAATCTGCAGTTTAGAGAGATACTGAAAGAAATATGGCCTGCCCAGAGGAGGTGACTAAGTGAAACTAGCAATGCAGCCTTCAAAATCACAGCTACAGATACCCTAGCATTTGAACACAGCCTCACAGCCCGTCAGCTCAGTACAACAATTCTTTGAGCTCATCTCCAAGGACTCATTTTTTTTTTCTTTTATCCCATGGTTCCCACCAATCATCTCTTCATTTTCTTGCTCCACCAGAATAATGTCCTTTGGAAATATCCTCAGTTCCCATGACCCTCAATTCGTAGGGTAAAACCCTGCAGGAACCTGAGCAGCCATCAGGCCCCACTCACCCTCAGACTACATCAATGCAGATAAACAATGATAGGGGTTATCCAACCAGACAAAAGAGTGTAGATGTCATTCACAATACATGGCCTTACATTTCCCAGAAATTTAACTACCTTTCTTCATTATGTTTCATCTCTAGTCTCAGCAACATTGGCAAGCCCCTCCTTACTTTCATGTGATAATCTTGGATTATTGTCTTTAGGAATCTCTAGAGGCTATAAAATGGGAATTTAATCCCAAATCTAGAAACCCATTGTGTCTACACCCATCTTTTCCTACTCTTTTATTTCAATTGATAACAAAAAACACAAAAAAACAAAATTCACAACATGTCCCTGCTTCTGTTAAATGTCAGACCATTTACATATGCACAGAATCTGAGCCTTACTCCTTTTGAAAGATTCTATTTTGCATTTTTGGCATACTATTCTATGATTTATATTTTTCCTCTACACACAAACATAATCTAGTC
Organism: Sapajus apella; assembly: GCF_009761245.1. Classification (NCBI taxonomy): domain Eukaryota; kingdom Metazoa; phylum Chordata; class Mammalia; order Primates; family Cebidae; genus Sapajus; species Sapajus apella. The sequence continues at coordinate 3,269,721 of NW_022437019.1, forward strand.
CAGCTGACCACTGAACAGCATGGGAGTTAGTGACACCATGAAGTTGAAAATCTGTGTATTACTTTTGACTCCCCAGAAACTTAACTACAAATAGCCTACTGTTGACTGGAAGCCTTGCTGGTAATATAGTTGATGAAGACATATTTTGTATGTTATATATATTACATACTGTGTTCTTATAATAAAGTAAGCAAGAGAAAATAAAATGTCCTTAAGAAATCATAAAGAGAAAATATATTTACTATTCATTAAGTGGGAGTGGATTACCATAAAGATCTTTATCTTCATCATCTTCTCATTGAGTAGGCTGAAGAGGAGGAAGAGGAGGGGTTGGTCTTGCTGTCTTAGGGGCAGCAGAGGAGGAAGAAAATCCAGGTATAAATAAACTCATGCAGTTCAAACCCATGTTGTTCAAAGGTCGACTGTATATGTCATTTATGTCATAATCAAAGGTTAATCAGTATTTACAATATGTTAGGAGTTTTTCTAAAAGTCAGGGCTATATCAATTAGAAAACCTAAATAGGGCTGGGCACAGTGGCTCACTCCTGTAATCCCAGCACTTTGGGAGGCTGAGGTGGATGGATCTGGATCACAAGGTCAAGAGATTGAGACCATCTTGGCCAACATGATAAAACCCCATTTCTACTAAGAATACAAAAATTAGGTGGGTATGGTGGGGGGCACCTGGAATCCCAGCTACTCAGAAGGCTGAGGCAGGAGAATTGTTTGAACTTGGTAGGCGGAGGTTGCAATGAGCCAAGATCGCACTGTTGAACTTCAGCCTGGGTGACAAGAGGGAAACTCTGTCTGAAAAAAGAAAAGAAAAGAAAAGAAGAAAAGAAAAGAGAAAAGAAAAGAAAAGAAGAAAAGAAAATAAAAGAAAAGAGAAAAGAAAGAAAGAGAAAACCTAAACAAAAAAAATAAGCAAAGCGGACAAAAAATCCTGGCCCTTATGTAGTTCTAGACTGTGTAGGTGAGAATTTTAGTCTCATCTCAATACAAACAAAAAATAGAAATAAACAATCTACTTCCATTATGACACAATCTTCCTCAGCTATCAACCATTACTCTACTCCACTTCATAGAAAAACGTCTTCAAAGAGTTGTGTACATATCATGTCTCCACTTTGTCATCTTGCAATCATTTTTGAAACCACTCCAATGTTGCTCCTGTTCCATCACTCCACTAAAACTGCTCCAGATTCAGGCCTCAAAAGATACCCATTTTGCCAAATCCAACAATTGCTCTTCAGTCCTCGTCTCATTCAACCCCTTGGCAACACTGAACCATGTCATCAATCCTTTCTCTCTGAAGCACCCTTCTCTTGAGCTGTGTTATACCACACTCTTGCTGGAATCCTTTCAGTTCCTTGATTATATCGTACGTGTAATTCTCAGTGTGCAATGTTCATCCCCTCTCTTTGCCTGTCCGCCTCTCTGCCTCCATCTACTCTTCAGGACTTAGCTTAAGTGTCACTTCTTCAGAGGACTCTTTCCTATCCACCCTATTTAATAGGAACTTCATTTTGACTCCATCTTTCACATTACCTTGTATATTGCTTCCAGAGCATTTGTCAGAATTTCTAACCCTGTAAGTATTTGCAAGTTTGTTTAGTGTTTGTAAGGAACAAGGCTCATTTTTTTCTATTATTACATGCCATTTTTTTTCACTTCTAACCTGCCTGACTATGCTGTATCTACAATTAGATACCCAGTGCCCGGCATATAGTACAAGCTCCATAAATAGTAGCTGAATGAATGAACTAGGCATTTTGCTTGCTATGTTATACCAGGTTTGGGGTATGAATGAGGCAGGATCAAAAGTAATGCTTTGTTTTATGGGGCAGATAAGAAAAATGTAAATGTAATTTACAGTGCAGGAAAATTTGGAATTGGACTTGCTCTAAGAAGAAAGTGGTCATCTATTTTGGGAATATTAGTTCTGAGCTGTCACTAGAACATTGAGAGAAAAGATATAGCACAATGATGGAGATATGTTTTTATATACACTGTGGCTACTCTTCACCACCCACCCTACCTGTTTCCCACTTTGTGGATGAGGAATTGGCTCAGGTACGGACAGGAGGCTCAGCCCAGTGCAAGGAGATATGAGGAAAGGTTTATTAAGACATTCGGGAAACTTTTCTTGTTCTAAGAACAAAAGAAGAGATGCATCCTTTCTCTTGCTGACCATGAAGAAGGCAGCACATATTCCTGGTTGCTGCTGTCCACTAGCTCATGCACTGCCAAGGTAATGCCATGCATAGGACAAGGCCAGCGCATGGACAGAAAAAACGAAACATAAAAAGACATTGGGAAAGGACCCGGTTGCCCTGCGAAATTACAGATGGCTGGGTCAACGCACCCTGAAGCTCCCTAACTCGGCTCTTCTCTGTTATCAGCCAATAAATCTATTAATTGGCTACTCAGAGTTGGGCTGTCTGTTTTTGTTTTCCTCTAAGTGGAAACCTTTTTAACTTAACGGATACACATGAGGCAAAAGATCGGCAGAGTGAGTGGAATTAAGACCAAAAAAATGAAAAAGCTCGCTGAAGGAGTTATATCATCAAAAAGAAATGGGGGAAAACTCGCTGAAGGAGTTATATCATTAAAAAGAAATCAAACAACAACAGGTGAGCAAATGTTAACTCTAAAGGAATGGTTAATAGCAAGAATCAGTATAAATAGGGACAAATAGGGCAAATAAAGGCCACCTACCAAAGTCACTTTGTTGTCTACTCCTGTTCCTTAGAGGAGTGATACTACTCATATTATTTAGTCATGTCAGCACAGGAATACTTAAGGGAAGCCCTGGTATCAGAAAATACAAGCTTTAGAGAAAGTATTTTTAAGAAAAACTCAATAAAATCTCAGTAAAGGATATAAAAAAAGGCAGGGCGTGGTGGCTCACGCCTGTAATTCCGGCACTTTGGGAAGCCGAGGCGGGTGGATTACCTTAGATCAGGAGTTCAAGACCAACCTGACCAACATAGAGAAACCCCAACTCTACTAAAAATATAAAAAATAAGCTGGGCGTGGTGGTGCATGCCTGTGATCCCTGCTACTCAAGAGGCTGAGGCAGGAGAATTGCTTGAACCTGGGAGGCGGAGGTTTAAGAGATCATGCCTTTGCACTCCAGTCTGGGCAAGAGTGAAAATCCATCTCAAAAAAAAAAGGTTATACATATCTATATCTATACACACATATATATCTATTAATTTATCCATGAATAAATATAATTTTAAATGTATTTCTCAACTGTTTCTTGTTTATTGAGAGATGTTCCTTATTTTAGGCACTGTTCTAGTACTGAGTACAAGCAAACACATCTGCTTTTAAATTATCCACAGACTACTGGTTGGGGAGGAAGGCTAGTAAAATGTACCTCATTGGTGTGATTCATTCTGGGATAAAGGTAAGTACCAAGTACCGGCACTACGACAACCGTATAACCCAATGTTAATGGAGGTGGACAACTGAGGTGAATGGGCTATGTTAGGTGTCGTGAAGGAAACAGTGCCTGAACTGTTAATGACGAATGGGGGTAGTCAGGACAAGGAGAAAACATATTCTTGAAAGAAAGAACAGACCCAGAGAAAGGAAGAACGTATAAACATAGCAATGTAGTGGGAAGTGTGGATGCTTGTGTCCTGAACTGTATTGATGGCTCTCTGAAACTAGTTGGTCTGAAATAATGTCTCATCAGCATACAGAAGGTCAATCAACACAGTCTAAATTAGGACCTAAATGAAAAGTGTCTATTAGCCATGGCATTCAACATTATGACTTATGGTTAGATAAATGAACATGACAAGGTACTCTTCAAAGATACCTTGGAGAGACCAGATCTTTCTACGGTGGTTTTTAAAGACAAGTAAATCAAACTGTTGTTTGGGGGGATTTATTTCGCCTGCTGATACAAAGACCTATAGACCCAGCCACAGAAGGATGTTGCTCTATTTACGAACCAAGTATGCAAACATTGCTGTCTTATCATATTTTATAAACCTCAATACAATTCACAATGGGTTCCAGAAAAGGCTTCTTTCTCAAGCAATATCTGATCATATGCAAATGGCTTATCTTTCTTATTTTCTAAAATAAAACCCAAAGCAACTTTAATCTATGACCAAGAGCCTCTCTTCCTCATCAGTGAAGAAAGAGTCCAAACAAATTGATGATTTCTTACTCTTCACAGGCTTCTGATATGTTGATTAAGGCAATCAGCTAAGTCCCATTTCTTACTATTTTATTTGCTCTCTTTCTTGCACCTCCTATCTTAAGAAGGACAGAAGGCCAACTTATCTGGTCATTTCACAGAAGAATGTATACGTTTAAAAGTACATCTGGAAAAAAATTTTTTTTAAAAACCACACCAGTTCTGTGCATACAAACATGGGTAGAACCTAGCAGGTCACTCCCGCAAATCTCAGAGGCTAGAGAATTCACAACATCCGTCAATACCTAATTCTTGTCATCAACATATTCTGACTTTGAGAAAACTCTCTCTTAGGTCTAATCCAAGCCCATCTTCATGGAGAATGAATTAATTTAGTTCCATTGAAGCAGGATATAGTCTATGTGGCAAGGTTTGGGGTTTGATAACTAGTTCCTTAGCCTCAAAATATCTCTTACATTGATATTTCATAAGACCTCAGATCTATTGATTATATCATACATTACTTCATAATGCCTAAATAATAAAAATATTGTCAAGTTATAGCCTAATGTTTATCATTTAACTTAAAAAATTTATTGAAAGAGCTCATATGAATCATTTAGACATAAATTTTAATTGTATAACCCTCTTATGGAAAACATAAACAGAATACATTGCTAAAAGTTCTTCATATTAGAAAGCCAACTCTTCTGAATCATTATTTTTGACTCAGAGTCATTAATGTCTATACATTCCATACATTCCGAACTGAAGAGTTGGTGATGCAGCACTTCTTAAAACAGTGTTTGTTCTCCTATCATCTTCGTGATTTTCCTCCAAGCTACTGACATTCATTCTGTATGTTGACACTGATGCTTTCTTGATCTTATGAGAAGGCTTAAATGGAAGATTATCAGACAAAAAGTAGAACAATATTCTTTCTTTTAAAGAACATTCTTTTAAATGTTCATTAAACATCATTGTTTCATATAAAAGCAAATGTTAAGTTCAGCATATATTACCAATAATGCACATGACTCCACAGAAGTTTTGACCAGGTTTGTACATGTGTAGTCAATGGCAACTCTAATACAATGCTCTCTAGTCAAGAGTTAGCGAATGTGAACATCACCTATTCCATAGGTGTTGACATGTGAAAAATATATAATATGCCCTAAAATTGATGAAATATGAATATTCCAAATGCAAGACATTAATTAATTTATGTTTTATTCATCCAGTCATTAAAGGTTATATCACTCTGAGTGCTTACCTTGTGTCAGGCACTTGGATAAGGGTCATGAAGTAATGAAAGAGACGAACTGGTTTCTCCAGTCACAGACATACAGGTGTGCGGATTCAAATTACATAGTGTTGCAGAGTTTATGGCTTGATAGAAAACAGGGGCACTTAGTGTCTTACAAGATATTTGTTGATTCGGAAAATCCCCAGGAATTGCAAGAGAAACTTTTGATATTCTGCCAAGATGCCATCTGTACCTAACAGGAGATGTTTCTGGAAATAAAAATAGACGTTCACCTTGGATAACGTTTACTTAGCAAAAAGAAAGAACCGACACAAACTAAGTGAAACAAGACTTTCTTGTTTCTGGATTGGAAAATATAAAAGAGGTATAGAAGTAGCTACAGGCTGACTGGAAGAAATGTGGCCACCAGCCAGAGGTATGGAAAAGAACAAAAAGCAAGAATATACTCTTGTTAGATCTTTGCTTCTCTTTGACATCGTGGATGTTCTGACTCCCACGAGCTTCCAAATTCCATAACTTGCTTGCCTAGATCTAGGGTATGGACCACTCAATCCTCACCTTATGTACATTCCTGGATTAAGCTCTCCTGCTTCCTTCCCTGTGGATCACATCTTTTATCAGGGTATCATCAAATGAACCATTTGAAGGATCTAGAAGACTTCTAAGATTTAAACTAAACATTAGGTTGTTTTAGAAACAGAAAAAGTAGGACCCAGAGACAAAATGTTGTATAAGAATACTCAGCTTTCTTCCTGTTATCTGTTCTCTGCTGACACTGGAGTCACTCAAGGATCACACCTTTGGTGACTTTCAGCTCTTAATTCAAGATCAGAATCATTTTCTCAGAAGTTCCTTCAAGCTGGCTACATTTTGTTGTTTATACTAGAAATGACAGTAGCTGCCTAAGGAAGAAATAGCTTCTATAAATTGTGGCTCTTTGAGTTGAGCAGCTTAAAATACATGCACATACACACACAGAGACATGTATGAGTCCTATATATACAGGCATTATGCTGGGATTAAGTGCATGAAACATAAAATCATTACTCTTCTTCTTAGAGCTCCCATGACTCATTTAGACAGGAAGTCAGGCCAAAAGTTCATGCAAGAAAGGAGGTGTAGACAAGGTCATAACAGTGATTCCTTTACTGATGAGAGTCAAAGATGATTTGGGAAAGGAGGTGCTGCCTGAGTAGAGATTTGAAAATAATTGGGAATTTGTGAGATAGGAGGAAGGAAGGTTGGTAGAGTGAACATCTACTAATTATTGCCTATCTAGCCATCCTTTCTCCTGCTTCTAATAAAAGAAAATTCAATTCCCTAAGAGACCCAATCTCTTCTGAGCTCTTTTTCCACAGGATTCATTCCACCGCTGACTCAGGGCCTTGTATGGGACCTGGGTCTCAACCTGAGTCTCACTCAACAAAGTATTCCGCTGATCTGATCACAGGATTGGTTTCATGATGGATGCAAGATTTAACATAAGCTAACGAGACTTGAATCTGGGACTTTTATTACAATGGTTGAGGAAGAGATGGTCCCCTTTTCTGCTGGAGTTGCCCATAGGCTAGATGGTAGTTTAAAGAATTGGCAGCCATATTGTGACCATGAGGGAGAGCTGGTCTGAGAAAGGAGGCATGACAGAGGAAAGTAGAACGGACAGATGGGGAGACTGTGATCAACACCTGAGAAAATTACTATAACATTTGGACCCAACTGTGCCAAAAGATGTGATAAATTTACCATGAACTTTTCAGTTGTGTGAGTAAAAAAAAAGGATTTTTTTCTAAAAAAAAAAAAAAAAAAAAAAAGTCAGATTGAATTATTTTCCATTGTCTGTAATTAAAGGACTTATAATTGTAGGGAGTTGAATTGTGCATGTGAGAACACAAATTTTGGAGAGCAATGGCCAGGTGTGGTGGCTCTCACCTGTAACCCCAACGCTTTGGGAGGCCAAGGTGGGCAGATTACCTGAGGTCAGGAGTTTGAGACCAGTGTGACAAATATGATGAAGCCCTGTCTCTACTAAAAGTACAAAAATTAGCTGGGCATGCTGGTGGGCACCTGTAATCCCAGCTACTCAGAAGGCTGAGGCAGAGAATTGCTTGAACCTGGGAGGTGGAGGTTGCAGTGAGCCAAGGATCGTGCCACTGCACTCCAGCCTGGGCAACGGTGCAAGACTCTGTCTTAAAAAAAAAAAAAAATTAGGGGAGCAAAAGGGCAGTGCTACAGGCTGAATTATGTTCCCCCAAATTATGTTTAAATGTTGAAGTCCTAGCCCCTGCTCATAAGAACGTGGATGTATTTGGAGACGGGGACTTTAAAGCGGTAATTGACGTTAAATGAGATAATTAGAAGGGACTCTAATGCAATGTGGCTGGTGTCCTTATTTTTAATAAGGAGATTAGAACACAGACAAGCACAGAGGGATTACCATGTGAAGACAGGGAGAAAAAGACAGCCATCTGCAAGTCAAAGAGAGAAACTTCCGAAGAAACCAACCCTGCTGACACTATAATCTTGGACATCTGGCTTATGGAACTGCAAGGGAATACATTCCTGCTGTTAAAGTCACTTGCTTCATGGTACATTGTCATGATCATCCTAGAGCACTAATATATGAGAAAAGAAACTAATATATCAGAGAAAAGATTGTCATGGATATAGGAACAGGGGTGGCAAAATGGGTACATGGAGAAGCAGTCATATACTAGAAACCATAGAAACCTAAAAACCAAGGTAGTGAGGAAATAGCATAAAGTATGTTCAAACAGATATATAAAATGGAAGGGGGATATGTCCTTTTCATCACATTTTTTTAATGTTTCATACTCTGTCCATTATATATAATCTTTTTGTCCATGATGGAGTCAAGCCACAATGCTTAGTTTTTAAACATCGTGACTCAAGTCTTCAAATTCCTATTTGTTTGAAATGAATCAGAGACCCACTTGTGCCATGTAATCAACCTTTCCTGCTATATATATGAAATCATCCTCATTCGCAAGAGCCCCACAATTGTGATGGGCAGAGTCCGATAAAAGTCAGGCATTTTCAAGTTGGCCTCTTCAAGTAGCCTGGCTTCTAAGAAATGGGGTTTTGTTGATTTTTACTTCAAAATAGTATGTGGCTCTATTTTGCCCATATACAGCAGAGTCCTGATGAAACAAAACACAGTCTGGCCCATTAAACAATTATGACAAAAAAAAATGCCTCAATTGTTAAACCTTCAAAACCTCCCAGCTTCAAGGACATATTCTTCACTGTTATCATAATGAAGTTCTTTAGCTCTGGCAGCTAGAGCGAAGAAGAGTAAAAAATGAAGGATGAGCCAAAAGCTAGAGGAAGAGAAAAAAAGAACTTCTGTTAGAAAAAGAATTTTTAAAAATTGGATTGTTTGGCCTTAGCCTGGGTGTGAGGGCTCATTACTGAATAAATTCTTCATGTTTCATCTGGATAGACAAAGCCAGAGCTAGAGATGGTAACTCGGGGGAACCAGTTTCCTACGTTATTTCTAGCTTTCCACTTATTAAAGTTAGACCAATGCTATTTTCTCTGTACTGAGTTTTATCAGAGACATTTTAAAGTGCTCTTTACTTGCTTGATGGAAAGCATCTGGGCATTGTTGAGTGTTTTCATGGATTTTTACCCATGCTCATAAAAAAACCATAAGGTTCTTTTTTTTTTTCTTTTCTTCCTTTTTTAAAGCACCATTTCACTTCAAGTTGTAATTGTTTTAATTTTCAAATCATTCTATGAATCCTGTTTTCCATATCAGCCTGTCATGCATACATTGAGAGTATTGCAGGATTAAAAAAATTTAGACATTATTCTCTCATACTCACTATGCTAGCTTTCAGTCTTGGCTGAAATATTTTTGTTGAGTCACTATAAAAACAACTCTTTCTAAATGGCTTTTACACTTAGGGGAAAAATGAAATCAAGTGCTTTTCTTATCATATTAAGTGAATACATTATATGTTAACAAGCATTTTCTTATTTTTATAATGGAAAAATTGTTAAGCACAATTTCAATCTCCCTAATTGTAATAAAGCAGATTTGCTTTTAGACTGAAATGCAATAAACTCTCTGCTAAAGAGCAGTCAACTCAGGATGGGCTGAAACCTAGTGAAAATACTGAACCCCATTATAAATAGATAGAATTTTATAGCTGGGTAAGGGCTTTTGTCCTTCCCAAAATATATATATTTATAACTTGTTTCCTGCCTGATAGTTTTAGACACTGAGCTATACATGAAATTTTTTTAAAAAGAAGGGGATCAGTTATTTTCCTAAAACCCCTAGTTAGCCATACAATGATATGGCCTTCTATTTTAAAATAAAGTTTGAGTACATATGCATGAGCAGCTAGCCAGCTGCAGTTATATTTTAGAAAACTGACTTTTAGCAAAATATTTATCTAATTCCTACACAAACAGCAAGGTCAGACTTTGCATTCCACTTCCCCTATCAGGCCTCCAACCCAGAGCTCATAATAATAATCTCCCTCCATGAAACTCAGAGCATTTACTGTTGCTGCCACTGATTTGGCACTTAGCATATGCTACCTGGCATTGTTAATTATCTTTTTTATGTACATGTCCTGTCTGTCCAAGTAGTTGACTCTCCTTGACTGTAAGGGCAATATCTTAGAGCACTTTGTATCTCTAGCACATAGCAAATTGTTTTGCTAGAGTAGGTTTTAACATATGTTTTTGGGTAATGGTGGTGACGATGCAATAAAGGACAGCCATTATTCAATTTACTCTGTGACACTAAGGCAACTTGAAAATTCTCTGTTATAACCTGACATAGAGCTTTGCATATAGCAGGAACTCGGCACATGTTTGGTAGATTTTAAGCATTTTTTTTCTGTTTGTATTAGTCTATTCTCACATTGCTATGATGAGGTACCTGAGACTCAGTAATTCATTAAAAAAAGAGGTTTAGGCCAGGTGTGGTGGTTCATGCTTGTAATCCCAGCACTTGGGGAGGCCGAGGCAGTTGGATTATGAGGTCAGGAGTTTGAGACCAGCCTGGCCAACATGGTAAAACCTCGTCGCTACTAAAAATACAAAATTTAGCTGTGCACTGTGGCAGGCACCTGTAATGCCAGCTACTTGGGAGCTGAAGCAGGAGAACTGCTTGAACCCAGGAGGTAGAGGTTGTAGTGAGCCAAGATCATGCCACTGCCCTCCAACCTGGGTGACAGAGCGAGACTCTGTCTCAGAAAAAAAGAAAAAGAAGAAAAGAGGTTTAATGGACTCAGCTGCTAGCTGCTTCCACAGTCTGGCATTTAGTGTTGCAGCTTTTCCAGGTACACAGTGCAAGCTGTTGGTAGATCTACCATTCTGGGGTCTGGAAGACCATGGCCCTCTTCTCATAGCTCTACTACGCAGTACCAAAGTAAGGAAGCTGTGTGGGGGCTCTGACCCTATATTTCCCTTCTGCACTACCCTAGCAGAGGTTCTCCATGAGTGCACCACCCCTGCAGCAAAGTTCTGCCTGGACATCCAGGCCTTTCCATACATCCTCTGAAATCTAGGTGGAGGTTCCCAAACCTCAATTCTTGGCTTCTGTACAAACACAGGCCTAATGCCACATGCAAGCCACCAATACTTGGGGCTTGAATCCTCTGAAGTAATGGCCTGAGCTGTACATTGGCCCCTGTAAGCCACAGCTGGGATGCAGGGTACCAAGTCCCAAGAATGCACAAAGCAGCAAGGCCATGGGCCTGGCCCACAAAACCATTGTTTCCTCCTTGGCCTCTAAGCCTATGAAGGGAAGGGCTTCTGGGAAGGTCTCTAACATGCCCTGGATATATTTTACCCATTGTCTTGACAATTAATATTTGGCTCCTCATTACTTATGCAAATTCCTGCAACTGGCTTGAATTTCCCCTCAGAAAATGGGTTTTTCTTTTGTATTGCATTGTCAGGCTGTAAATCTTGAACTTTTATGCTCTGTTTCCCTTTTAAATATAAGTTCCAACTCCAAATCATATCCTTGTGAATGCATAAAACTGAATTCTTTTAAGATAACCCAAGTCACATATTGAATGCTTTGCTGCACAGAAATTTCTTCTGCCAGATACCCTAAATCATCTCTCTCAAGTTCAAAGTTTCACACATCTCTAGGGAGGAGCAAAATTCTGCTAGTCTCTTTGTTAAAACATAGCAAGAGCTACCTTTATTCCAGTTCCCAAGAATTTCTCCATCTGAGACCACCTGAGCCTGGATTTCATTGTCCATATGACTAACAGCATTTTGGTTAAAGCTATTCAACAAATCTCTAGGAATTTCCAAAACTTCCCACATCTTCCTGTCTTCTTCTGAGCCCTCCACACTGTTCCAACCTCTGCCTGTTAGCCAGTTCTAAAGTCACTTCTGCATTTTTGGGTATCCTTGCTGCAGTGCTCCAGTCCCAGTACCAATTTATTGTATTATTCCATTCTCATGCTGCCATGAAGAAATACCTGAGACTGGGTAATTTATAGGAAAAGAGGTTTAGTAGACTCACAGTTGTGCATGGCTGGGAAGGCCTCAGGAAACTGAAAATCATGGCAGAAGGCATCTCTTTACAGTGCAGCAGGAGAGAGAATGAATGCAAGTAGTTGAAGTGCCAGACACTTGTAAAACCATCAGATCTTGTGAGAACTCATGATCACCAAAACAGCATGGGAGAAGCTGCCCCCATGATTCAATTACTCCCACTGGGTCCCTTCCACTACAGGTGGAGATTATGGAATTATAATTCAAGATGAGATCTGGTTGTAGAACCAGAGCTTAACCATATCGCTTTTTAAGTAAGTTGATATTCAACTTTTGAACGAATTTACCTTGCATTTCTAATATACATTATATTCTGGCAGATTCTTACTCATTAAGCACTTTTGGTGGTAGTTCTCCATCCTGGCTTTATATCATCATTGTCTCTGGTGCTTTATAAAATGAAGAGGCCAGAGCTGTTTCTAAGCTCTAAAATACCAAAATTTAGGGAGATAAAATCCAACACTCAGCATTTTAAAAATATATCTACTGATGATTCTGATGTGCAACTAGATTTGAAAGCCATTAAAAATCCTACTCACAGGAGGGACTTCAAAATGGCTGATTAGAGGCATCTCCTACTCACCTCCTACACTAAGAAGAACCAAAATAGTGAGAGGATAATCACACTTCAAATAGATCATCCAAGAGAGAACATTGGAATTCAACAGAGAAGTGACAGGAAACCCCTAAAGCAAGGAAAGAGAGGGAAGTGAGGCAGCTTACTCTGCTGGGATCAGCTGGGAGTCGGGAAAGATCCCCAATGTAGGGTAAGGTTTAGTTTGAGGCCCCCAGCAGTCCACATTTCCACAGCAGACTCCTATAACCCTAGTCAGGGGAGAGCTTCTTGACCCCCCCAGGTCATAAGAGTAAAATAGGGAATTCCCTGGAAACTGTTCAGAGGCATTGCTCCAGACAGAGAACTCATGCTGGGTCCTACAAACCCCCGAGTTCTAAGCAGTGGCAGTATAGTGTCACTTTAAGAACTCAGCTCACATCAGACTGCATCCTTCCTTGCAACTGGGACTGAGGAGGAGCCACAGGAAGCAATCCTGCCCATCCCACCAAAGAGATGCTGCTACACATTCCCACATGCCCTGAGGACCAGTTTCACTGTTCATGACTGCTACAGCTGTGGAATGCTGTGGGCCAAGGCACAAGTAAGGCCCATGTCCTAGAAGCTGTCTTCCTAAAGCTGTTCCCAGGGAAAGTAATCCTGACCTCTCTTGTAGCAGGGCATCAGCACATTTTCTGCCACTTACACATGAGTGTTCCCTGACAGCCTGGGGCTCACCCCCATCTTGGCATACCACAGCCAGCATCTATACACACCAATAGTGAACCTGCAAGCTCAGCCTGGCCTGGATCCACATTCCCCTAGTCCTTGACCACCCACCCAGGAACATGGGGATTGCCTAGCTCAGTCCATCACCAGTGGCATTTAAAACTTCCCTTGGGCTCTGAGGTCAAGCCCACTCAATGTGCTGCTACCACCAGAGCTGGCATCCACTTGCACCTGCCACCTGCAAATCTGGAAACCAGCCTGCCCAAGCTATCTCAGCTACTACCCCCAACAGCAGCATAGACTACTTGGATTTCAGAGGTTTGTTATACCATACCACTGTTATTTCTACCACCTGCATCCACCACACCCACTGTGCAGTGTTCAGAGCCTGCTCAACCACTCAGCCTACCATGGTCATTCCTACTACCTGAGCAAGCTATCTAGAGGACCAATAAGTGATTTGCCTTAATCTGCTAAATAGGTGCCAGTGTATGCTGCCCTGGGACCCAAGGACAGGCACAATTAGCCAATAACTGCCACCACTGGGGCCTGGAGACTAACCTACCTGGCATCCCAGTGTCAGCAAAACTTTACCACAGCCTCCACTAATAACTATACCCTAAGTCATCAACAAAATCACAGACACCACTGTTGCTGTTTACAGCCAAGGAAATCATACAGAGTCTAAATCACTTCACACATCTAGGTTCAAAGCCAAAGTGACATACTCAATCAACATGACAGATACATCTTCAGGGGGATAATGAAACTCTCTTACAAAAACAAATTTTAAAATTGGAAGAAATGACTTTTATACCAGATGCACAGATGTCAATGTAAGGACACAGGGAACATGAAAAATCAAGGAAATATTGCACCTCCAAGGGAACACAATTCTCCAGCAACAGATCAAAACAAAAAGAAATCCATGAAATCTTAAAAAAAAAAGTTCAAAATTTTGATAAAGGGGTTCTGTGAGATAAAAGACAATTCAGAAAAACAATACAAAGAAATCAGAAAATAATTCAGGATATGAATGAGAAATTTACCACAGAGATATACATCATAAAAAAGAACAAACATATTCTGGAACTGAAGAATTTATTGAATGAAATATGAAATACATTTAAAAGTTTCAACAATAGACAAGATCAAGCAGAAGAAAGAATCTCAGGCTTGTTGGTGTGGTGGCTCATGCCTGTAATTCCAGCACTTTGGGAGGCCAAGGCAGGCAGATCACTTGAGGTCAGGAGTTTGAGACCAGCTTGGCCAACATGGTAAAAGCCCGTTTCTATTAAAAATACAAAAATTAGTGAGGTGTGGTGGTGCACACCTGTAGTAAAAGCTACCTGGGAGGCTGAGACATGAAAATCAATTGAACTCAGGAGGTGGAGTTTGCAATGAGCCAAGATCATGCCATTGCACTTTAAGCCTCAGTGACAGAGTGAGATTCAATCTTTAAAAAAAAAAAAAAAGAAAGAAAGAAAAGAAAAAGAAAAAATGAGAGTCTCAGAATTTGAAAATTGAAGATAGGTCTTTATAAATAACCCAGTCAGACAGAAATAAAGAAAAATAATAATAAAGAATGAGCAAAGCTTTTGTGACATATGGGACACCATAAAGCAACCAAGTGTACAAATTATCAATGTTGCAGTTGTAGAGAGAGAATGAAAGCGTTGTAAAACCTATTTAATGAAATAGTAGAAGTAAACTTCCCAAGTTTAGCAAGAGATTTAGACATCCATGTTCAGCAGGCTCAGAAATTATTTAATAGATACAATGCAAGAAGATCTTCTTCATGGCACATTACGGTCAAACTGTAATGTCAAAGACAGACAAATCTAAAACAGTAAGAGAAAAGCATTTAGTCACCTATAAAGAAAACCCCATCAGAACAAAGGTGGATTTCTTCACAGAAACCTTACAGACCAGGAAGAATGGGATGATATATTCAAAGTGCTGAAAGAAAAAAAAAATTACCCAGGGATACTATATCCAGCAAAAGTATCCTTCAAAAATGAAGGAGAAATAAAATCTTTTCCAAACCAGGAAAAATTGAGGGAATTCATTACCATTCGACTGGCCCCACAAGAAATGCTCAAGAGGGTTTAGACTCGGAGGTGCAAGGATGACATTTATAATCACGAAAACACACAAAAGTATAAAACGTACTGGTAAACAAAACACACAAATAAGAAATAGAAAGGAGTCAAATGGTACCACTACAAAACTCCACCAAACTACTATAACAAACTAAGAAAAAATAAAGGAACAAAGAATACACAAAAGAACTAGAAAACAACGAACAATATAACAGGAACAAAATCACACATATCAATAATAACCTTTAACATAAATTGAAAACATTCTCAACTTTAAAGATATAGACTGGCTGAACGAACCAAAAAAACCACTATCCAATCATATGCTGCCTACAAGAAATGCACTGTACCTGTAAAGATGCATATAGACTCAAAGTAAAGAGATGGAAAAAGATATTCAATGCAAATAGAAACCAAAAGCAAGTAAAAGCAGCTCTACTTTAAATGGACTTTACATTAAAAACAGTATATATATATATGGTCATTATATAATGTTAAGGAGTTTAATCCAGCAAGAGGATATAACAATCTTAAACATTTATGCACCCAACATTGGAGCACCCAGATTCATAAAACAAATATCACTAGATCTAAAGAAAGAAATGGACTCCAATACAATAGTAATGGGGGACTTCAGTACCTGACTTACAACATTAAACAGATAACTTAGACAGAAAATTAACCAAGAAACATTGGATTTAAAGTAGATATTGGGCTAAATGATCCTAGCAGAATTTACAGACTATTTTGTCCAACAACTGCAAAATACACATCTCATCAGCACATGAAACATTTTCCAGGATAGAACATATGTTAGCCCACAAAACAAGCCTCAACAAATTTTTTTAAACCTCCCACCAAACAAGCTTTGACAAATTTTTTTAAATCAATACTTGGCATATCAAATATCTTCTCAGACCACAATGAAATAAAACTAGAAATCAATACCATGGGTAACTCTGGAAACTATACACATACATGGATATTTAACAAAATGGTCCTGAACAACTGTTTGGTCAATGAACAAATTAAGAAGAAGTCAGAAAATTTCTCAGAACAAATGAAAATGGAAATATACCATACCCAAATCTGTGGGATATGGCAAAAGAAGTGCTAAGAGAAAAGGCTAAATGCCTACATTAAAAAAGTAAGGAGATTGCAAATTAAAATGTAACACTGCACCCCAAAAAAACTAGAAAAGAAAGAATAAACCAGACTCCAAATTGGAAAAATAAATTTTAAAAAGATCAGAGCATAGTTAAATAAAATAAAGACTAAAAGTCAGTACAAAGGATCAACAAAATGAAATGTTTTTTAAAAAGATAAACAAAATTAATATACTGCAGCTAGAATAACCAAGAAGAGAGAAGACCCAAATAAACAAAATCAGAAATGAAAAAGGAGACATTACAACTGATACCATAAAAAAACACAAGATCATCAGAGACTATTATGAACAACTATATGCTAATAAACTGGAAAACATAGAGGAAATAAATTAATTCCTGGAAACATAAAACCCACCAAGTTTACCAAGTTTGAATCAGGAAGGAATAGAAAACCTAAATAGACTAATGGCAAGTAGCAAGATTGAATCAGTCACAAAAAAATCTCTCAACAAAGAAAAGCCCAGGACTGGAGAGATTCACTGATGAATTCTACCAAATGTATAATGAGGGAAGAATACCAATCATCCTTAGTCTATTCCAAAAAATTGAAGAGAAGGAAATTCTTCCTAACTCACTCTATGAGGCCAGCGTTACCCTGATACCAAACCCAGACAAGGACATAACAAAAATGAAAACAACAGGCCAATATCCCTGATGAACATAGAACCAGACAATTCTCAACAAAATACTAGCACACTGAATCCAATAGCACATCAACAAGATAACTAACCATGATCAAGTGGGATTTATCCCAGGTATTCAAGGATGGTGGAACATATGCAAATCAATAAACTTAATGCATCACATCAACAGAATGAAGGATATAAACTATATGATTACCCCAATAGATGAAAAAAAAAGCATTTGACAAAACACAACACTGCTTCATCATAAAAACTTTCAACAAACAAGGCATTAAACACACATACTTCAAAATATTCAAGGGTATGTATGAAAAACTGATAGCTAACACTATGCTGAATGGGGGAAGGTTGAAAGCTTTTCCTCTAAGAACTGGAACAAGACGAGAATGTCCACTTTCACCACTCCAATTGAATACGGTGCTGTAAGCCCTAAAAGACATTGAAATTGGAAAAAATACGTTGTCTCTCTTTATAGGTGAACTAATCTTATATTTAGAAAAACCGAAACTCTCTACCAAAAACACTTAGAACTGATATACAAATTCAGCAAAGTTGCAAGATACACAAGAAACATACAAAAATCAATAGTATTTCTATACACCAAAAATGAAATAGATGAAACAAAAATTAAGAAGGCAGTCCCAATTACAAAAACCATGAAAAATAACAAAATACATAGGAATTAATTTAACCAAGAAGATGAAAGATCTCCACAAGGAAAACCAAAAGGCACTCATGAAATAAATTAAAGAGGACACAGACAAATGGAAAGACATCCCATGCTCAGGGATTAGAACAATTAATATTGTTAAAACAACCATACTGCCCAAAGCCATCTGCAGATTCAATGTGATCACTATCAAAATACTAAGTAATTTTTTGCAGAAATAAAAAAGTCCTAAAATTTGTACTGAACAAAAATAAATAGCCACAGTAATGCTCAGGAAAGCTAGAGGTATCACACTACCCTATTTCCAAATATATCACAAGGCTATAGTAACCAAAACAGCATGATGTTGGCATTAATGTAGACACATAAACCAATGGAACAGAGCACAAAATGCAGAAATAAGCTCACATATTTACAGCCAGCTGATCTTTGACAAAGCCAGTAAGACCATATGCTGCAGAAAGAACACTTTCTTCAATAAATGATACTGGGAAAATCAATAATCATATGCAGAATAATGAGACTGGATACTTATCTCTCATCCCATATAACAATCAACTCAAGATAGGTTAAAGACAAATTCAGATCCCAAACCATAAAGCCGCTAGATGAAAACAGAAAAAAAAAACTCTTCAGGATATTGGCCTAGACAAATATTTTATGGCTATGACCTCAAAAGCACAGGCAACAAAAAATAAATAGACAAATGGGACTATATTCAACTAGAAAGCTTCTGCACAGCAGAAGAAACAATCAACAGAGTGAAGAGGCAACCTTTTTGAAGGGAAGAAAAAATTTGTGAACTACTCATCAAACAAGGGATGAATATCCAGAATATTCAAGGAACTCAAACACAACCATACAAAAAGAAATAATCCCATTAAAAAATGGGCAAAGAACATGAATAGACACTGCTCAACGTCACTAATCATCAGGGAAATGCGAACCAAAACCATAAAGAGAGATCAACTTAACACTAGTCGAAATAGCTACTATTATAAAGACAACAAATATCAGATGTTGGCAAGGTTGTGGGGAAAAGGGAACACACACACTGTTGATGAGAATGTAAATGAGCATGGCCGCTATGGATAACAGTATGGAGATTTTTCCAAAACTAAAAATAGAGCTGCCAAACAATCCAGTAATGCCACTACTGGGTATTTATTCAGAGGAAAATAAATCAATATTATCAAAAGGGTGCCAGCATGTTTATTGCAGCACTATTTGTAATAGCAAAAATTTGGAATCAGGCTAAGTAAGTATCTATCAGTGGATAAATAGGTAAAAAGAAAAAGTTGTATATGAACACAATGAAACGTTATCTGGCCATAAAAAGAATGAAATCATGTCATTTGCAGCAACATGGATAAAACCGGAGGTCATTATGTTAAATGAAAAAAGTCAGGCACAGAAAGACAAATATTGTTTGTTCTCATTCATATATGGGAGCTACAAAAGTTGATCACATGAGTTAGAAAGTGTAATGACAGATACCAGAGACTGAGGAGGGTGTATGGGGGTGGGGGTATGGGAGCGCTAAAGAGAGGTTGTTTAATGGGTTCAAACAAAGAAGTAGATAGAAGGAATAAAAGTTCTAATAATCCAAGGAAGACTAGGGTGTCTATAGTTAACAATTATTGTATCTTTCAAAGCAGCTAAAAACGGGGACCTGAAATGTACTCAACAAATAGAAATAAAATATACTTGGGTGATGGACACTCTAAGCATCCAGACTTGATCATTACGTATTTTTTGCATGTAACAACATTTCACAAGTACCCCATGAATATGTAAAAATATAATGCGTGTCACAAAAATCCTATTCAAAGGCTATTTTCTTCCTAATATCTAGCCTTAGTTGTCCCTTACCATAATTTTTCTAAAATTCACATGTAATTTAAGTTACGTGTGAAATAATGACATGCACATAGAAAGGACATCAAATGGCTGCATTTTATGTGTCTGTTAATATATCTGCATATTTCTTCATTTCCCACTTTTTTGCAAAAATTTATTTGAAGCAGCTTTTGCAATGCTTTTAGAATACATTAACAATTGTGGGGAATGGGAGCTGAAAGAAAATAAGGTGAATGGAAACAACAACAGAAAGGAATGAAGGTCATCTTTGTGAACTAGGTTGTAAATAGTTCTGGTCAAAGCTTAAGGTGGACTATAGATTTATTGTCCACGTTTCCTAGCAGCCAAAGCAAAGAGAATTATAGGCGCTGTACACTGTCCATAAAAGAAAAGTGTTTCATTTTTCCAGACACTGATTAATCTTTATAAAGAAGAAAGCTATTAGCTGTGATAGGCAACATCTTCCTCTAAGTCATTATATCTAACAATGTATTTTATGTTATTACTTCTAAAAGTTTACATCAGTGCAATCTGATAACATAATAAATCACAATTTTGCAAAGGCAATTCTACAAGGAACCAAAACTGTGCAATACAAAATGAGCATTTTAGCAAAAGAAGGCCTTTTTGGGAGTCTTCTCTAGATAGTACTTCTGACCACTGTGTTTTGAATATAATTTATAAAAAGTTTAAGGTTGGCCAGGCACGGTGGCTCATGCCTGTAATCCCAGCACTTTGGGAAGCTGAGGTGGGCAGATCATGAAGTCAAGAGATCGAGACCAGCCTGGCCAACATAGTGAAACCCCATCCCTACTAAAAATACAAAAATTATCTGGGCATGGTGGCATCTCCTGTAGTTCCAGTTACTTGGGATGCTGAGGCAGGAGAATCGCTTGAACCCAGGAGGCAGAGGTTGCAATGAGCCGAGAGTATGCCATTGTACTCTAGCCTGGTGACAGAGGGAGACTCCATCCAAAAAACAAGAAGTTTAAGATTGTATTCAAACACTAAAGCCTGATGTGTCAACATCCTCCATTGTGCATGGGAAGGCAGACTCATTTGCTTGGCCATCATCTGTGCAGAGGGATCATTCTGATCTTTTTATTACAAATACAAATCTAAATTAAGACACATGCTTTGAGATGCTGAAACTCCATTTCTAATGGCAATTGAAAAAAGTCCCTTTCAGCTGGGCCAATGTTTTTCTAAGGAAACAGTTCTTAGTCAGCTTTAACACTGGGATAAATAGTATTTATTGCATAATCCCAAATAATGTAGAATTGAGCTATGCAGCAAATTTTTCCTTAAATATGAAATTTCAATAAATATTCCACGGCATTTACTGTCCTCATCAGTCTTTCAAATAGATGTCTATAGGCAATGGTCACCTTCAACTTACCTACAATAGCTAGTATGTTGTATATGTGTGTCTTTAATGAGTACATTTAATCTGAGATATTAAACCAATACTACTGAATTTGGATGCAGAGAGAAGATAAGTTATAAAGCAGAAGATTCCTGGAGAGCTGAATTTCTACCTCCCACTCCTTACTGGTTGCATGGCATTGAACAAATACATCTTACTTCAGGTGTAAAGTTAGCGTTTTACTATATTGCAATGTGTTGCTTAGCATTCTTGCTAAAATTAAACGTGTGAATGTCACTAAAGTTTTTTAGTATGCTATAAATTTAGTATGCTACTTGCAGGTATTTGTTTTTCCTTGGATTCCTTAAAAAGATCACACTACTACAGGGATTAGCTCAAGAAAAAAAGAACTTGAACCATCAAGAGTCAATGGAAAGCAATCACCCGCAGATTCACATACACCTCATTTTCTCTTTACCTGCTTTTGCACGTGAGTATTGTACTGGCTCTATTTTATACTCCTAACCTTACTATGTTGGTTCTAGGCATAATGCACAAAAAAGGTCACTTCAGTATCCTAACTCTGAAAAATTCTTTTCATTGCTTTTCTCTTCATTTGCCATATCTGCTTATTTACCACAAGCTTATCATTTACTTCGGGGCTGACGGGCAGTTACCTCCACATTTGCCTTTCCAATTCATTTCCGTGACTAGACTCTAAGCCCCCCAAAATCAGGGACCTTATCCGTTGGCATCATGGCTACATCCCTTAACCCTTATAAAGTGTATGGTATGGCCAGGTGAGGTGGCTCATGCCTATAATCCCAGCACTTTGGGAGGCTGAAGTGGGTAGATCACCTGAGGCTGAGAGTTTGAGATCAGCCTGGCCAATACGGTAAAAAACTGTCTTTACTAGAAATACAAAAATTAGCCGGGCTCACTAGCCCTGTTGTATGTATCTGTGTTTAACGAGTACATTTAATCTGAGATATTAAACCAAAAGTACTGAATTGGGATGCAGAAAGAAGATAAGGTATAAAGCAGAAGGTTCCTGGAGAGCTGGATTCCTGGATTCCTGGTGCACACCTGTAATTCCAGCTACTCAGGAGGCTGAGGCAGGAGAATCGTTTGAACCAGGAAGGCAGAGATTGCAGTGAGCTGAGATTGTGCCACTGTACTCCAGTTTGGGTGCAACAGAGCAAGACTTCATCTCAAAAAAAAAAAAAAGTATATGATACACAGAGGGCATTCAATAAAGGGCTGTGGCTAAGGTTCTTATTTATTTGTTTATATTAGATTACTATTATCAGCCAATTTTTCAGACAAATAACTTGAGAGTCCAACAGATGATGTAATTTGCCAAAAAAGCTAACGTGGCAGGGCTGAGATTTGAACACAGTCCTGTCTGGCCATTATGACCATGCTACGAGTCATTTGCCTAAATGTGCTGCAGAAACTCTTTAAGAACACAGGAGCCCCTTGCAGCTCAGTGCCTCAGGTGTCACACATTGATTCTAATTTGTGATGTAATAGCCTGATAGGTTTATTATACATGTGAGCAGTAAAATAAAACAAGGTATGTTCTTGTTTTGCGTTATAAAGTACAGTCTTTTCAAATAATTTTTAAAATTACGTTGTCTACCATATTGTGAAAACACCACAAATTGGATGGTTAGCTTCCTTGTGACCATAAAGAAAAGGATAACACTATTGGCTGTAGGAATCATAGTGTCTATAATTGCCAAAAACTAACAAACACACAACTAAAAATGCATTCTTAAGAGAAGCATTTAATCTCATCACAAGACTTAAGAGTCTCCTCCCCAGGACCCTTAATAAAGAGGTATCATCCAGGCCTCTTTTGTAGCACTGACTTTTGGGGAAACAAATGTTGGTGTTGGTACCAGTATAGTTCAAAGGGTCAGCAAACATCTATCTGACCCAAACCTCTGCACGGCAGAGACCCGGTCCATTTAGAGGTACGGTTCTCTTCTGTATATTCTCAAATCACATCTCCTTTGTGTGGAAAAATAAGATTTCATGCACAATCAAGTTTATCTACCTCAAATCAATAACAGCATTAAAACAGATATAAAAGAAATACAGTTAACCAATTTAAATATTATTGAAAGTCTTGTAGAACTACAGATATGCTGAATGTGAAATTTCCTAGTTGAAAGGTGTGTTGAAAGCGTTTCAGGCAACACTAGAATGCTTTCAAATGATGCGCAGCCACTTATGAAAACTATTCAGGTGCTTTCCCTAATCTGAAAGGGAGTGCTTTTTCATAGCATTAGTTTTATAATGAGCCTTTTCAGGCAAATTTCAAAGGGTGCATGGTTCACATACTTTAAACTAAATTCACTCATAATTTAGCATCCGACAAAAGCTAATGCTTAATTGTCTCTAAAGAGGCTATAGAAGGAAAACATTTTCCTTATTCACAAACACAGGGCTAAACAGTGGAGCTTCCCTCCATTAACATCCTTCCTAATTTTCATAAGAACAATGGCCCTGTAAAGAGCTGGTCACAAGGAAGCCGAGACTCTTTGCACATGGCTTTGCACAATATTGCCTGCTAGCCCTGGTCTGATCACCCTCAGAGACAACTTCAACACAGAGGCTAGAAGGGGTCAAGATTTGTAATCTCTGTTACCATTGATATATCCAAGTTTTTTTTGTTTGGTTTGGTTTTGCTTTTTTGTTTGTTTTGAAGCTGGGCCTTGCTCTATCATTCCAGCTGGAGTTCAATGGCGCCATCATAGCTCACTGCAGCCTGGGAGTCCTGGGCTCAAGTGATCCTCCCAACTCAGCCTTGCAAAATGCTGGGATTACAGGCATGAGCCACCATGCCCTGGGTATCCAACAGTTTACTATTGGCTGAGGCCTTGAGAAATGTTATTTCAATTTGTTTAGCCCCACCTAACTTCTTCAATCTCAAAGAGAAGAGACCGTGTTTCTGATTTGATAGATAATCAATTATCACATTGATTAACAGCACACACAGACTCAAAAAAGCCAGAGGATTGGCTTCAAAATCTTTGCCACTTCCTATGTGACATTAGGCAAGTAAATTTCAATTCTCTGTGCTTCAACCGGCTCATCTGTAAAACAGGAATAATTAGAGTGTAATTCTTCTAGGACCACAATGAGTATTGTAGAAGTTCATATACATCAAGAACTGAAAACAATACTCACGTTTTGCCTAAGGAAGTGCTATGTATATCTTAACTACCATCATTCTTCTCATTATTATTACATTCCTCCCGACTGTCACATACTGGGTCTCTTGGAAAAGCAACAAGTTGTTTTCTTTTATTCATTTATTTTTTTCTTTGCTTGTGTGTCTTTCCATTAGTAACACCCCTGGAAAAATCTTCAGATGCTCCATTTTTCCTTTCATGCTAAAACTTTTGCCAAGTTGTTAAGGCACAAATGTCTTCTGAGATGTGTGGAGCTGGAGAGAGGAAATCCTTCTAAAGAGCTGAAACCCAGGAGACGGCAGCTCCCTCAGAAGATGGCATGTTAAAATACAATGTTTTGAGAAAGCCCTTTTAAAAACACAGAAACTTTGAACCTACCTGCTTCTGAGAAAAGTGTAGAAATAATCAACCAGAAAGGGGGGAAATTTTTTAAATTTTTAAAAATCCCGCTCTTATAAAGCTTTTAAATTCTCAAGTAATTTTCATAATTGTGACACTTGGCACAATTTGAGAGTATCTTATATTGATTCTCAGATTTTAAGACAACAATCATTACATTATTATGTGCAGCCTAAGCAGTGTAGCATAACCTCCTAATTAGGATAAAAAACAGAGCCAGGAGCAACCCTGGAAAGTCACAACAAGTCAATATTTTTAATAAGGATTAATTAAAAAAAAAACTCTACAAGGTTGTATTAGAGGCAGTTCTGGCATGTCTATTGATTAACAGTTGGCATTACATCTCATAAAGGGCTCATTATGGAAAGCATCAATCTCAGCACGATGTTTTCCCCTCTTAAATACTATTGATTTGTTTTGATGTGTTTTTTTAAGCACAGTTTGGGAACTGAGAAGATTAAGACCTGGGTCCTGGCATTGCCCATCACATTAAGGGAGACCCATTAGAAATGGCAAAGAGGAATAATATCTTCTGCTTCTCCTGACAGCTGGCTTCTGTGGACTTCCCAGGCTGGCAGAGGATACCTGCTCAACCATCTTCTCCACTCAGCTCTCTTTCATATATATATCCCACATATTACATATATTATATATATCATTTATCACATACATATTCTCATTATATATATATATATATATATATATGTGTGTGTGTGTGTGTGTGTGTGTGTGTGTGTGTGTGTGTGTGTGTGAAATTTACATGCAAATAAACAACAATACCATTTGGAAACAACTTCCACTGCCCTTCCGAACACTGCAGTGCTAGGAATCTGCAGGAAGACGGCACAGCTCGACCACAGGTGCCTGCGCCTTATGAATATGCAGCTCTGACATTTGAAACTCTTCAGCAGATTTCACAACCCCTTTCTTCATTGACACCAATTCACTCCCAATCACAAGGGTTTTCAAGTAAACAGCATTGGTTAGAAGCTGCTGCAAATACTTCCTAAAGTAATCTCAGTCCATGCTTCTTAAGATTGCAGACTGATCCCCTTAATAATATTTTAAATATGGAGAAACCTCTATTCTTTTTTTAATCATAATTTTTTTAAAGTCTATGTGGTTGATGCTAGGTGGCAGTGCTGTGTAATTAAAACTCCAAAGGATTCTGCTAGAACTTGTGACTCGGGTCACTTCCTTTTCTGCACACAATCATAAGGTATAATTATGAGGCAAGAATATTAGGATGTCATGGTTCTTTCTTAGAAACTCATTAAGAAATCATAGAAAAACTTTACTACTTTAAGGTCAGTAGTTTTCAAAAAAACTAAAATAGGATAAATCTATGTATACATGTTATACATTTTTGATGACCAAATTCGTATCAATAATTTATTAGAAAAATGTAATATTTAGATAAAACAAATTATATGTTTCGGTTGTCTGAGACATCATGTACATACAATTTCACAAGGCATCATTAGTATTCTTTTTTTTAGATGTGTCCTACGCTGGAGTGCAGTGGTGTGACCTTGGCTCACTGCAGTCTCCGCCTCCTTAGCTGAAGCAATTTTTCTACCTCAGCCTCCCAAGTAGCTGGGACTACAGATGTACACTACCACGCCTGGCTAATTTTTATATTTTTAGTAGAGACAGGGGTTCCACCACGTTAGCCAGGCTGGTCTCAAACTCCTGGCCTCAAGTGATCCGCCAGCCTTGACCTCCAAAATGCTGGGATTACAGGCATGAGCCATCACTCCTGGCCCCTGTAATTTTTTAATGATACGAAAAAAATTAATTTCCCCCCCAAACAAAATTTTTAATGATGGGAAAAGCTAAGGTACCTGCTATCTGGCTGCTAGACTGTAGCCATACTGGGAATAATTCATTCCTAATTCCTGAACTTCATATGCAGGCTAAATATAATGTTAGGTATGATGGGGAGACAGAGGTGTACAATTTATGGTCCTCATACTTAAGGATGTTGCATTGTAGAAGAGGAGACTAAATAGCCAATAGACAATGCGGAATGTAAGTGTCAGACTTGCAAGATGGCACACAGCAATCTGGGCAAGATGACTCAGGATTGAAAGACTTTGAGACTCGCCTCTGTTCCTTCTTCCTCCTGGGGACATCCTTTCCCTATAAATAATCTCTGAAAAAAATATCCATCCAATTACTTTTTGTCTGCACTGAATTTCCTCCCACAGAGTAGGTGGAAGCAAGGCTGGCCTGGCTGGAGTTCGAATCGGGACTTTGAAATGTGACTTCCTTAGCTTTTCCATTCCAGCTCTAGCCTTTACTAGGTATGTGACATTCAGCAAGTGACTAAACCTCTGTTAGTCCTATCATGAAGGAAAGTAACCCTGTACCTACCTCTTATGATTACTGTCAGGAATAATGAGTACTAGCTCGCTTTTTGAGATGATAAAAAATAACTTCTAAAATTAGATTATGGAGACAGTTTTACCACTCTATAGATACATTGAAAACAGCAGGTGAATTTTATGATAGGTAAATTTACATCAATGATGCTGTTTAAAGGATGGATCAAAGATAAATCAACTGTGGTATATAACACAGACTACTGTTAAGTACTAAGAAAGAAAGAATCATTGATATGTGAAAATAAAAGTTAATGTATATAAAACGGCTTGGCCCCCAGTGTATGCACTGAAAATATGAGCTTATCTTTTGGCCCTTCAACCACAGGTTGCATGATCTTGAGAAAGTCACTTGGGACACTGGGAAAGCCTCTTCAGGCCTCTAGTCCTTCTCTTTGAAGTAAGACATTGGACTACATCCCCTATGATTGCTTTCAATTCCAAGATTATTCTAGATCCCAGGAAATGATTTCTGAGTCGTCCTAAACTCTTCTTCCAGAGTTTCCCCTTCCCACGAGGCACAGGCTCAGTAAGGTTGCTGCCTGGGAGCTCTCTGCCTAGTCCAGTTGGATGTAGAAGCTATTTTCCACCCAAAGATTCATTCTTACTTTCACTCACTTTATGGAGCCTGAACTGCATTTGAGTTGTGGAAAAAAAAGAGAGACTATCAGAGTATAGAACAGTTGTCTTCAATTTTGGCTGCACATTAGAGTCACCAAGGCCACTTTCGGAAAACATATCAAAACTCACATCCTGTTCCCCACCAATTAATTCTAAATCTCTGGTGGGCCCTGGACAACTATTATTTTTCGAAAGCTTCTCAAGTGATTTCCATGCACAATGAAGCTTGTGAACCACTGCTACGTAAGTTCAAAGTGAGTAAGCTCACCTAGTTTTATCGGGGGCAAGAAGTACTATATGAACTGCATCTTGAAGGGCAGATAGAGATGAATGTATAGTTATAATGAGGGAAGAAAATTTCTAGGGAGGGCAGCACCTCTTTTCCATCTTATTCTAGAAGATGAAACGTTCCTAGAGAGACCTATATAAATAATCTAGGAAAGAAGCAGAAAGAAGTATATTCTAAAGGGATGGTAGGTAATCAAAATCCAGGTCAGGAGATTGGCAAGCAAAAAAACTTATGACTAAAGAAAGGGACAAGAAGAAAATACACTGCTGTGGTTACAGTTCCAGGCAATATGAGGAAAGTCCTGTGGCTAAGAGCTATGTCTGTACAATAAGGTAAATCTGTCTGCTGATAAGTCAACTTCACTGAATTCATCTTATTCACTCATTGGGTCTCTTAGTCTTCCTCCTCTGCTCCAAGTGACACCATATGTATTGCCAACCTCTAGTCTAACCCCAGAGTCCATCAATGCTAATCAAGTCAGAATGTCAACTCTACTTAATTGGAAGCCCCATTCACATTTTTCTTTTGCTCTTAGAGAGACCGAGGTAGCTGAAGAATATTGGTCATATACCCTAATCGAATATTGTGACAGTGATTTTGAGGTATAGACAAAGAAGGAAGCTGGCTAAGAAAAGAAAGGAGAGAGTCTTATATTTTGTGCCTTTGAATTACCAGAAAATGGAGGAAGATTCTGAATTGTAATTTTCATTAGTTCACAAAAGACTTAACGTTCTTCTGGATAATTAAGGACTGACTACACATTTTTCTGTAGAGATCTGTTGCCTAGAGATCCCTGCAGTGGAATGTTATAGGCAGCTAGCACCACCTTTGAAGGTTACCTGTTAAATTTTCAGGAATTTCATGAGTTACTTGACTTCAGCCTGAAATTGGTCATGGTAGAAGTATTTGCAATATGAAATTGGGGCAAATCCTGCAAATCAGGGCTCCTCCAATCAGAGCACATTTTTAAACATTTACCACCACACGGCAGTTTCAGGACTGCAGCTTTGCCCAGCTCTTGTTGTTTGTAGACTACAATGCGAATGGGTTTCCCGGAAATCACCAGGTACATTTTTCCTCCCATGTTGATCGACATTATGGCCCTGCATCCCTTTGTTGATGTTTTTTAGCTAGAATAGTAGGCCTATTATTCCACTTCTGTTCAAATAATCAATGCTTGTGAAAATGGCCCATAGTGGCCAACTTGGCAAATCACTGGCCATAAGCTTTGCAGTGGTTTTCAAATACTAATCCATAAGTAGGTCATTTTTATACAAACTGCAATTCCTGAAGACTTCACATATTTCAAAACTCATGCAATCAAAGGTAAATTTTCCCATAGGAATATAGATCTGCAACCATTAGTAGCACCTATTTGTTTTATACATACTTTTAATTTTCTCAATATTGTTTCCAATATTTCATAGAGGCTACTCACCTAAATTAACAATATAAGGTACATTGCTGGTTGTTAGATGCTTCTCACAAAATTATCATTACATGCAATCTCCTTTTTAATGTTAGTGATTTTAAGGAGCATTTTTCAACATGGATGACAGCATCACCATTTGCTATAGACTGAATGTTTATGCCCTCCCCATTCATATGTTGAAACCTAACCCCCAATGGATTAGCATTACTAAGCGGGGCCTTTGGGAGGTGACTGGTCCATGAGGGCAGAGTGCTCATGAATGGAATTAGTATCTTCATAAAAGATACCCGGGATAACTCCCTTATCCCTTCTGCCTGGGGAGGAGACAGCAAGAGAAATCAGGATGTTAGTCCCCACCAGACCCCTATCTTGTACTTCTCAGCCTCCAACTCTGCAAGAAAAAATTATGTTGTTTACAAGCCACCTAGTCCATGGTATTTTTTTGCAGTAGCCCACCTGAGACATCATTTAATGACTGCCTTGATGGCATATATACAAAATACCTAGGAACACTGAACATTACACAGGCATAGCAATAATTACCAAAATTATTTGTATATAAAAAATAGTGTGATTCAATGATATGAAACACCAGGTACTTGGAATTACTAAGTAAACTAGTTTAGCTGGTGGTAAAGGATAATGCATCTGGTCTGCCAACTTTAAAATTGTAAATATCCATTTTTATCTGAGAAATCATATTATTTCCAATTTTGCATATAATATACACTGTCTTGGTATATCTACATTGTCCTATTTCAAACTCATATAAAATGTCACATACTAGAATAACCTGCGATACTTGTTAAAGACGTAAATCCCCCGGCTCTTCTCCTATGTACATATGGAGTATGGTGCATTTTTGACAAGCACCCCAGATAACATCAGAAAATTCTGGTATGGGTGGCATATGTGGTTCAATGAAATATTGATCTAATTCCTCTACCTTTTGAAAATCCAAGCTGGAAAATCCTTCAGTGAAAGGTTTCAGCTTACATAAAATGAAGCAGATTTATTTTTATACAGTTACGTTTACCTTTGTATAAACCAAATATACTGGAAATATATTTCATCATCAGGGGAATGGTTCAGTAAGCCATGGCACAGCCATGAGCCAGAGGCCAGCTACCACTTTGCACCTTATCAGTCTTAAAAAGCTCTACAGGGACAGTGTTGTATTTGAAAGATTCATGCTACACCTCATTTTAATCATGGACACAATAACCCCCATCTCTTCAAAGTCATTTAGTAGTGAATTTTCAAGAATACATCAAGTAGATTTTCTCTGGGCCCATCTGTGCGGCACATTTATTTTCTGTGACTGTTTTGCTGAGCACAATGAAAACCTTGACTACTAATGAACAGGGACCCAGAGAACGGCCCAGCTGCTGCTGTGGCTTGATGCTGTTCTTGGAGAAAAAAGAATTCTTTTCACCTGGGGTGGCGGCTGCAGGTCTACGGAGCTATGGAAGCTTTTGAAGGAAAGCCTTTTCGTAGAGCTGTTTTTCTTCTTTCCCATCTTTGTCACGTGAAGACTAATTTCAAATATGGTCTCCAGGCTGTGAAGCCACAAAGCTAAAAGCTATCTTCTCATTGGGACCCCAAGCTCTGTGTTTGAATCAACAGAACTTGGGGTCCCAATGAAACATCAATGACTGAAGCTACAAGAAACGCTCTGATGTGGAAGCAATATTAATTTAGAGGTAAAGAACTAGGGCTTTAGAGACATAACCTCTATACCCTCAGTTTTATCATCGGCAAAATGAGACAAATAATACAATTTATCTTATAGGGTTATGGGGAAATTAAGATAAAAGATGTAAGGTTCTTAGTAAAGTGATGGAAAATGATAAATGTGCAATCTGTCAATATATTAAATGTGACATATTATATATAATAGTATATAATCAATATAATTTTAGCTATCATTGTTACTACTAAGAAGAGAAAAAACATCTATAATCTCATTGTGATCATGACCAGTCAGTCAATGCCTGGGGCTGCCAACTCTAAATCATTTTTTGCAAGCTACTACATATAGGGGAACACCCACTGCCCTCTGAGACTACAGTCTTCAGGATATAGGGTAATTTATTATGTTAGCACTGGTGCTTGCTGGGTTATCATACTGGTGAGAATGAGAGGAAAACTCATTCCTGAGCCAAGTACACTTCAACGTAGCATTGCAAATGATAAATATATTTCTAAGGAAACTCATATTATAGGCTGCTGCGTCTGTTATGCATAAGTGCATTATAAATGATTTTTTTTGGAGTCCACATAGACATCTCAATGATAGATGAGGATCAAATCATCTAATTTTATTAAGTCTTATAAAAGTGTTTCTGTAGCATCTTATCCTCAGAGTTAGTTCAATGTAGAATTTACAAACTATCACACATATTTTATCTGACTGGTTGAAACAATGTAGTTTTTTAACGTGTATAAAACCTTAGCAGGTTGATGGTAGGTTCAAGTTAGCCACAATAGTCACTGTGATTCTGTAGAAAGGTCCAAGAAACTAGTTTAACGAAAGCAGAAATGTGAGCAAGATGCTGTTTTTGAAGAAGAAATAAATCAGGTGACAAGAGATAAAATCAGAAGAAAGACCAAAAGTGAGATCCTAAAGTTTTTCCGAACTCAGAAGGCCTTGTTGGAACTTCCCCCGAGTCCCTCCCTTTCACAAGCTTGTCGGAGATATTTGTGTGTCCATCACTTCTCACATTCTACTCTTGACTCTATTTACTCTTCTGGGATTACAAGATAGTGAACTCCTGAAGGAGAGATAATACATTCTCATTTATATCTTTTTCCCCCAAAGTGCCCGGCACAAACTTTGTTCATGGTGTTTATTTAATCTGCTGCTGCAAAATTGAAGTGTGAACTGTATGCTTAAACTTCATAGAAAATGCATATAGAGGAAGGCATTTAAAAGTGCAATGAAAAGTGCAAACAGATTTGGCAGTTCAAGAATGGGTATTCATTTAGGCAAAGGGAAATTAATTTCTTTCTAGGTAGAACAAATTGTCTAATATTTAGAACTGCTTTGTAGAATATGATTGCTTTCTTCACGCATGCATTCGTTCACTTCATTACGGGAAAGAAGCATAGTACGGTAGTGAGAAATGAACTCTGGTGTGGACTGTTACTGTTCCAGCCTCTGTCAAGCACCATCAGCTAAGGGGTTAGATAAGTGACCTCTCTACACCTTGGTTTCCTAATGCGTGAAAGAGGAATAACAGTAACAACAATACCTACTTCATGAAGTTGTTTTGTGGGTTAAATGAAATAATCCATGCAATGTGCTACATATATTTAGCCCTGAATTCTATTTGAATCTATTCTGTTTATAGCACTGTACTGTTCACTGCATGGAATTTAAGACACCAGTGTATGGTTTCCTACACCTAGAAGTTTACAATATACAAGGCAACAAGACACCCAGGGAAAAGTTAATTGTATATGACTAAATGCCATGTTAATTCAGTGGCCACTGAGTGTTGATACAGTTGAATAAGGGAAGAGAACCATATATTTGCTGAGCCTTATGTCAGGCATTACTCAGAAAATGCAACCTTGCTTTTTAAAATAAGTTTTCTCTGTAGCAGTCTGGATTTTCACTGAACCCTGAGGAATGTGGGATTTCAAATTCTGGCACTTCAACAGAATTGGGGGAATCATGGGGAAAAGAAGGAGAATCATGAGGAAAGAAAAAGTGATTTTACAAAGAGCAGAAAATAATCTAAAATAAATTACTACTTGCCTTAAATGGGAAACTTCAAGCATTTGTCAATATAAGTTGAGGAATAACAATATTACTAAAACTTGCCAGGTGTGGTGGCTCACACCTGTAATCCCAGCACTTTGGGAGGTTGAGGCAGGTGGATCACTTGAGGTCAGGAGTTCTAGACCAGCCTGGCCAAACATGGTGAAACCCTGTCTCTAATAAAAATACAAAAATTAGCTAAGCATGGTGGCAGATGCCTATAATCCCAGCTACTTAGGAGGCTAAGTCAGGAGAATCACTTGAATCCAAGAAGCAGAGGCTGCAGTGAGCCGAGATTACACCACTGCACTCCAGCCTGATCAACTAACTTTTAAAAAATGTTTTCATATGCCAGGAAAGAAAAGTACTTCATATGCATTCTTTCATTTATTCCTCACAACAGATATATGAAGTAGGTAGTGTTATTTCCATTTTACACATAAGGAAAAAGGAATTTGAGGAATTTAAACAATTTACCCCAAATGCCAACATAGCGTGACTTCTACCACTAACCAAGAAATAAACATTTGTAGTTACAAAAACACTTGAGATGAAGGAAGATAACTTCCTGATTCTCCCAGTTGACACCTGTAGAAAGTCAGAAGCTATACATCCATTCTTTCCTCCTATCTAAGGCTGAAAGAAATCTCCACTGAGTAACCATGTTCTCATTCTGACCAGCAACTTGAATAAAACAAAAAAGTAAGTGAAATGGTTTCCAAGAGAGGAAATATGTTCCATTAAATGTTAGCATGGTTTGATGTCATTTTGGACATCAGGAATGATACTTACAGGCTGAGAGATCTCTGAAGACCAGATAAATCCAAGCACAGTAAAACAAAAGGGTGTCCATTAACTTCACTTAAATGGCACTGTCTCAAGATGTTCAGTTCAGTAAGGTTAAGCAAAATCCGTGTCACTTTACATCTTCTTAAATGAAAATCTTAGAAGAAAACCGTCCAACTCATGACAATATACCAAAATAAACTGACTTACAATCTAAATACTACGATAATATCTGTACTCTCTAAGCCTTAAGAAAATAATAATTAAGTCCATGTGGTTCTACTGTTTGTTTTGTTGTATGCTGACTTATTTATTTTATAGCACATTTCACTTCTAAGTTAGCAGCTCAAATTTGTGAGGCCATTCAATTGTTTTCTCCTCAAGATATGGAGCCTCAGAGGTTTTTACTCTAGACTTCTAAAGGGTGAGCCGTTTAGTATTAGCTGAAAATGATTAAAATAGACATTAAGGGCCGACCACAGTGGCTCAAGGTCTTTAATCCCAGCACTTTGGGAGGCCGAGGCGGGCAGATCATGATGTCAAGAGATTGAGATCATCCTGACCAACATGGTGAAACCCCCATCTCTACTAAAAATATAAAAATTAGCTAGTGCGGTGGCATGTGCCTGTAGTCCCAGCTACTTGGGAGGCTAAGGCAGTAGAATCACTTGAACCTGGGAGGTAGAGAGTGCAGTGTGCCGAGATCACACCACTGCACTCTTGACCTGATGACAGAGCAAGACTCTGTCTCAAAAAAAAAAGAAAAAAAGAAGACATTAAAGTATGTAGGTTTATCTTAGACAACCATATCTTTGCAAGGAATAAATGTTTCTTGTCATGAATATCAGAGACAACATGAAATGCCTGTCAAGGAGTAACTAAGAATGTACACATCAAATCATCTCTCTCTCTTTCTGACCCTTAACATGTACACATCCTTCCTAGAATTCATGTCTCTCACATAAGTTGATTACATATTATAAAAGGACGTTAATTCTTTCTTAAATGCAATGGCAGACTACATTAAGAATATACCTCAGTAGGGCAGTCTCAGTGGCTCATGCCTGTAATCCTAGCACTTTGGGAGGCTGAGGCAGGTGGATCACCTGAGGTCAGGAGTTCCAGAGCAGTCTGGCCAACATGGTGAAACCCCATCTCTACTAAAAATACAAAAAATTAGCCAGGTGTGGTGGCATGCACTTGTAACTCAGGAGGCTATTCAGGAGGCTGAGGCAGGAGAATTGCTTGAACCTGGGGAGGCAGAGGTTGCAGTGAGCTGAGATTGCACCATTGCACTCTAGCCTGGGTAACAAGACTGAAACTCGATCTCAAAAAAAAAAAAAAGAGACTATACCTCAGTAGTAAAGAGTGCAGCCTTTTACATTTTAGAAAGCACTCTCATGCACACTGTCTCATTTTATTGTAAGGAAACTAAGGCACGAAAAAGTCATGTGGCTGATGTTGGAGGAGAGTGCCTGGAACAGAGAGGACGCTAAACAGTTGCTAGCTCCTGTGTAGTACTAACTTCTAACTCCGTGTCTGGCTGCAAACTGGTGATTCATGAACCTAATTTGGATTGCAGATGTGTTTTATATGGTCCACACAGCATTTTTAAAAAATGAATTCCTTGCCAATATTTTTAAAGGAGTATTTTGTAACATAAATAAAATCCAGATTTCCAACTTGCTTTAAAATCAGAACATCTAATCTCACCAGGCCTATATTCCCTGAAGGCAACAATTGGCCAGAACTCAGTGACTGTACTCATGTGTTCTCTGTCCTGCTTTGGGCTTGAGGCGTGTCCCGTTCATGGGTATACTGCTTCCTACAGGCATCTAAATTTAGACCTTGCACCATCACGTGTAACAAGGCAAGGGTTCCCATTCCATGGGGAAGTTCTGACAATTTCCCACCAAGAGATGATGGAATGCAGACTGAAATTTAAGAATCAGAATTTTAGAACTGGAATAAACTTGAAATCACTCAATCTCATGGTTCACAGTTAGCTATTGCAGGGTTTCAGGGGAATCTTAAAAACCATTTCCTTTTTTTCTTTCCAATACTAAAATCTAATTACTGATGTAGTAAAGTAAATTGGTTTTCTTTTTCTAGTATAAATTGTCTTATTTTCAAAGTTTATGATTGTAGGGCTCTTCCTTACATGTTTACATCTTCCTTGGAAATACTTCTTCATTTATTTGTTTGCTTATTTATTTATTTGATATAGGAATTATTGTCTCAAGTCATAGTAAGATTAGTTAAAGTCATGCTCATCAAGTGTTTTGTTTATGTAAGCTCTGAAATAACACATGATCTTGACAGATAAACATGGGAGAAATTTATTTACTACTGAATAAATACAATTTAGTTTTAAAAAATATTTAAAAATATTTCCCAACCTGGGTCCAGTAGGAGTTAAAATTAAAACATATTTTATAGTGAAAATATTAGGAAACATTTACTTATTATAACCACTCATTTTAGAGACGAAAAGCTGTGGCCTATATAAAGTAAGTGGTTTATGTGAGATGGCTCCACGGGCAAAGCTTGGAACTGGAAGTCTAATACAGGTGTTTGCTCCATGATATATGATCTGCCCAAGGTATCTTTCATGAGATATGGGACATGCCCAGTTCTCGATAGCATAGATTAGAACATTCACTTCTTTAGCATTGGATCGTGAACTACAACAAGCCTTGGGTACAATAAAAACCTAATAGCTTACTGTTCCTCCCCTCATGAGAGCTTTTCTGGTGAGGAAGGCAGGTAGAGAAATAATAAAATAAGGTGTCACAGGTAGCATGACAGAAAGAGGCAGAAGAGAAACAAATGAAAGAGAAAACAAAAGGAGAAACATTTTTGGAGGTGTCAGGAGTGATGACAAGTTCACTTTTGGACAGGGGAAAGTTGGAGGAGACAAATCCAGATAGCACAGCTGGGTATGTGGACAAGGATCTGTGGTAAGCAAGATTCTGTTTTCTGTGACCTTTAGCTCCCGATGTCATATCAATGGATATGTTCCATAGCAAAAGGAACTTTGTAGATGTTATTAAGATGACTAATCATTTGACCTTGAAATTGGAAAATTATCCTGCATTTCTCAGGTGGGCCCAATGTGATCACATGAGCCCTTAAAAGCAGTAGAAAAAGTAAAAAAAAAAAAAGGTAACAGAAGAGGAAGTAGAAGAGATTGCAAGAATAATAAGATTTGATATGCCTTTGTGTCAAAGAAATAGAAACTTCAGTCCTACGACCACAAGGAACTAAATTCCACCAGTCACTTGAATGAGTTTGGCAGTAGATCCTTCCCCAGAGCTCCAGAAAGAGATGCAGCCTTGCTGATACCCTGATTTCAGTCTTCGGAGACTTGAAACAGAGAACCCTGCTAAGCTATACTGTGCCCAAACTTCTGACCCATGGACACTGATATCATAAATAGGTATTGTGACTTAGTACATTTGGGGTAATTTTGTTAAGCGGTAATAGAAAACTAACATGGCATCTTAGATAAGAGGTTGAGAGGAATAATATACTAATAATTTCTCATCCTAATGCCTTGCAGTTCAATATTTCAAATAGAGGGTATATCTATAGGTAAATCTGATACGTCATTGGAAGATCAACATTTGTCTTTCATATGGACATAAAAGTTAGAACAAGAAAGAGCTGTTATTGGAAGCAAAGAAAGAAACACATTTATTTATTTATTTTATTTGTTGTCTTTTGAGACAGGGTTTCACTCACTCTGTCATCCAGGCTGGAGTGCAGTGGCGTAACTCCGCTCACTGCAACCTCCACCTCCTGGGTACAAGTGATTCTCCTGCCTCAGTCTCCCGAGTAGCTGGGACTACAGGTGTGCACCACCACCCTCAGCTAATTTTTGTATTTTTGTTAGAGACAGGGTTTCACCATGTTGACCAGGCTGGTCTTGAACTTCTGACCTCAAGTGATCCACCTGCCTTTCCCTCCCAAAGTGGCTAGGTATAAGCCACTGCGCCTAGCCAAGAAACACATTTAATGGAAAGATTTGCCACATACCAATAATGAGGTGTTTTCCATTATCCTTTAATTATCATACCAAATCAGTGAGGCAAATATATTATTGCTTGCATTTCACTGATGAGAAGACTGGAGCTCACAGACAAGAGTAAAAGGCCAAAAAGTAGTTAGTGGCAAAGTCAAAATAAGCTTTTAGATAACCCTGATCTCTTTGATGGACAATCTCCGGTGGTTCTTTTGTAACATACGCATGAAGTTTGTCATTGAGAATATAATTTTCTGGGTTTACATGTCCTTGGCAAAAATGATTACTTTAGAGGTTCAACTTGGAACAATTCTTGAGCTTTTGAAGAAAGCTTTGGCAAATAGGTCTCTAGTCTGCAGGACACACATTTCTCCCTGAGTGATTGTTCCTTTCTCTCTGACACAAAGTCCTCCAAGAAAGTCACAAGATTTCCCTGGCCCTGGCATCACAGCGAATTTGACCACTGAAGCATATGGTGCCTGATGCTGGAAATGTTGTCCCTCTGAATTCTAGAGTTAATTTTGGCAATCCTAAGCAGGATTCCACTAAGAATGTCTATGCATTTCTACTTCCTGCAGTGAGGGGCAAGAATTTTCTCATACCTGCTCCAGGAAGTCTGTATATGCATTTTTATCTGGAGAGCCTAACATATTTTCTCACCTCTGGTCCTTCTTGCTCCACTGTGGCTTGTCCACATTAATCTTCTCACTGATTTATCTCTTCTCATTCCAAACAGCTTGGATGCTATTGCTTCAATTACTTTCTTTGGGAAATTATGCTGTTGTCTAATTGACCCTATTATTAATTTTATTTTCTGTTATCTAATTTATTCTAATCTCTTCTCCCCTAACCCCTAGT
Source organism: Sapajus apella (assembly GCF_009761245.1). Lineage (NCBI taxonomy): Eukaryota > Metazoa > Chordata > Mammalia > Primates > Cebidae > Sapajus > Sapajus apella. The sequence continues at coordinate 3,308,556 of NW_022437019.1, forward strand.
TTCAGGCCATTACTCCTTATTTCTTTCATTTCCAGTCAATCACCTTTTTTTTTTTCTTCTAAGGCCTTGTAATAATCTCTAACAGCAGCAAAGACTTACAGAGAACAGCCACAGCAAAGACACTGGGATGCAAAATCTGTACGCTCTTCAGTCTCTCCTTCCAGTGCAGATATGAACCTCTCCCCATTATTATTTAAGAATGGCAGATTCTTTTTTTCCTGGATTTATAACTCATTGCATTACAATGCATCCACATGTTTTCCATCCTTTTGTTTCTATCCTTCCTTCATTTTCCACCCTGCTTTTTCCCTCTTCCTTCTCTCTGATTTTTTCTCCATCTCTCTTTCTGTTTTCCTGTTTTTTCCTTATGCAAGATTTACTATTTTCATCTAGTCAACAGAGGCAACATTTTATTTAATACATTTCAGAATATATAAAAATAAAGAAAATTTGAAAAAAGATTCATAGTTATAAAAACTAAGATAAGCACCAATAACATTTTGCTACTGTCCTATCATCCTAGCATGTTATATTTTAACCCACTGAGCGCTCCATGAAAAGCAATGGTCCCTAAGCTTTTTACAAATATAGTCTCTATTGTTTACCTTCTTAAAATGTAGAGAACTTTGCCTCCTTCTTGATCCAGTTGATATGAAAGAAAGTTATCAATTTCTACTACAGTTCAAGGAAGAAAACCTTTGCTTCAGTCTGGGGACACAAGGGCAGGCTTCATGAAAGAGGTGACAGCTAAACTCTACTGTCAAAGGGGAGCGTGGGTCAGTTCTGAAAGTACCACAGAGGATAGACAGAAGGAAGGGGATTCCAGAGAGAGTATGTGGTGTGAGAGAAAGAGGCATAGATTTCAACCAGAAGGACCTCTATTGAAAAAACACTGAGTATTCCCATGTGCCGTGCACAAAGTGTAACAGAAGTGATGAAGTGGGAATGGAGACTAGGAAGTTGCATCTGCCATTGATTGTAAGGGCTTGAAAATGACAAAGTAAGAAAGGCAGGGAACAGAGAGCCCCTGAAGGTTTCAAGTAGAGAAATGAGATGATCCAGACTGTGCTTTGGAAAACGATTCAAGTATAATTGGGAGGCAATATTGTAGGGTGGCAAGCATATGTGTTCTGCATTGGATTATGCAGATTGAAGTTCCAATTTCTCCCTTTATAGGCAAGATGTATGTGGCACTTGGCAAATTACCTATCATCACTCTACCACAATTTCCTCATCCATAAAATGTGGATAATATTGCTCTCCATGTAGGATTTGTCTTAGTTCAAGTTCTCTGGAATCAGAACCTGAGAGGAGGATTCATGTGTAGGTTATTTGCTAACACACTCTCCCTGCAGAGATTTGCAAGAACACAGGGGAGAGGGAAAGGGAGCAGGCAAGGGAAGGATGGACCTCAGACACAGGCCACAGAGATTCACTTCAACATCAGCTTCCTGTGTGACTCAGGTGCAAGCTATAGTTTAGAGATGCCCTGGTTTGGGATCGTGGATCTGAGGTTTTTGTACTCCTAGGAGCCACACCGGTGTGACTGGGAGAATGATGGAGTCATTAGCTGGAATGCACCTATCAAGAGGTAGAGTTTTGAAGGGGAGCAGGAGGATCTATTCAACTGCGGACATGATTATCCAAAGGAAACCAGCAAATGAAGAAGAGACATTGCTTTCACCGATAGAATGTCTAAACACAAATGCAAAGTTAATTTTCAAAAAGGGAGAAGTATCATAAACCATTATTAGTCATTTAAATTCCTTCACTCGCCCTGAGAAGAAGAATGAATCCTGAAGAAGGTAGGTTCCTTGCTGAGTAAGGTGATGGGGTGGGACTGCAAGTGGATGTGTCTGGAAAGGAGCAGTAGGCTGACAGAGATCAGGGCAGATTTTAGGTAAATGCAGGTTAGAGACCAGGAGATGCAGCAGGAGATGCTGGAGAAAGATGCAGAGGGAGAACCTAAAGGAACTCGAAAGAATCTAAGAAGGCTGTTAAGTGCTGCATACAGAGAGGAAATTTACAGAATTCAAGAAATGTTTGATAGAATTATTCAGAGTTTTCTGGGTTTTCTTCCTATGAAAAGTCAGTAAAATTGTATCTTGAACTGCTTCTTCAGGAGTGAGTGTTAGGGTGTGGGTGAGGGAATGGGCTCTGCCTGAGACCAGGGGGCACCTCTTGGTGCTTCCAGCAACTGCCTTCCCTAAAGTCAATTACATTCAAGTTGTACAAGACACCAGCTCACTATAAGGAAATACTACACAGTAGCTCTGAAAGCAGGGTCTCCAGCCAGTCAGAAATAGCCCAGAATGGAGCAGGGACTGAAAACAGTGGAGAGGGAAAGGAAACTGCATCTGAACTCAATTATATCAGTCAGCCAATCAGTTCTCCAAGACACTGCGTATTATTCATAGGAAAAGTTAAAACAAAAAAGAAAATGGAGACTAATCACAAAAAAGCTTAATCATGAAAATAGAGTACACACATCTCTAAACAAAGAGCCTTTGGAGCCAATCACAAGCTCAAAATGAAGAGAGATACAGTACAGTTGTCAACTGGCTGAAGCATCAGGAAAAAAATCCCGAGTTAATCAGAAGGCATTCTTTCTATCCAGTGAGCCCATACCCATTACAATCCACTGTGCTAATGACCATTACTCAAAATGACAACATCGTAACTAAAATCACCATTTGTTCAAGTTAATTTCTTAAAGATCTGTGATTTTCCTCCATTACATTTAATATTTATGAATCCTAACTCACTGGAACTTCTCTATTTTCTGGTTATTACCGTTCATTTTCAGCATGTAAAATGAAGGTCATTAAAGTTGGACTTTTCCTTTTCTTTCCCATTTACCTAGCGTTACATCTTTAAAAGGCAATATAATTCCAATCAAATGCTTGGCATACAATAACAGTTTTACCTTTACTTGAATATTATGTTATTGGGAACAAAATCCAGGTCCCATTAACTTTGTCGGCTACGTAGACGTATTTCTCACTTTAAGCAAGAGCTACTTTCTGACAAATCTGGCTGGAAAGTGAATACTTTTGGTAGGTAAATCCTGATTTCACTCTGCCTTCTATTGTGAGAGAAGAAAAAATATTCGAAAACCATTGAAAAGGACTGGCAGAGAAGAGATGAAGTTGGCAGGCAGGTTAACAGCATGCTGAGTACAATATTCTGAGTTATTTCTCCTCACTCTTTCCTCTTTCCCTGGAATTTCTCATTTGATTCACGATTCCTTTGGGATATAATATTCATGGTTCTTGGAACTCAATGCCTTTCTTACTTTTCTGGGAACTTACAGTGTTAAATGAAATTGATTCAGCTTGCCAATGGGTTCCGTAATCAAACAAATGAGATATTCTTTAATGTTACAAATCTTTGGATTCTGAAAAGGAAATGCATGCCCTATGGCAGAAAGTACCTAACGGGAAATCTGTAAAAATTGGGCTACTGGAGTAGTCGCTGCCACACTTGGACTGCCTCACACACACATTCTCATGCCACGGCTCTCGTCGCTTGGTATCTCTGGAGATGCTGACTTTTAACGGAATATGTTTAACAGAAAGGGAGGTTCGCTTGGTATCTCTGGAGATGCTGACTTTTAACTGAATATGTTTAACAGAAAGGGAGGTTCAAATCTTCCACCTAACATGCTATACATTGGTGACGGAGTTATCCTTAGACCTCAGTTCTATATAGTGTTTCCTCACTCCCACTTCTTTTCCAAGTTTGGAAAACACTTTTCTCAGAAAACCCCCAAAAAGTTTCCCCACCATTGCCCTTGGACTTCTGTGCATAGATGGAAGAAGAGAGGGGGGCAAGCAGAGAGAGAGAGAGACAACAACATTCTACAAAAAAGTAGAATGCCATGTAGTAAGATGATGAGAAAAATAAAGGCTAAGTGAAAAGCGAAGGACTTTGGTCAAACTGAACTGGTAAGGAGTGGTCTCTTGTGCTGGGAAAATGAGTTGAAAAGGGCCCTTGGAGAGAATCAATTCTCACCCTCACTGTAAACAATAAATATGAAAGGAAAACAAACTACCAAACTTAGTGCCAGTTTTAGTTCCAAATTAAATGGTTTGTCTTTGGAGAATTCATACACATATACAAAAAGGGGGATAGGAAGGCATTTCTGTCTTACTTTCTTTTGAATCCCCAAGTGGATTCAATCCTTGTCTTTTGTTAGCTCATCCTCATCGGAAGCAGTGGGTGGTATGGAAAATGGGGCTTGGTGTAAACCAGCCTGCCAAAGAAGCATCCCTAAGTCCCAGCTCCTACCAGGCCAGTAGTTTGTACCCTCCTCCTACTCAGTGTTAGGACAAAGGAAATAAATTGATACCTTAACTCAATTATAATTGAGACACCATAGACAAAGTAGGGATTATTTTTAGGGCTGCCTAAGAAAAAAACACAACAAAATGCTCCACCAACATTAAAAAAAACTAAATATGTGAGAAAAAAATTTCAGTCTCTTCTTTCTAGGAGCTTGAATTATGACTTAAGGAGTTATTTGAAATCTTGTTGGGGAGCATGTCAAAAGTATGTGAGAAACACCTTCCTATCTCCCGTTGAGCTTATTTCACAAAGGAGAGAAAGCATGAAGGAAGGAAAGGATACTGCTGGGAAGATTCAGGCAGGCCAGTAAGAATAACAGCAGATGTGGAGGAAGATTACATGGAGAAGGTGAGCATTCACTGCAGCTGCACTCCTGAAAATGGGAGAGAGAGTCATGCAGATTTGATGGAAGGCAGGTTTGGTGAATGAAAGGAGAATGAGAAATATGGAATGAAAAATCTCTAAAGGTGCCTGGCCAGGAAGACTCAATGGATTCTGGTAATGCAAACAGTGGCCAAGAAGTTGACCGCAAATTTGATTCTTCTCTCCAGGGAAAAGATGAGAATGCCAGTGACAAGAATGTGTACATTGAACCACCAGATAGCAGGCCGATTAGAGCAGAAACATAGTATTCTCTGTGCTACTGAAAGTATTCACACATCTTTATGTTCACAGTCCTTTAAACACAGAGCAACTCAATAAATTCTTATTTATATGATGCCATCAGCAGTAGCAGCGCCCAGATAGTTTTCCTCTTTTGTTTATAGGCAGAAGGGGACAGAATAAGATGCATGTGATTTTTTTTTCTTTAACCTCGTATCAGCTAGTGACTGCCCTTGGAGTTGCAGTGTTAAGGTGGGAATTGAAGGGTTTTGACACTTTTACCATACCTCTTTTCATTCGCAAAGACTTCTAATCTTGAAACTGGCTCTTTGTTTTAAATCAGGCATCTATTGATTAACCGTGAGACCAAGCACGCCTCACCAGGGGCTGCGGTGGGGTATACACTGTGGAATTAGGACAGTTAAACACTGAAATCGATCCTCCCTTTCTCCTGCTGCTGTTGCTGTAGCAAGCTGTTTCTCTAAGCTATTAATTTTATTATTAGCACACCTGGAGGCATTGCTTCCCTCAGGGAAAAGCAATTCAACTGTGTGTGCCACAAGACTAGTGGCGGATGATCAATGACACAGCTGGGACCGGACAGGGAGTCATATCCCACCCCCACCTATTGGAAATTTGGGGATGATCTTTCTTGCAAAGTAAGGGACACGGAATCCGATGTTGTTCCAGATCTTCTCGCTGCATTCTGTCATCAAACTTTGGTTAATAAGAACTTGCCCTATTTGTTTGTTTGTTTTTAAAGGAAATATGGAAATAGAGGTCCAGTAAGTTCTAGGACTAAATAGGCCACTTCAGTGTGTGGCTTCCTTTGAGCCATTTTCCCATTCTATTCCTTGTATAAAATGGAACAGGGAAAAAGAGGGGTCACACCTAGATCAGAAGTTGTAAGGTGGCTGCGCAAGGCTTAGCCCTCCTTTGCCCAGAGTGATGTTGACTTTGTGATCTGCAGTTTTGAAAACAAATCAGTGGCCAGCTTTCAGAGAGCAGGATATTTCATATGAATCTCTAGATATCCGGTTTCTTATTTAAAAATCAGATCCTAACAATGGATCTCTACAACCTATTGTGCAATTGACAGGGATTGAGAAGTGACTGACCCCCTTTACAGGACTCAAGCGTTCTATGATTTTCTGCGTTCTCCCTTGGCTCACATGGCCTGTGAATGCTGCCTGCTCTGTCCCTGGGCAGTTGAAATTGCAGTTTCTAGTGAAGATTATCCCACAATTTAAATTATCTGGGAATATTCCAATACAAATAGTGCCCTTCGTAGGCTATGACAAATATCTGTCTTCCTTGATTCCTTTCTCTTTTCTTTTCTCCCTCTTTAATCCTCTCTCTCTCCCTCCCCCTCCCTTTCTCCCTCTCTCTATGTGTATATGCATGTATAGATACACACACACACACATATAAATACACACACTATATATATATATATATACACACACACACACACACACACGTATATATGTGTTCATATGAGATATATAAATATTTCATACTCTAGAAAGAAATAAGTCTTAGCAAAAGTACATTTTACAACAAAGAATATGGAAAGAGGACCTAGAGCTAACTTAACTATTTTAAAGGTGTCCAGATGATGAGGTTGAGGCTGTCTTATTTCATGTTCATATGGAAAAATATATATTTAACTGTTTTGTGGCACAAACGGTGCTGATTTAGTTGCCAGAGAAGTCCCAGGAAACAGCTTATTCATTGTTCTGATGTTCTGTACTGGCTGGGTAGCAGGGCAAATGCAGTTTACAATGAAAACAGATTTTTATCACAGATAATCAATATACTGAGTTCTGCCAGCCCCAGGCAAAAGTATAAAGAAGGCTCTTGGCTCTTATAATCCAATTTTCTGTATCCTCCAAAGACTGACCCCCTCCTCCATTCCTATAACAAATGTTGATTGAGCAAGTATTACTGTGCTAGTCACTGATAGATTAGGTGGCCTTCCACCTGGCCTTCCATCACCAGAAATCCATGGAAATCCACTTCCGACTTCCAGCACGCCATGTTGTAGAAGTAGCACATGCTTTGGAAGAAGACAGCTCTGGGTTTGAACCCTGGCTTTGCCACTTATTTACTGTATGTCCCTGTCAAGTTAATCTCTCTGAGTTTATATACCTTAGTTCTTACAGACAGCGCTAGTGAAATGGTTTTAATAATGCCTACCTCTAGTACAACAGTATAAAATCAAGCAATTGTCTGATACCTAGTGACTCCAGGTTGGATCTAGCTGAGTTCACCAAAAATCTTGGCATTCAAGATCCCAGAATCAATTGACTTCCTCATGAGGTATATGGGGCAAGATATGCTACAGACATACTGAGGGAATGTATTCTCTTCCCAGGTCTGCAAGGGGGCGTAGTTTCAAAGGCAAGAACTTCCCAGTGCCATACCTCCACCCACATCTCCATCTGGGATCTTAGAGGTCTTTGTTTAACTTTTGCGTGTGGGAAGAAATCCAAGATCAATCACTTTAGCGGAAGTTTAAATGACTCCTTTCACAGGACAGAAAAATTGAATGGAGCAAGAATTACTGTCAGGTTAAAAGTCCCCTTCTCCCACATCCAGGCGGACTCCATATCTGGATCCCCTCTCATGACATGCGAGAGCTCCTCTCTATTTCTTTCTCCTTTTCCTCTCTCTCTCTCTCTCTCTGCCTATAGAAATCACTTTCTGCAAAACTCTTTGGGGTCCAATATTTACTTAGGAGTGCACTGTACCTGGTGGGGTCTTCCCTCCCATTCTTGGGTGAGTGAGGGACCAAGAGACTAGAAGAACACACCCTAACAGGGGATGTGAGCCTCCACCGTGTCCCGGAATCTGGTCTCAATACCAGGAGTGTAAGTGAGACAGTCAGTTATAGGCAGACCTCCCTCAGTATTCACTGGAGATTAGTTCCAGGAAATGCCACCACCCCTCCAAAATCCAAGGATGCTCAAGTCCCTTACCTAAAATTGCATGGTATTTGCATATAACCTGCACACACCCTCCAGTATACTTTAAATCCTCCTAGACGACTTATCATACTTTATACAATGTAAATACAATGTAAAGAGTTTTTATACTTTATTTTTAAAATTTGTGCTATTTTTATTTTTGTATTGTTATTTTCCTGAATATTTTCAGTCCATGGTTGGTTGAATCCACAAATGCAAACCCATGAATATGGAGGGAGGACTGTATATTGATCAGAATTTTACAGTTAAGATTTATAAGAAAGCACATATTTTTTGACACTAAAAGCTGTAAATGGATAATAATTATGTGCAAGGATGGGAGTGAGTGGAGGTATAGAGGATATGGTAGAAGGTTAATACAATTATGTCCTATAAAGACATTTTGGTCAATGAGAGATGACATATAGCAAGATGGATCCATAATATTATAATTCTATATTTTTACTGTACTTTGTTTACATGTTTAGAAACACAAATACTTACCATTGTATTATAATTGCCTATACTATTGAGTACAGTAACATGCTATATAGGTCTATAGCCTAGAAGCACCACCATATAACCTAGGTGTGTGGTATGCTGTACCATCCAGCTCTGTGTAACCAGATTCTGTGATGTTTGCACAAGGACAAAATTGCCTAATAATGAATTTCTCATAATGTATCCCCATTATTAAACAATGCGTGATGGTAACTGTTGAAGATGGGTAATGATCAAATGGGGCTTCATTATACTATTCTATTTATTCCAAATATATTTAAACATCTATGCAATAAAAAATTTTAAATAATAAGAGATTTGGTATCCAAATACAGGTGTATAGATCAGACTGCGGGAAGCTAAGGTAAATAAAACATAAAGAGTCTTTATGAAGTTAGATTCATTTTCTTTAATTTAAATGATTGTCATTTTTGTCTTAGGGGATATTTCTTATTTTTGGCATTTAAATATGCATTCTTTTATAAAATGACAATAATAACATTAGTAATAAGAGCTCTTATTTATAAATAGTAGACCTTTAGCTTGATTGTGTAACTGAAGATTTAATGGAACACATCCAGTAAGTTTTATTTTAATTTTAAAATCTGTATTTTCTTTTAAAATTTACATTTTGAGGCTTATTGTAACACGTTATTCCTGTACATGTTGTCTGTAGCTGCTTTCACGATACAAACTCGAGTTGAGTAGTTGTGATAGGGACCATATGGCCCACATAACCTAAAATATTTGAGCCTTTGCAGAAAAAAAATGTGGATCCCTGATCTTCCTCTACTTCTGACTCTTCATAGGTGCTCAATAAAAGCTTCCACCTTTTCTGTCTGAAAGAACCATTCCCTTAGGTTTCTTGTAGATGACTGAGTACTAATTGGACACATTAATTTCAGCTATTAATGGCTGATAATAGCTTTATATGTCACCACTCCCAGATAGGACACTAAACCCCCTTGCCTTAAAATGCAAATGTTAGCAGAAGAACACAGCTAATAAATCAATTCTAGGAGCCAAGAATACTGAGCTCTTTTCTGGTGGGGGTACATTTTCCCACTGAGATCCTTTACTGCTTTCTTCCACACATCCTACCAGCTGCCCTTGGTGTTTATTCTATTTTTATAATTGCATGGATTAGTATAAATATATCATAAACTCACATGCACTAGCTGGTATTCTCTATAATAGTCAAGCCCTTTGGAAGTAAGTGATGGGGATATAGCATAGCAGTTAAGAGTGTGATGTTCAGCACCTAACAGACCTCACTCCTTGCTTTGTTAGTAAATAGTCGTATAATTTATAATCAAAGGCTGTGTCTCCGTCTATAAAATGGAGTTGGTAATAGCATCCATCCTTCAGAGCTTTTGTGAGGATTAATGAGAAATATCTTAGGAACTGCTTATCAGAGCTAACATTTATGGAGCATTTACTATTTTTATTCCTTGAGTTGCAAATGTCAGTACCTCCTAGGGATAATGACCCTGCTAAATTGGGTTTGTCCAGGGACCAAAAGTTAGAGTGTGTGACCTTCAAAACTGCACCCTGTCCCAACCCCCTGATCCTTCTCACCGTCATTAATCCCTGACTCAAAACCTAATTTCAGAAGGGGAACAGCTTTCATAAAGTCACAGGTGCCACACATGAAAATCTCTTCCAAATGTATAATTCTGTAACTCTGCATGCTACCTTAATAGTCTACAGTTCCAGTAATAAAGATAGGTTAATTTTGCATTAGATGAGCTTTAATGTACATTCAGAACTCAGAAACTGGCTTATGTGTTCATTAGTGGAAATCTTGCCTAAAGTGGGTCACGTAGAACTAGAGGAAACTGAGAGACTTTGGGAATGAAAAAGGCATTTTGCTTCATGTGTCATCTTCCATTATTTTTGATGAGTTGAAGGGTTGTGAAGCAAATGAGTCTGATATGTTTTCTAATGTGTCACTGGTACACAATGTTTTGAGAGATCGCCAGGGAAGTGACTTTTCTAGTCATATTGGCATCCCGTGCCAGACTTCAGCAAAGGGTGTAAGAGGCTGTTATGGCCTCATTGCAAGTGAGGGTCACACCTAATATAACCTTCTCATTTGGCACAATAGCAGTGAGACACCCTTCACAGTGATTTAGTCTTATCTGGAAATGCCATGCAAAGAACCTGAGCTTGAATGAAATAGACCCATGGCTGGCTCTGCCGGTAGTCTCAGGCAAAGTGCCCCACTTTTGAGACTCTCAGTTTCCTCATCCAAAAAAAAATATATATGTTTCTGAGACAAAGAATGGTGTCTGTAAAGCACTTTGCACAATTTCTGTCACATAAGCTCAAATTGACCTATTATCTGTGAAGTTCCTTGAAGAGCACTTTGAACATAGTAAGCACTCAATAAATTGTAGTTATCATTAATCTTACCATCTTCATTGTCACTGCTGTTATCAAAAGCTGACCAACGAGATCAAAAATTATTTTTTTTACAGGTCTCATATTCTATAACGCCTCAAGTAGAAACAGTAATAGGCTCAAGAGACAATATGAGCCTCAAATTTAAACCTACACCTACAAAGAGCTATATCTCCTCTGGGCCTTTGACTCTGGGTAGGGTTAAAGGAATTTTTATGTAAAATATAAAGAAACCATTCTATATGTTGAAAAGAATCCCCCCCGGCCCCCGTCCCACCCTTTCTGTCTGTTATAAACTATGTGATGGTGAGATTCTCCAGGCTACATACAAAGGAAAGAACTCACAGGCTCCACTTAAAGTGAGCTGAAATGCTTAAGAAAACAAAGATATCCCCTGCCTAAGTTTCCCCAGTGCACATGGGGAATCAGATTCACACTTCCATTTAACAGTCTCAGGAATTGCACACCTATAGTGATTTCCCAAGAGCGCAATGCTGAAAATGTACCCCAAGGTGTCAGGAACAAATGTGTATAATGATGCCTGCCTTGCCTGACTACAACTGCAGTGTACAAGTCTTAATGGATTTAAGAGAAATAGGAACTGACACGAAAATGACATTTTTTGTGAACAAGATATATTAGATGTTTTCCACACTTCTTCCTCGCTCCCTCCCTCCCTCCCCCAACAACAGAATTTTCCCCTTTGAGAGAAAAGCTTTCAGTCTGTGATTCTATACCATGGTAGCAATGCAGATTCAAATGTAGGTATTTTCTATTACTAATACTAAACTCTTGCCTGAAAAGGGAAATGGATCCCACATAAGATTTCTCTGCTGCCACCCTCCTTACAGCCTTTGCGAGTATTTACATCCTGCAATATCTTTTCCCTTCTTTTCTCAACCTCCCATTAGGTCAGATTGACATGAAGAGCATCACCGTCTACCAGCTTCACAAGTGAAGCTGCATGCTTGCATAACGTAGAGAGTCGGAAGTCATTTTTTTCCTATTACATCTCAACAAATGGTTGATACAATGAGAGTTCCCAACCGTAGTGAATATGATCAAAACCAACAGAAGAGAATTGGGTTCCATGTTTGTGATCCTCTCTCAGTGTTGGGAAGAAAGACCTAATCAATACCCTGACCACTTATGTGTGGTCATTTGTGTTTGGCTCTTATAAGTGTATGCTGTGCCAGCAGTCTGGAGACTTGGTTTCCATACCTTGCTGTGCCTCTAATTAGCTGTGAGCAATTCCCATACCCTACACAGAGAGTTCTTCACTTCTTCACATGTAAAGTGAATTGAGACACGAGAATAGACCAAAAATAAAAAATTCATGTCTTGTAGCAGTACCGATCCACTGGTAATTGCTCCGTGGATCACTGTGTTGAATGGATACTGGTGCTGTAACCTGGACGCGGCAGAAAAGCCATCATGGTTGGATGGGTTCTGCCCACACCAAGAGGAGAGGAAGGAGGTGGAGTAATGAGTACAGCTTTGCTGTACTTAGAGTAGCTTTGAATGATATTTATACAAAAAAGTATTATCTCATGTTAACATTGAGAGTTGAGTTGCTAAAGCTTCTTCCTTGGGAAAAAGATTATTCCTTTCAATACTGTGAAGTCATGTACAGAAGTTGCTAATGGATCTGGTGACGTCAGTATGCCAGCAAGATCACCTTCACTGTCCCTGCTGCCCTGTCATGTTATTTCTGTGTGAAAAAGTGAGAATTCAAGTACTATTGTGGTAAGAGAATTTTTAACAAGTTTTGAGTCTCACTATGTCTTCATTGTATTGTAAGGACGCCTAAACAAATTGCCTATCTGATTCCATTGGGAGTGCATTTTGAAGTCTTTGAAATTAATAGATCACGCCCAATGTGGTTCTTCTTTTGTAGTACCCACAGTCTTGTACAATGGTATCTTACATTGCTTTTGGTCCTCTTGCCCTGTTCTGTATAGACCTTACCTACACTCCTTTGCCTCGTCCTAAAATGATCACTTTCCCCTGTTCTAATATGCATGCTTTTTGTCTAAGGAAAGATGACAATAAAATTCATGTAATGATGCCCACAAAGCTGACCCACACTCACAGGGTACAGATCATAGGGCATGTGTACAAGGGGTTAGAGAGCTTAGTGGCTCTCTGAGAAATCTGTTCACTTCAAGTGAATGTGGACACACATGCATCCTAGCAACAGGAAAGAAATGGGATACTAAATAAAGCTTTCTGGGGATGATCAGAAAGAGAAGTTCAGTCAATCAATCAATCTATCCCATTCACAAAACAACATGTATATTTTTAATGACATGTACGTGTTATTTTAGAGATGAAATATTATTTTGTGGATAACATATGCTGTATGTAACATATATGTATGTATGTGTGTATATGTACATGTGTGACTCTGTATGTATATATTCCTAGGTATAATATTTGTTGAATTTTGTATAACATTTCTAGAATTTCTTTTCCTCACAGGCATGAATATATATGTTTCTTTTTTTCCCCAAGGATAAACAAATTGTCCCAGCACCATTTATTGACGTACTAATGCGCTCAAAACACAAAATAAATACAAAAATGAATCAAGAAAACATTTACCAGTTACACAATGAAAGATAACAAAGGTCATTTAAACACATGTATATGCGAATTAACAAAAATAAAGCAACCCGTATTTCACAAGTGATTAATAAGTTCATACAAAAATAATATAAAGGAAATAGGTTGTCCACCTGTTTCATTAGCAACTTTCAAACAAGGAGTATGTCCCAATTGGCATGAATTGTTGAAATGGGCCCCCTCAAACGCTGCTAATGAGAGTGTAGAAAAGAAAAGCACAGAATGGGAAAGTCAGGAAGCCTTCAAAATACTTGTAGCTTTTGACCTAGAAATTGTATTATAGCTCCCTGGCTCTCTCTTGTCCTGATACCATGGTCCTTAGGAAACTAGAGTCAAGTAAAAAGTACCCCTGGAGGTTTTACTGGGCACCTGGTTTACATCACACTATGAGAATCAAGCAAAATACTGATGCCAGCTTGGGTCAATGTTAAACACTTTTGCAAAGATTTTCAAAGCTCTAAACATAGAAGGACTGTAAAATGTCCCTCCCACCAATCTCATTTCTCTCTGACTACACATTTGCTGTGACCCACATCTCAATAAAATTTAGGGAGGGGGATGGGGAGCTTCATGGAGAGGTAGAGAGAACCTTCACCTTAAAAGGAGCTAAAGCTTTCAAAACAACCCTGGTCCTGTTCTGAAAAGTATTTTCTCATCCTCAATATCTCATCCCCTGCCATACCTTAAAAGTCCCAAAATATAGAATTTGTACGTTAGACTGGGGAAATCGTTATTATGTTCATTTATACCCATTATACTCTTGTCAGTGGAGGGCTATGACCCTCCACTGACAAGAGTATAATGGGTATAAGATCTAGGACTCACCTGTCTAATAAAGTTTCCAGTTCAACTAGACAAAGAGGAATCAAAGATATGCCATCATGCAAATACAGAACATTCAAAACCAGCTTGCTTTGAAGAATTTGGACAGAATTTGAGTTAAGCGTGCCCTATTAGAAGGTTTATGAGTTCAGCCAGGCATGGTGGATGCCTGTAATCCTAACACTTTGGGAGGCTGAGATGCGTGGATCACTTGAGGTCAGGGGTTCAAGACCAGCCGGGCCAACATGGTGAAACCTTGTCTCTTCTAAAAATTAGCTGAGCATGGTGGTGCATGCCTGTGATCCCACCTACTCAGGAAGCTGAGGCAGGAGAATCACTCCAACCTAGGAGCTGGAGGTTGCAGTGAGTCAAGATCATGCCACTGAACTGCACTCCAGCCTGGGCAACACAGGGAGACTCCGTCTCAAAAAAAAAGAAAAAAGGAAAAGTTTCATGAGTTCCTTTCAAATAACTTTCTTTCAATTTTAGATTTTCATAGGACTATTATGCCTCAATAAATTCCAATTCAGAAAATTTATAATATGAAAATAACCTAAATTATTAATATAAAGTTATATCTTAAGGCACATGGTACGGTATTATTTTTAACAGTAAAAAAAAAAAAAGAAAAGAAAAAAATACACTCTCAAATAAAGCACTGGATATTTAAATTTTGGTACTTCTATGTGATAAAATCATATGTATCCATTCAGGGGCTGGGTGCAGTGCCTGGCACCTATAATCATAGCTACTTAGGAGGCTGGGGTGGGTGGATAACCTAATTCCAGGAGTTTGAGGTTACAGTGAACTATGATCATGCCACTGTACTCCAGCCTGGGTGACAGAGTGAGATTTTGTCTCTCTAAAACAGAAAAAAAAAAAAAAGAAAGAATAATATTATTTAATTTTGCCGTGATTTGGCAGTGTGAAAATTATAACATTAAATTTAAAAATTGCTGAAACTCAAAAATAATGAATTGTACTTCTAACTTGTATTTTGCGGTTTTGGGGAAACTAAATTCATAAATATTACAATTGTAGATACTTTTACTTCTACACTACATAACAAATATAAATGGAAAACTGAATGGTTTTTTCAGGCTATGAGTGATTCTATTAACTACAGTAGTTAAAAAAGTAGATTTCTGGTTAATAGTCTTCAGTTTATTTATATTTGGCTGCTTGACTGCCTTGTCACTTCCATCTCAAACTGTAGAAAGTGGCTTTATTTCTGTGGTCATATTCCAGGAAGCAGGTGAGGAATGATTAAAATAAACTTTTTTTTTCTTTTTTTTCTTTTTTTTTTTTTTGAAATGGAGTCTTGCTCTGTTGCCCAGACTGGAGTTCAGCTGAGCAATCTCGGCTCACTGCAACCTCCGCCTCCCGGTTCAAGCCATTCTCCTGCTTCAGCCTCCCAAGTAGTCGGGACTACAGGCATGTGCCACCACAGTCAGCTAATGTTTTGTGATTTTAGTACAGATGGTTTTACACCATGTAAGCCAGTGTGGTCTCGATCTCCTGACCTTGTGATATGCCCTTCTTGGCCTCCCAAAATGCTGGGATTACAGGTGCGAGCCACCGCACCCAGCCTAAAATAAACTTTATGGGTGTGAATTACTGCATACATGAAAATCAATAGAGGATAACAAGAAAAAAGTGTTAAAATTAAAATGCAAATAAATAAGCCTTAGTGGAACAAAAACATGGATCTTTGGGTCATTTACAATCTAATCCACAAAAATGTACATAATAATGCATATAAAAAATGGAAGGAAATATGCTGAATGATTTCTCCCTGCATAGTTTGATATCATGGATAATTTTTTATCATCTTATTTGTCTTGATCTTCCAAATTGTCAAATGTATATTATTTGTACAATTTTAAAATTCAAATATAACTAAGAAACAACGTGCGCAGTGTTAACTGCACTTTTGCCACCACCTAGACTCCTGACTGTGCTAAATTACTTTCACCAGGAACAATCACTTCAAGGTACATAGAACTGGTCACAGTACTTGTCAAAAATTAAAAACCTTGTCAAACTCTTTATGGCTTTATAAAGTTTGTTGTCAAAAGTGAGCTGTTGGCAAAAGCAGCATAAAAAGGGGAAAAAAGGGTCTCTTTTCCTTTTATACTGAGTGAAGGGTTTCCTATAATTTTAGCAGTCATTAAGATTTACTAATGAAGACTTGAGATGGAGTCTAAAAAAGGAAATATAAAGTTAAGTGGCTCATTTCGTGTTTTGAGAGGTAAAATATTAAGAGGAAAAAGAAGTGCTATCTCATCAATCACAAACCACATAAAGCTGAAAAAGTAATGCAGCCCTTTCCAGCAGTAGCCCGCGCTGAAGAACGGCATTGGCCTAGCGAGACTACCTTCTAATAGGTGAGAGACTATTTCAATCTCCATACCCATTTAATCACAGGGCTGTTTGAGCACTGACTGCCAATTATCCTGAATTATGTGTCATATAGTAGGTTTGTGATCCGGGCTATAGTGCATTAGGGACCCAACAGAGACCACCATGTTGATTTGACAAGGTTCTTAGAGTTGGGATGAATAAATTAATGCAACAGAATGATTCTGATGAACAGAAGATTGAAGCCAAGCTCCCCGAGATGGAAGATTAGTGACTAATCAGCTCTAACACCTGGTTTCCATAACACTCTAATAACAACTCCTCACGCTGCTGTAACAAAACACAACAGCCTCTGCCAGGGGGAGAAATGTGAAATAGCCTCAAAAGTTATGGCTTGGGGTGTTCTAGTCACGACAGAATGTTTTTCACCTGTTCCTGGAAAATTAGAGCAGCAGCAATTCTTTCCCCTCTTTATAATGGGAAGGAGGGTGGGAGATGGTTGTGAATTCAAAACAACCAGGTTCGCAGGAGAACAGATTGAATGAGAAATCCACCGCTGCTAACTTTTCAATTCAACTTACATCAGCTGAAAAGAGGAGGAGGAAAGGTAGGAGTGGGAGGGAGAAGAGGAGGTTGAAATAGCTATTGCTGATGGGACTGTAGAGTCACATCACGGGGCGGAGAGAGACCCCAGGTGACAGTCAGCTCTGACCTCTCACCTCTAGGCTCAGAGTAGACAAAAGCAAATACCTTCCAGATCCCAAGTCTCAGTATTTTGGTCACACTGGGGAAGAGTTCAGGACCTGAACATCTGTCAAGTAAAACTAAGATGCAAAATCACCGAAAGTCTCATACCATTGCAAGCGAGTATCTTAAGATAGACCTGTCATTGCTGCTCCTATCATGAGGGATTGACTGCTCTTTAGACCGGTGCCCTTCACCAGCATCAGAGGAGGCAGCCTTTTCAGAACGAGCAGTATCCATTGCTTGTCTTCCCATTTGCCGTGACTTCCTAAAAGGCAGACCACTCACGATGCCCTGTTTTGTTAAATCAGAAAGCACTTACCTGAGATGTTGAGTCTCGCAGAATATCTGAGACGCATGCTGAAATCATATTTGTAAGGCCGGTTGCCTCGCCGGGAGGTTGGACACACCCACCTCTGCACCCGGCACCAGGCTCTGCGCTCGGCACCGAGCTCTGCAGCATGGCTGCCCTGGAAGGCTCCAGCTGATGCAAGGCTCCTGGCCGGCTCTCCCACCGGAAAAACCGCCCAACAACCCGCCGACCAATAGCGGCCCGTCCCGTCTCAATCCAGCTCCCCTGGAGTCAGAGCACCCAGCTGTTGCGCGTTCCTCCTAGACATAAATACCCCACGCCCCAGGAGGCTGGCGTAACTTCCCTGGCCCCTTTCCTCGAGACCGTGGAACCTCGCCGGGGAGCTAAATTGGCATTTAATTTTCTTATACTGGCCTCAGTTTCCTCATTTTAAACTCATTTTAAACTCGGCAATAACCCTTACAACATTTCGATGTCTATCACAACAGAGCCATCCAAGCATTAGAACCATTCTCTGACGACTGCTTAAAAACAAAGTGAGCCTATAGGAGCATCTCTGTGCTAACCTGCGAATGACTCTGAGACCAAGAAAGCCCAGTTTAATCACAACTGTGTGTCTGAAGACCTGGTGGGTGGAGAGGAGAAGTTACTCAAATCACAAGAACAACAGCAAGGATTTGTTGAGCAGAAGACGTAAGGTCAGTTCTCCCAGAACTGTTGAAACATGATTTGATACACTAGAATGAGACTCACAGTCAACCTTTTAAGGAAACAATAGCTTTGTAAGGCAGGTGGGCCTGTCTTTGTATTTCTATTTCCAACTGCAATTCCTATGCACACAATTGCACTTTCTAGTCACAATCTGTGTAATTCTGTAACTTGATCTCTAGCCAGGGGTCGGATCATCAATTTGGATTTCATGTTTCTTTTTCATTCTGGTCATTTCTCCATATAGGACACATTGCTGTGCTCCACATTCAGCTCATCAGCTCAGGAAGACCCACGTGGTTTTTTTACGGCGACTGGCAGAGAAGCCAACTACACGTTGTCCCAAGGGCTGTTTCCAAATTTGGTCTCCCAAAGGGAAGCTCGCTAAACTCCTCTAGGCATGCTTTAATTCCGACCCATTTTCCCAGTTTCATTTGTTCTAATACCTGATTCTTTCTTCGCTTCAGTAAGCTTCACCAAAGGGAAGGCCGTGGAAGAGCCCCGTTGTTTTACCTGTGTTACATTAGAAATCATTTTCTTTACCTCTTTTCCAGTTTTTCACCCCCAAACTCCGATTTAAGCCTTGGTCACAAAAATCAGAAGTCCATCTTCCAAACACAGCATTTTGTCAGGCGATACGTCTATGTTAGTTTATGCCTAATCTTCTCTTTTTTATTGTTTTATTTTCTCTCTCTGTTGAAATTTTTTAGTATCGTTAAACCAGGTAAAGAGTTTAAACTTCACATAAACTTTCAAAGCAAAATTCGGGGAGGGAAAAAAGGTTGATCTTTAAAAGGGTTGATTGAACTTGTACTCATAAAAGCCACACTCTGGGCCATTGGCTGAATTCCACTGTTAAATATTTTTATCTTCTTACCCCAAATTATAAATGCCCTAAAACATAAAGTAGAAAAAAGCCAGGTATCGTCAGTGTTCTGCTAAAAAGTTTCCCTGCCACCACCAAAGGAATCTGCAGATATTCCGAGGAGTCGGTGTGGTTTTGGTGGGAGCAGCAGGTAGTAGTTTTGTGTGTAGAAAGCTTAGGAGAGAACATAACTGCTATGATAACAAAACCCTCAAATCTGAAGTGAAACAGGCTTTGTCTCCTGTCCCTTCAAAGACACATCAAAGGTTTCTAAGGGCCATGAAAGGAGCATTGGAGGCTTACGGTTCATCTGAAACTGTGTCATTTTTCTAAATAAAGATAGCCAAAAAATGATCTTCAAGAAATGGAACCAAATGATATCACTAGTCTACCTGTCACCATTGCGTGGTGCTATAGCATATAGTTTATATAGGACTGAGTAGAGAGGAATCTCATGGAAGAACTTGAAATCTTAGATAGTGATCTCTGATGAGTTATAGATGCCTTTGAGAACATGTTGAAACATATAAAAGCCTCACTCAATAAAAGGGCAAGTATTTGTACATGCATAAAAATGTGCATATTATTTCAGGGGTTGTATTCAAGGATAAGAATCACTGTAGAAGATATCAATAATATAATTTATTTTAGTCATTTATAATATCACAGCAGCACATTAAAATCTCCAAATAAACTAGGTTCTTAGCTTCAAGGTGCAGAAGGGAAACTGGTGTGTTAAATGGGTTAAATGGTTAAAAAAGAATTTTGTGTGTACACAAAAGATTATGGCCCTTCTCTCCACAAAGCTTCAGTCGTGTAACAGTGAAATCAGGGTGTATTTGTCAGGGTTCTCCAGAGAAACAGAGCCAGTAGGATAAAGATAGATAGATGAGGCTGGGCATGATGGCTCACACCTGTAATCCCAGCACTTTGGGAGGCCGAGTTGGGCAGATCATCTGAGGTCAGGAGTTTAAGACCAGTCTGGCCAACATGGTGAAACCCTGTCTCTACTAAAAATACAAAAATTAGCCCAGGGCGGTGGCGGGTGCTCCCATATTAACCTAATAACCAATCAGCAGAAGTTGTGCCTTGAATCCTGTTTGGAGTACTAAAGAAGTGGACATAAGTTATTTATCACAGCAGAAATGACAAAGCAGCTGAAGTTTAGAATTCAGTCTGCAGCCTACAGTCCTCACTAGAGGTAGTAATGACTACATCAATCATATTTTGCATTTTGCAAAATATTTAAAATAGTAACCTCTAACATGGGCTTGGTAACTCAGGGTCAGAAAACAAGAAAATTCACAGGGGTGGGAGGAAGAGAATATGAAAACTATTTATTGGAATGTTAATTTTGTTTTTGAGAAAAATAATCATTTTTGTTTAATGGCATGAATGACACCATAGCCACGTGTATATTTAATTTACATTAAATATTATAGTGGTATGCACCCCACCCCTGGGGGTTGGGGAACCCTGCTCTGACATATGCCGGTATGAACATATGTATGTAGATCAGGGGTCCTCAACACCCAGGGCCACACAGCAGGAGGTGAGAGAGTGAAGCTGAGCTCTGCCTCCTGTCAGATCAGCAGTGGCATTAAATTCTCAGAGGGGCGCAAACCGCATGGTGAACCACGCATGCCAGGGATCTAGGTTGTGTGTTCCTTATGAGAAAACCAAGGCTGGGAAAAGCTAGGTGTTTTCTGCTGCATCTTACCTAGAAGATTCAGAATAGAATTCCAGGTTTGGACTCTAATTCTTGTGCTCCACACCTTTACACCCAACTGGGCCAGTTTGAAATCAGCTTTTGGCAGAAGTCACCAAATGGTAGTCTGAGGACTACAAAATAGACCAGTGTTGTGTTAGGCAGCACAGGTGGAATAAGGGCATAAGAAAGAGAAATGAGTTTCTTGGGTAGGTCAGTATAGGAATGCTTTTCTTTCTTTCTTTTTTTTTTTTTTTTTTTTTTTT